>NC_041008.1:39383769-39989391 GCF_004193775.1 Glycine soja
ACCATGACACAAATTTGGAAGGTCAGGAAGGGAATGGAGATTCGTGAGGTTGGGAAGAACATGTTCACTTTCTGTTTTTTGGAGAGACGAGATAAAGACCAGATCCTCAGAGGTTACCAGTGGAGCTTTGAGTGGAAACTGATTGTGCTCAACGAGTTGGAAAAGGAAGTCAATCCGAAAGAGGTTAGTCTAACTCATAGTCTATTCTGGATTTAGATCCATGAACTGCCGTTGGGGATTCCAAATAGAGAAGATGGCATGGCGATTGGGCTACTCCATTGGAAAATTCATTATGTGGGATAAAGGGGAAGATAGCAGAAGGGGCCTGTGTTTGAGACTTAGGGTGCAGATTGACATAACGAAACCCCTCAGATGAAGCATGATGATTCAGGTGGGTGATTAAGGGGCTCGTAGAATATTCCTGAAATATGACAGATTGGGGAATTTGTGCTTCATGTGTGGATGTCTTGACTACACTCTCAGAGATTGTGATAAAAAGGAAGGGGATGATGATGATGATGACATTGAGTGGCTACAATATGGAGCATGGCTGGGGCATCCCCAATCAATCCAAATACTATTGCGGACAGAAAACAAGAAGTGGCTTATGGGAGGGCACGACAAAAACTTGTGCAAGAGAATGCGCAAGAGAGTCCATCAATAGTGCAAAATCAAGAAAAGATCAAGCTGTCAAAAACAGGAGAGGGAGGAATAGAAGGAACATCATTAGATTCGGTCTTGGATGTGGTTCAATTCTCGGAAGGATGCAATATGGACAGAAGTGTACATCGCAAGGGGAAAGGAACACTCCAACTGATAGCACGGAAATTAACCCCCTGAAGAACCTGAAAAACACAAGTGAACAATCAGAAGTACAGAACCTAGCATCACAAAAGCAAAAAGTTGATGAGTGCCCTACAGAGCAGATAATCAGCACCCCAACCAAGGAGTTTTGGCAACCTGATCATCCAAACAGCCCAGAAAATAGCAGAATGGGATGAAGAAAATGGAAGAGGGCAGCAAGGCAACAATCTAACAAAGAAACTCAAACAATAGTCATTGGAAAGAAAAAAAAAGGAATTAGGGAGGATGAAGGACATGCAGACATGGAGATTGAGGAGCAAAGAGCCCAAAAGAAGTTTTTCTTAGATTCAACGATGGAGGCTGGTGATCAGCCCCGCCGATCACAATGAAAATCATAAGCTGGGAACCCACGAGCAGTCAGAGCTTTCAGAAAGCTCCTAAACATGGTTCTGTTGATGGAAACTAAAAGAGGAATGTTGAATTGAATTGTTTGAAAGGAATGGCAGGTCTAGAATGTTGTTTTGGGGTGAACTGTATTGGCAATGGCAGAGAGAGGTTTGGGGGTTTGGCAATGCTCTGGAAGAGACATGTGAATGCTGAATGTCAGTCATGGTCTTTAAATCATATTTCGTTTTAGCAGAAAGACTTGGGGAGGGGGGAAGATTTCAGAACCACTCTTATCTATGGATTCCCGGAAGCCCAGAACAAGCATAGAACTTGGGAATTGTTAAACCAACAGAAGCCTCACAGTGATTTTCCAAGGATGTGTGCATTGGTGATTTCAATTCCATCTTAAACCCGGAAGACAAGCAAAGGGGGATGTCCTGCAAATCTGAAAAGCATTGACCAATTCAAAAAATTTGTTGAGTCAAATGCTCTTGCTGATTTGGGATTTGAAGGTTATTGCTTCACTTGGTCAAACAAGAGACAATTTCCCAACACTGGAGGAACAACTAGATAGAGTGTTGGCTAATGTTCCTTGGATGAGGAATTGGCATAAGTCTACAGATTTGACCAGGTATATGTCTGATCATAATTCGATTGTGCTGCAATTTTGCAAACATGGCAGCTGGAATAATTCAAACAGGAGGAAGGAGAAAGGATACAAATTTGAAAAAATCTGATTGAATGATGTAGAAGGTTGTGAGAAAGTCTTGAAGGGATTGTGGATCAGAGGTGCATCAGCTCTAGACAACCTTGAAACTACAAATTCAAATATGCTTGACTTGGGTTCTGCTTATTTTGGTCATATCCACACAAAAAATAGAGAGCTGAAAAACAGATTAAAAATACTTCAGAGCCAAAAATAGACAGGTCATTGCTTCCACTAAAGTTGTCGAGGAGAGCTTGGATTCACTTCTTAAGCAAGAGGAGGAGTATTGGCAGCAAAGATCAAGAGCAATTTGGTTCAAGGAAAGGGACAAAAATACAGAGTTCTTTCATAGGAAAACTTTACAGAGGTAATGTTTGCTTTAAGCCAGATCAGATTGAAGACATCTTGATTAAGTTCTATGAAGATCTGTTTCAGACTTTTGCTCCTCAGAATTGACCAAGACATGGCCTCCTTCCTTGCTGCCCCATTTATCAAGGAAGCTCTTTTCCAGATGCGCCCTCTAAATGCTCCGGGACCGGATGGGAACCTGACTTTATTCTACCAGAAGTTTTGGAGCATTGTTGGTGAAGATGTGACTACTCTGGTTTTGCAGATCTTGAATTAGGAAGCTGATCCCACTGACTTCAATAAATTTTTGTTGGTTCTAATTCCGAAGGTAAAAAACCCCTCTCCACGCTAGTGAATTTGGTAGTGTCACGAGCTGCTGCATTGCATATCCATACATCTTTCAAGCTAATCATGGCTGGACTCCTCCTTCTCCAGGTAATATCAAAGCTAATTTTGATGCCTCTATTCAATTTGGAAAATATTGTATCATTGAAGGTATTCAGGGTATGATGTAGAAGTGTCTGCATAGGTTGCCCTACCAAGACTCCTTCTTGTCTTTCATTCTAAAACCTTATTCACTTAACATGATTTTCTTTTCATTTCTAGTCGGTGTGTCCCCACATGTCAACCTTGTGTAATTTACTTAAGTTTTTTTTTGTGGTTTTGGTACATCCCGGTGTATCCGACTTGGAGCTTTACCCGATCTGTCTGTTACCAAACAAGCATTGCATAATGAACCAATGTAGTACATGCAGTCCATATGTGAACCAATGTGATATTAACTTATAGCTAATTCACATAAATTATACTTGACCATGTCTCATGTTATCGATTCTTGTTCTGAAACCAATAACATTAGCATGAGGAGAGTTCCAACAAAATGTGATCCACCCCCGCTTCACCTAAGTACTAGTGGATCCATTGGTTGTTTTTTGCATTGTGGTGCAATGAATGGAATATGATACCATCCAAGGATTGTAATAATGATGTATACCTACTCATGCATTTTAACATCCTCTTTTGTTACCCAACACATTTCTCTATAGAGTGTAGCTAAACAAGAGGATCCCCAACTGTATCTACCTGCACACCTAAGATTTGTTAACAAAGTTAAATACATTAGATGAACTTTGTTACTTGTTTTATCAGACATCAATATTCCCCAAATGAATTCAAGAATGTATGCTCTATAATGAACTTCTAATTGTTGTATCTTGGTTGTTGTGGCAAAGGTGGCATATTGTCACGCAACCATTTTAGTTTGATTGCCGACCCTACTATTACATCGTGTTTTGGTGGAACAACACCTAGATAAGTATGACACATGTTTTACCAATCAAAATAAGTTGGTTTCGTCATTGATTTTTCATCTATACATAATCCTAGTTGAAGTGCCACGTCTTATAACGTTATTGTACATTCTCTCACTAGAAGATGAAAAATGTGTTTCAGGTCTCCATTTTTTCAACGAGTCCGATTACAAAATGGTGATCAATCTTGAAGTATTTGAGCTTTGCTACTTGAGCAAAGCTAGCTTCCTCTAGCAGTGGTTCTATTAGAGGATTCGACGCAAGTATTGAATGACAATATGAAACAATGACATTTTGTGCATTACATTGTTGATGAAAACATTAAACAATAATTTTTAGCAACAATATTATGTTTTAAAATTATATAAACATACATAATGAAAACAAACATTTTTAACATACATGTTATGTATATACACATATCTATGTTTGTGTTGTTCCCATAACAACATTGAAGACTCTATTTTTTTCTAACACAACAAAAACATATCGATTGAAAGGATAATTGTTTTACTCGATAAAGAAATTGTATGTGTTTATTTATACTTGAGTTGCAACTTACACTATGCCAATGTTGACCATTTAAAAATGAAAAGTGCAATGTTCATCCTCCTTTAATTGTTGCACGAAAAACTATATTTAAATGTGATCTTAATCACATGTTAATAGTTCTCCGCATGCAGATCAATGTGATCCAACTCGTTCAATATGATCATTGATTACTTTTTTTAAACCAGAATGACTACACACTGACATATGTGCTCACATATACCATTCAAATTTTTTATGGAATCCTATGCCCACCAAGAGGTCACGATTGAATTGGTGCAAGCCTATGGTCCAGATCACATTTATTCAAATGTGGTTACTATTAACGCTTCAAGAATCGTTGAGATGTTTGTCCTTTTGTTTAGAAGGACTGATCATAATCCTTTGCCAAATTCCCTCATGCATGAATAATGTCTGCAAAAACGTCGGTTTAATCTATGCCCTTAATGGTGCCAACGCAATCTCAACCCTTTATTTTTGCACAAAATCATATGTCTTGATTTGTTCATTCATGCCTCCTTACATATAGGTTGTCTATCTTACTTCCCATCACAAGATTAAGGTGAGAGAGTTAAATCGGTAATCAAAAAGTAAATCATGAGTTCCTCACATATATTTTTCATGAGGAGGTAAGAGAAACTAAGCATGGATCATAATTTTTATTTTGTTACCTTAGTTTGGTTACTTTTTCAAATTCAGCCTTGTGCTCAGCTTTTTGACCAAAAAAAAAAATTCCAAACATGTGTAAAAAAATAACTATTTAACTGCAAGATTTTTTTGTCACGTAAATAGGAGTCGCCAAGTGAACTAACACCTCATGATTGTTTCTTGTCTTGATGTAGGAGGCACCATTTGAGTAGGCACCACCCAACATAGGCTAAAAATAAAAGATATAAATGACATCTCATGCATGAAGACAAAAAACAACCACAGGTCACCATTTCAGATGAGGCCTCCTACTGCTCACGTGACAAAAACAATCCCTGCAGGTAATTCGTTATTGTTTTACACTTGTTTGGAATATAGTTTTCTAGTGGTTTGGTAAAAAAGCCCTTGTGTTCTGTCAAACAGAGACTATTTGCTGGCTGTTTCTATAAAAAGGAATTGGACATGTGTTGCTTCTTGGAACCAACTTTATAAGAAAAAATCCAACCTTTTCCTAATTTATTAGCAATACCTTGATGACCTTCCCCCATACCTTCTCGCACAGTGAGGAGCCTTCAAGCATTGGAGTCTGTTAGCAAGTATTATAATTTATAATGTTGCCAAATACCTACAATGCTCCAAATAGAAAGAAACAATATATTCAAGTTTTCAATACTCTTCATTATGAAAGGAAGAGAAAAGCTAAGCAAGGAAAGAAAGGAAGAGAAAAACTAAGCAAGGAAAGAACCAGATTGAATATCTGCTTTTCAAATGCGGCATAGATGAGAACAAATAGAAGCATGATGAAGATTAGAAAAGAATCAAACTAATAAATTGGAAATTTGATAAATAAATATCTTTAAATGGCACAAAAATAGGCACAATGCAAAATGAATGTGCTTGTTTTCTAAACATTTGGCTAATTTTGAACATAATTCTAAGCAGAAACTTTAAAATTTGATGCTCGCTAAATAATCATCTTCATGCTGTGAGGCCAATCTCTACATGGTATAAACAAGGCATATAATTTATAAAAATACAGAGACTGTCTTCTACACACTCAAGCAGAACAACATCCAGATTTCTTCACAGCCGATACATCATCACGGGACCCAATATTAATTGTCTGTCCTTTTGGTAAAGCTGCTGGATCATCTCCAACCTCAAGGGCCTTCTTGCTTACAACATGATAGATCTGGGTCAGCACTTCTGTGAAGGCATTTTCAACGTTCAAGGACTCGAGGGCAGATGTTTCCATGAAAAATGTGTTCTCTCGCTCAGCGAAAGTTGTAGCATCTTCAGTGGAAACTGCACGCAGATGACGCAGGTCTGCTTTGTTCCCTACAAGCATCACCACAATGTTGGCATCTGTGTGATCTCTCAGCTCTTTTAGCCATCTCTCCACATTTTCAAAAGTAACATGACGTGTAACATCATAGACTAGTAAAGCACCAACAGCTCCTCGATAATATGCACTTGTAATAGCTCGGTACCTTCAAATAAAAAAATGAACAAAAAAAAGTTAATAACATAAAACACGGCAGAACCATTATATAAATGGAACCTAGAATTAGGCGATGTTAAATCAGAAGATTCTGAATCAACAAAACTAATAGCTCGCTTGCATGTAAATACAGATTCATAAAATGACACGCACAATATCCTGGTCATTTTATTATAGACCAGCCTCATTAGGAAGCTAAATGATACTGAATGATAATTCACCAAAAAGGAAGATTAGCTTTAGCTTTTTCAATTTTATTACATCTATAACTATGTGTGCATTCTCCTTTTAAGTTATCCTTCCTCAAGCCTTATGTTTATCTTCTTGTATTTCTTGTCTCCATGACCAGACAGATAGGATCAACGTCCTTGGGAAGATAGCAGTTGGTTCGAAACGAAAACAGTAATGGCTCAAAGAGAGTGATGCAATTTTCAACTTGGTTGTACTAAAGCAGACTAGAAAAGAATTCTTGAAAGTGTCAAATTGCAAATAAAGAAGCAATGACAAAGGCACTGGAGGTAAAAATTCATATTGACACAAGAGATATAAAATTAAACAGTGCAGTTAAAAACTACGTCTAGCATTAATAAAAATAAATTCTGGTGGCACAGAATGTCAAACCAAATGTAGGAAATATAAGTGTGTTTGATTCATGGTAGTCAATACTCAATACTCAATAACAAATAGTGACGAGGAGCAACTATCCCCAAAATCACTACAGCAGCATGACTGCTATTCTAATTATACACACACACATATATGTTTGTCTTTATTATATATGGTTATTTGTTAATATTTTAAAAATATTATAAAGTACCTTATACCATTAAAATATAAAAAACAAAAAAAAACCCTCCTCAACTGTAGGACTTATTTAGGGTGGAGAGTGGCCCAATTTGAGGTGCAGGCACAATACCCTTCTCATAAAAAAACCCAAGCCTCTATCTAGTTTCTCCATCGGCCATCACTTCCTCTCACCAAGAAAAAAAATCCTAGCTTCTTTCTCCCATCAGCCGCCATCTCCTTCTCACCCAACCATTTTGGTTCACTGGAATTGGCAGAACAGTAGCTCTTCAGGGATGGCACAAGTCACAGAGCCTGTTCAGCGACGACGAAAATGGAGGAGCGACTGCAAAGCCCTCACATCACCAAGATTTTCTGCGATTTTGGCTGCAAAACACATGCTCTGGAGGAGTAGCAGGGTGCCATGATGTGACACTCCAGCATGATAGCAACGGTATTGCGCGCAATTGACTACTATGGTTTGATTTCTCTTTTCAAAACTGCTTTTAGTTTTTAAAACAAAACTAGACAAGGTTGCTAAGACAGTTGGTGAAGGTGGTGCAAGGCACAAAGCAGAGTGTGGAATTTGATGGAGGGCATGAATAAGATGAAAATAGAAGAAAAAAAATTAAAACCAAAATGTGAGAAGAGAATCAAACAAGCCCTAAGTCTCGCCAACAGTTTCCACCGAATTACTGTTTCATTAGAAGGAATCCAATTTGAGGAGCTGCCAATGGCTAGTTCTGCAGCGACTATAACTATTGAGCTAACTAGCTTGCTAGCATTACTTTATTGACTTTCTTTTCAGCCATCCTACTATGGAAAAATTCAGGCATTTGTAATCATAATAATACTAGCCCAGTTGTCTTAATTTCTTTCATTGTTTAGCAGTTAATAGCTTAATATAACTTCCCAACCTAATTACCAGTAACTCCAACCATCATGCTAAAACCATAACATTATTGGCGTTGACATATCAATCTTAATTTTTAAATGCCAGGGAAGAAAATCTTGACATCTTAGCAATGACATATCACCCATTTAAAAAAATTTCCCACACTTCCTCTTGCATTCAATCTATAAGTATATTTCTTATATATATTTTTCCTTTAAGCCCAAACAAAGAATAGCAAGTTCCTCAAATAGCTGGTAGCAAAGATAGACAATGAAGTTACAAAAGAAGTCATGAATTCCAACTTTGTTTCGTAAAGGACAACAGAGTCCATTTTGAAGAAAATAAATTCAAACGCATCATTTTGGAAATTAAGCATGATTTATGGGTGCACAGTTAAGAAAACACACACACACATTAAAAGAAAGCTAAAATGGAATCACGTGGACATTTGACGCCAAGAGTTGTGTGAACTAAACATAATAAATGAAATCAGTTCTATTAAAATTAAAAATAGACTGAGCCTAACTTTAATTCCCGAAGTTTGGTCAAAGTGAAATGTTGCCCAGGTCATTATAAGAGGCACTTTTTCATATACCCGGCTGATTTGAAAAGTCTTCTAACCTGATATATGCAGTTAAAACACTTTTCTCCAAATTCTTGTTTCATTAGTAGGAAACCAATTCAACTTTTTATCTAAAGCATCCCACCACCATCCAATTTCCCATGTAACCCTAGTTTCTATAACAATTTGTCAGAAATATCAAACACATCACATTGACTTTCCTTCTCACAATCTTATCATCACAAACTTCAAACATCGATAACCCTTTGTGGTACTAGCCATATGATACATTATCTTCATAATTCTTACATTGCTCACTAGAAATGTTTCTCACAAAGTACCCAGCAACTCCTACCTCTTTTTTTAAAAAAACGAGAACGAAAGCATCATTGAAAAGTTGGCACATCAAACTCAAACTTAAAGCACATAAAATACAACAATTAACAAAGTCCATTTCATCACCAACAAGCTCAAATCCAGAAATGCCAACAAACATTATACATTTCATTGTAAAACAACAAGCACAGGTCCAATAATAACATAAGAACATATTACAAAGGCTTTTGCAAAAAAAAACTCAAACATGATAAAGCTTCCAATTTTACTACCTCCTCGTCTAAAATTATCATCAGCACAAAGGGTGCATGAAAAACAAAATCAGCAAATACATATATAAAGCTTAAAGCCTCAAACAACCACATAACACATACACGACCCACCTTCATCCCTCCTACCCAAAACGCAAAAATTCAAATCACAATCACCAATTCACACACACAAAAACATAATAATAATAATAATAATAATAATAATAATAATAATAATAATAATAATAATAATAATAATAATAATAATAATTAAAAAAAAGATAGAAATAGAATAAAAGGGTGTTTGTTTTTGTGCGTTGTGTGTTACCGTTCTTGACCAGCAGTGTCCCAAATCTGAGCCTTGACGACCTTATCATCGACGCGAATGCTTCTGGTGGCGAACTCAACGCCAATGGTGGACTTCGATTCGAGGCTGAACTCGTTTCGCGTGAACCGAGAAAGAAGGTTAGATTTTCCGACGCCGGAGTCGCCGATCAGAACCACCTTGAACAAGTAATCGTAATCATCGTCGGCTTTGTACGCCCCCATTTTATGTTGTTGTTGTTGTGTTTGTTTAGGAGAGGGAAGAGAAAAAGGAGAGAGAAAAAATCAAATGGGGTGGCGTCAATTGAAGAAGAAGAAGAAAAGAAGCATGCTTTGTGGGGGATTTGAAATTTAAAGAAAACCCCAGATTTAGAATTAGAAGAATGGTAAAAAAAAAAGGGAACTTTTATTTTTGTAACGTTAGGCTCATAACAATTTTACTACACCCCAAAAATACAAAATAAATGGAATATTAAGAATGCAATCAATTATTTGCTTTTTAATTTTATTTTTTTCAGAAATATTTTTGTTTAACAAGAGTTGATTTTACTAATATATAAGCATATTCTCTAATTTCAATTCATGTTGCAGTTTGTTATTTTGTGGGAAGTAACCTTTTTTACTTGGCTCAATCCTGTTGGATTTTTTGTTGATACAAAAAAATAATTATGTAGGATTTTTTTGCATTAAATTCTGATCTAATGAATGGAATTCCAATACAACGGGAAATTTGATAGAAGACATAATTTGTGGGAACCAAGAAATCTTAAAAATTATTATTTTTCATCATGAATAAAATTTATTTAATTGTTATAAATACTTTTTAAAATATTTAGATAAATTTTCTATAAATACATTATATTTTTACTTATACTTCAATTATTTATTATAATAAATTATCACATTTTTCGTGAAAAATTAACTAAAAACATTCCCAAAAAATATTCTTTCTTAAAAATGTTATTTTTAAAATTGATATCAAACATGAGAAATAAAAATTCTCAAGCTAACTAACTTAGAAAATCTAAGGTTTCATTTAAGGTGGATGGGAGTTTTCAATTTTCAAAACGAAACGTGATTAACAAAACAAAATTGAATTGATCTTTAACTCTATTTTAAAACAATTTTACATTCATTATCAAAACAAAAAAAAGGCGAATTTTGATTTTAGTTTTAGAAAACACATTTCAACTACCATTATCTTTGACATTGTCGCTGCCACCACCATTGTCACTATAACCTTCACCATTCCACCACTACCACCACACCGTTGCCACCACCACCAATATTGTGTTGCTATCATTACTATTGTCATCATTTTGTTGTCTTCATTGTTGTTGTTGTTGTTATTATTATTATTCCATCTCATCACCACCAATAATTTTTAAAATTGAACTACAATTATCTCGATCAAGGCATTGGATCACTAAGTCAATGATCGAACAAGTAAGCCACTAATTGACCTGTATGACCTTGTCATTATTAGAAAAATTAAAATTTTATATATAACCTTAATTAACCCGCATAACCTAGCACATTTCCTTCCTTGGCGCGTGACCCAGCCCAAGTCAATGGGTCACCGATTTAAATATAAATCTAGTCGAGTTGTACCGAATTGCACCAAATTCAATACATGGTCAGTCCAATAGGCAACTCAACTTAGTCAAACCTTCGAGTCATGATCGAATCGGTCTAACCAATTGGGTCGATCTGGTGTTAAAACATTGTCATCATCATTTCACTACTACTATCGTCATCATCACCATTCCACCACTGACACCATCGTCGGTATCACTATTCCACCCCTACCATCGTCATCGCCGTCGCCACCATCATTCCACTAGCACCACCACAAATCGCCACCACACTACCTGTGTCACCACCATTATTTCATAGTAGAGCGAAATAAGATAAAACAATTTACTCATTTTATTTATCTTTAATTTATAACATCGTTTTAAAAATTAAAAACAAAGAATAAACTAAAACTTAAAACTCAAAACTAAATGTCATTTTAATGACGAGAAATCACTAAAAACAAACCCCTATTATTATATATATATATATATATATATATATATATAAACTCTAAAATTATTAGTGATTTAGTGACATTTAGTGATGATTATAGCGTCATAATATTTCTTGACTATTAAATTGTAAAAAATTACCCTTAATTTAGTAATTGAAAAGTGATTGAGTGAGACAATTGAAATATACCTAACAAAATATAACACTTTGACTATAAATATTGATTCCAAATTAAAAAAAATAGCATTTCTCATCCTAAAAATGTTTTTTAATCATGTTTTCACAAAAAAATTCTCATAAAGAGGTGGAAGTCTTACTTTTTTGAATTTATTTTTTCTTACTATAGTACAAAAATCAAGTTATTTTTTTATTAAATTATATAATATGTTAAATAATCAAAATAATCGATAAAAATATGAAGTGTTTGATTCCTAAGGAATTTATCTAAAAATTCCCAATAATCAATAGAAATTATGAATTCAAAGTATAAAAAAACTTCTCCACTACCAAATGTTTCTAGGGGAGAAGATTTTTCATGCCTAAGAATTATGATTTCTGGGAATCATGTTTCCTAGAAACGAATAAAATTTATTTGATTGATCATCGAAAATATGTAGATAAGTTTAATAGAAATTGAAGAGTTACATGATATTTTTACTAGTTATTTCAATTATTTATCACATTAATAAGAGTAACATGATATTTTTATTTTAATAAAAGAAAAATTAAACTCAAGAAAGTAAGATTTTCATATCTTTCCATAACAAAGTTGTTGTGGAAAACTTGTTAAAAATTACTCTAAAAAACATTATTTACCAAAAAAAATATTTTTTTTATAAAAACGGATTATGAAAAATTAAGATTCTGAAGATTGTTAAGAAACTCAAAACTTCTCCCAACTACTACTAAATGTAACAACACTTTACATTCACGGATGTAAAACTTTCTCAAGAACTAAATGTCATTGTTAAGGATAAAGAAATAATCGAGTTATATCCATTTGTTTACAAGATTTATTACTGTTAGATGCGTTATTTTCATTTACATTTACGAAGGTATGTAATTTATTTTATTTTAATTTTTCTATTAAACAAAATTACAATTTTAGCTGTATTTGCTATAACTGAAATATTAGTTTCCTTTTATACATTGTAAAAGAAAATTACCATTATACATTTATTAACCTTGAATAGTTGAATATTCACTTCACTTTAAAAAAATTGAATATTAATATTTGGTCCAACCCGAATAAAATAGGGCCTGATACAACCTGTTTCGGACTGGTCCACGGGCCAAGTAGGCCATTTTCTATACCTTACAAACATAATGGGCAGTTGTTATATCCACCTTCCTTATATACTAATACACTCTCCTTTCTCATTTTTTCCCCTAAACTATGATGTAAAACATACTCCTCCCGTCTCTTTCTTCCCGAATTTAACTATTTTCCGAAAAATCTACCCTGCAAACTTTTTGTTATGAATCTTAAAGTAGGTATATGAAGAATCAGATACCAATTGATTTCGTTTTGGGGGTGGTCTCGATTTTGGGGATTTTGTAAATTGGGAATTGTGCTGACCTGCATGTCCTTTGGTAAGAGTTATACGAAAGGAAGAGGGTGTAGTACGTTTTATTATATTATTGGGGGTTCGGTTGTTCGAAGATCGTATTTGGGTATATAGTTGGGTTGGTTATCCTATATTTGCAATGCATACACTTGTTATAATATAGCTTAACCATATGTTACGATGGGACTTTTTGACCTAAATGGGTCTTTTTAAAAAAGTTATTAGTAAAATATATTTACCACCAAGTATGAGTGATTTTTGACACATGAATGTGAGAAGCATTACCTTAAATAATCTTATTGGTATTTTGTCCTTTGTGAAAAACGTTAACCTAATTGACACCTTCTATTGATATTTTGTCCTTTTAGCGTCTATCAAGTTGATACTAACAAAGAAAAGGGTAAAAGCCTTTCTTGTCATGAAATAGGTCATCTATGTGACTATGTTTTGTTTTTCAAACAACTACTATGTTAACAATTTTTTAAGAATATTTTCAATTTTTATTTTAAATTATATTTTTTTGATGAATTTTTATTTTGAGTTATATTACATTTTAAATTTTTAATATATTATAAAGTATTTTTTATTTTTAATATAAAAAAATAATTATTATTTTTCAATAATATGAATTAATGTTATAAAACCTAAATATTTATATTATGATGTTTTGAATAAGGATATTTTAATTAAAAAGGACTATTTTATTACTGGTCCTTTTGAAAAAATAATTTTGTTAAGATTATTGATTTTTAAATAAATAAAAGTTAAGTTCTCATTAAGGAAAAAATATTATAGTGCTATGTATTTTTTATGAAATGGGCAATTTTTCTAACATTTTTTTTTCATATTTATTTACTCAACCTCATTTTTAAGGATTTATTTTTTTTAAGAGAAGAATTGATTTATTAGTGAATCCAATTACTGATGTAAAAATAACTATCCATTTAAATTATGGTGATCAAGTTTGGACCTTTACCCCTTCTATAGTCTTTAGTGTTGGGTTGGTCAGCACTAAAGACAACAATATGGATGGAGGATGCATCACTTAGGCTGACATCTCCTACAAAGGATAAAATACCAATCGAAGGCGCCACTTAGGCTTCCGCCTCCCACATCCATGTGTCAAAAATCACTCATGCTTAATAAATACTTTTCAAATCACCCATTCTAGTAATAACTTTTCAAAAAAGACCCATTTGGGTTAAAAAGTCATTACAATGGTAAGGTTAAGGTACTTATACTTAAAGCCTTGTGTATTTCAGCTTGGGACTAGTTGTATGATTTCGACTTTGGAAGATGCTTGCTCATCTTGTGTATCTTGAGTTGCATTAGCCTTTCTATTATATATGGGATGTCTTTTGCCTTTCAAAAAAAGGAAGAGGGAGGGTGTGTACATTTTTTAGAAAATAATTAAATTGAGAAAGAAAGAGTGTGGAAAAAAATTGAGAAGGGAAAATGTATTAGTATATTGGGGAAATGGATATAGCAATTCCCTACATAATTTATGTGTGTTTTGTGATAAAAACAAATGGATAATTTATTGTTTTAATTGACTGATAAGTTGTAGGGATGCGTATGCAAACTCATACATGTTAATCGGTTTGTTAAGCCAACAAACCTTACAAATAAATGGTCTCTTTTTTAAAATTTACATAACTATATCAAGTCTATGAGTTTGGCTCATTAAGTCTGCGGACCAAGCGAGCTTTATCCACGTAACCCACTTAGTGTGATAGATATTAACTTAAATAAATGGAGTGAACTTTTATTCTTCTAAACACAAACTTCATTTCTAATAAGCCGTCAAAGAATCTCCCTGTCAAGCTGAGGCTATAGAAACTGACATGATCCAAGTTCATGCACATGAGACTTGTCACTTTAAAAGTCCATATCACAAAATACATATGAGCCAAAGCTATTTAAAACGATGTGTGACTTAGTCTTTTGTATTATCCTTTGAACCGCACATATAAGGTGGTAAAAAATTCGTGATCTAAGACCATCTAAAAATTTCTTCTAAAAGGGGTATCTCAAGTATTTTTTTTAAGGTAATAATTTTTTAACACCTACTAAATATTAAATAAACATCTATGTCTTTCCCAATCAATATTTCTCTTTTCTTTCTAAATAATTCTCGAAGTATAAACATGTAATGGTATCTAAAAAAAAATAGAAACATGTAAGGAGTGTCTAATAATCATTTTCTTTTTTAAAGCACAATTGTTAGATTTAACCTTTCTACCTTTTTAAGTTCCAATTGTCATATATTTGTATAGTGTTTTTATTTCTCTTTTGCTTTTTTTTTTCCTATCTCTTTTTCTTATGTCACATTACATTAATATTCATCACATTTTTTATTTTTATTTTTCTTCCTTCTACTTTTTTTTGGTTATGCAAATGAAAATAAAATTAAAGCAAATATAATGAATACTTTATGTTTTAGACAAAACCTAATATGTTGTATTTGTTTTCTTACATTCTCGGATATATATGGTCAACACATATGAATTCTAATATTCTATTTGTTTAATATGCTTGACTTGAGAAAGAAAAATAACTTCATTTTATTTCTCTCTTTCTCTCAATAATAATTCAAAAATTACAACAAAAATGCAGAAGGAAAATGTTTGCCTTAAAATTTACTAATTTACTAATTTTATACATGATTGGCAATTATTCTTAAGATGTTTGCCTCAAATTAATCGTTATGCTGAAACTCTATTATGCCTCCTAACACCCGGAGATGTTTGCCTCAATTAAAATTCTCATTTCAAATATCTATTGCGAAGCAAAAATGAGGATGACATTATGAAAAAACAGCGTACAACATGATATTTTATTATTTTATAAGTACTTGATAAACAAACTTAAATTAAATATTATTATATAAAAATTATAAAAGAAGAAAATGTTAGAAGAATATCTTAATTGTTATATGTCATAAATTAAATAACCAAAAGAGATTTAAAAAAATACTTTATCCTTTTCTTATGGTAAGAAAGAAAATAATTAAACTGGCGAGACGTCAATACAATAAAAGAAAACTAATTTTCTTTTCTGTTTCTAATATTAAAGAATCCAACTAGCACAAATCAAGTGGCAGTTTCTCGGTCAGGGTAGAACAATCGTGGCAACTAAAGAAGGAGCATGAAATAATCATAACTTAAAATATAAGCCAGTGCAACACAAAAGCTGGCAGAAAACGGGAGACTTATGACCTCACATATATAAACCGCATGGCAAATTCTTAATTATAAATTTCATAGATAGATCCTTCCATATCATTTCTATTCCATATTTTATCTATCTCCTTTAGAAATAAAAATAGGCCATATGTTAACAAGCTGCAAGTTAGGTCAAACTTTTAAAAGAAATAAATGAGGTTAAGGCTATCATAAGAAAATAAATTAGATTAAGGTTTTTTTTTACTAAAAAAACCTATTTAATAAAATAAGACATGCTGTAAACTATTTAAAAAGATTTTTAATATTGTAAATATTAAGTATGTTGACATACATAAAAATTGAAGATTATAAGCTTATTGCAAGATAAAGTTATGTCATATTTATAGGTTTTGTTGTAATATAAACTTTCAAACAAATTATTATGAATATCATATATCATAAAAATAAGCTTATTTCATGTAAGCATATCATATTCGACTCAAATTATAACATACCTATTTATCCTCTTATCATGCCTTGATTAGTATTCATTTTAATTTTCATAAATTATATTTATATAATTTATTTTCCACATTTGCCTATTAATTGATCGATTAGCCTATTAAAAATACACCTTATCTATCTAAAATATTTATGTGTTTAAATAAATAGTAGATCAAGTTAAACACCTAAAAATATTAGACCTTAAAAAACCTATATTTTTTTAAATGTCAAGTCTATATTTTTTTTATGCCTAATTTAAGAGAAGCTTTGTTTGACAACCCATTTCCACCATTGATCTCCCACTTCTTTTTCTATCATATTTATTATTTTTTACTACAAGAAATTAAAATGAAAGGTATTTTTATCTATTAATTTATTTACTATCGCATTTTTTTTTAGTTTTTAGTATAAACCTTATTAATTTTTTAATTAATAAATAATTTAAAAACAATCCTTAATAACAGAACTCAATGAAACATATCAACAGACTTAAGTAAAAGAAATAATATTATTTATATTCTATGTTTTTTTTACAACATGTAATAATTATATGTTTTATTGCATCACTTATTTTATATTTTATTTATTTTCCTAATTTTCCCCATTGTTAGAATTGAACTAAAAATAATAACATTACTCAAATTAAGAAAAATATAGTTTTAAATTATTTATCCATAGAATGAAAATACATATGTGCTCGTCAACCATAACATGATTTCCATATTTTCAGACTTACGCTCAACTAGTAGTCACTGTCACATTTTAATATAGAGAACAAAGAGACCAAACAAACCAAAAATATATAAAACCCTATATATATATATATAATATTTAAATCCTGCTTTCCTCCTCCAAGTTCACTTCCTTAAACCTGGAAAAAAAATTCAAATAATTTTTACATATTATTTAATATCATCATAAAAAAATCTTTTGAAAATTTAAATCTCTGTATTAGGAATAATCTGTCTTAATGAAAACATGCACACACCAAATAGTAATAAGCACCATGGTGCAGTGGGTGAAGGGTAATGCCTCTCTTATCGGTAGGAACAGGATTGCCGGAAGAGTGGATAAGCACGGCTTCATCTCCAAAGGCTTGGTGCACGTTGAAGGGTCCCATCACAACCTCAAATTCAACACCATTAATGAACACTGTACATTTTGCCCTATCTCCTGCAACCTCACCAACACCTGAGACACCGAATCATCTCTTATATGCAAATCGAAAAACATCATCACTTGCAACTAATTAATTAGATAAGCCAATGAACAGTGCAACACTCAGATCCCTAATTACCATAATAGCCCCCTACGTATCCTTTATTAAAAAAAAAATGGTTGATGACATAAGAATTTGATGTGATGGATATTTCTGTAACTTACCACACAACCAAATTTACAGCTTAAATTTTCTTTTAATATATGTCTTTAATTTAGTGTGTTCAATCCAATCTATTTGAACAATAGTGGTTAGATACTTTGATTTCCTCAATTTTATAAAAATGATTAATTATTTCTTTTCAAACATATATTACCTTGAAGTTGAGTGATGGGACATGGAACGGTTGAGATTGAAGGAGCAATGGTTGTGGTTGGAGGAGTTGAAGTGAGAGGGAAACTAAGTTGTGGATGCGTTATCTTCAATGCCTTGTCTTCATCTTGGTCTTTCTTTGACAAGGTTCCATAATTCATGATTTCATTAAGCAAAAGACTAGTGCAAGGCCCAACATTTTGTTGACACTGAAGTTGAGATTGCATCATATTGCTGGAGAATTGAGGGACAGAAAACCCAAGTGTTGTTATGGTATTTTTATCCACTACACCTTGCACATTATTGTTGTGCATGGTAAAGGAAAAAGGCTCAGTAGCTTGTGGTAGCAAATTGTTGTCAATGTGGTTATGAGGCTGAAAATAAGTCTGATTCACAGAAGCAGCGGGAGAATTAGGCACTGCAACATCATTGACATTTGAGAAGCCAAAGGAGAATCCAATAGGGTATGCTAATTCCTTTGAAGATGATTTGTCAGATGAAGAGGATGAGGAAGAAGGTGGTGTGGTCTGAGAGAGAGAAGAAGCATCAACCTTCTGTTGTTGTTGTGCTTCTGCATTATGGTTTTGGTTCATCGAGTTTTGGAAGTGGCGGAGCATGTGCTTGCTCCTGGACTTACGGTTCTGGAACCAGTAGAAGACATTGGCATCACCCACTTGGCCATACTCTTGCAACTGCACCCGTATCTTCCTTATCTCATCCCTTGGGGGATTCACCATCCCAGAATTGAAGATGGCTTCCAGAATGCGGATTTGCTCCGGTTTTGGGTTCCATCTTGGCTTTGGTTCTGGAGTTCTCTCTTCACCTCCTGCAGTTACAAAGGATACAAAAAAAGAGTACCTAAATTTCATGTATGAATTGAAAAATATTAATCAATAACATGTATATATTTTTTTTATCTGTAAAAAACAAAGATAGACATCATGACTTTCAACCAAATTAAATTAGACTAATCAATAATATGTATATACACACATACACAAAGATATGTAATTGACACAATAAACTGAACACGACACTAAGTATGGGCTGCAAATATTTGTATATCAATTATATAAGGGACTAGGTAACTGACCTTTGGAATTCAGTGTTGAATATGGTAGGCAAGCAATATTGTTATCTTTTTAATATACTACACATGCTAACTGTTTCAGTTTCATTTATGTAATTTAAAACACTAAATTATTTTTTTCACATTTGAATTTTATTACAATAATGATCTCCAGCCACGTTTTATGGTAAAAGAGTTGAACTCTCTTCCTTTATGCCATGAAAAAGTGAATGCATGTATTCTAATAAAATTTGAGCCTGAAAAACAAAAGGCGATGATCTTTTAAATATTGCTATTACGAACCTGAAGCATAAGGGCTTCTTTGGTATCCTCCGGTGGAAACTATAGAGGAGTTGATGTCATGCTGCCATTGGTTATGGGGATTATTGCAAGGCTTGGATTTGAACATGTTTGGCCAGTGTCTGTTGGAAGAAGACATGATGATTGGAGAAATTGGGTGAAGGTGATTGCAGAATCACTGAACTGGAAGCTAGCTATAGATATCAAAAGCAACCAACCAAAAGAGAAATAGACAATCAGAGAAGCAACCCTTTTGTTGTTATTTGGTGTTTGGTCTTCAACATATTTCTTCTTATATAGCCTTTTTACCTATCCCTGTGTGGTTGTGTCCGTCACAATTCCATTCCTATAAATAATAATAATAACTATTATTATTATTTTGAAGTCAAACATGTAACATCTTTTCTTTCACATAAACAATTAAACATGATCATGCTAAAATTTACATTCAGTTACATAAATTTTATAGTAATAGTAAAAAAGAAAGCCAATATTTAAGCATGCATAAAAAAAGACAACACACACAACAGGAATCACCTGTGATATATATAAACTAAAATGAAAAGATAAAAAAAAAAAAACACATGTCTGCCATGATCCTTTGCACTATATGTATATAACTAGCTTTTGCTTACACTTACTTTTGCATTAGTAGCCAAATAAATATTTGTGTGCGTATGAGTGTGGAGGTCTTTAAACGCAAAGGGAATATTGATAGAAATACATGGTAAAGAGTTAGTAAGAGACTTGTTGCATGCTAGGTCTTTGAAGAGTCACAAAGTATAGGGGCATAAGGTGAGTTATGATCAGTTTCTATATATCTCCAGATTTGTATAGAGAAAGGAGAAGGGAAAGAGAAAGGGGGAATTTCTTGGTGACTTTGTATTTGCCCACAGTGAATTAATGGGAGGATGAAGAGAGGGAAAAGAAATAAGTGTTGGATTATTCTAATGGAAGAGGTTGTTGGAGGAATAAATATGAGGTGGGGGTTTCAAAGTCAAGAAGGGGTGTGTTGTAGGGTTTGATTGGAAAGCCGTGGTGGGTTAGTAATTGCAAGTTATTTAGATTATATGTCTAGGCTTTTTCAATATTGCTCAAAAAGACTAGTCAATAAATATTTAAGGAATCAAAGGATATCAGGTGCAGGAACCGAAAGAGTTAAAAAAGTAATTAAAATATTTTAATTATCATTAAATACAAGCATTAAAAATAGAATAATTTTAACTTAATTAAAAGATAAATATTAACGGATACTCTTATAGGCGTAGAGCACTAGTTAATGAGTTGAAAGTAAAAATATTTTTTTATTGAAATATATAAAAAAAAAAATTGTCTATAATATTTGTTGTGGTTTTTTTATGATTTTTATAATAATTTTTTTTTTGTTCAATGACATCAATATAGATAAAGTTGGATCTCTTATAATTTATTTATTTTTATTGTAAATTTGAAGTATCGCTTAGTCAAAAGATAAGGGCATGTTAGGGGAGGTTTTCACTTATATGTTTAAAAATTTCCAAAATCTGTAGGCGCTTTTACTTTAAAAAATTTATTTTAATTTTTATTTTAAATAAATTTACTTTAAAGTTTTCTATCACCTTAAAATTTATTTATGAGTATGGTTTTACATTAATAATGACAATGAAAAGATATCAACAATAATAATAGTAATGTGACAGAGTAATGGTGTGACAAGGTCACAATATGGTAATGATGACAATATTAAACAATAGTAGTGATGGATGTGCTGATGGATGAGTGACAACAATGATAATATTAGTAATGATGATAATAAAGATAACAAATATTTCTAACAAATATTTTTGTCAAATGTAATAAGAGAGTATCTTTTTAAAAATAAAAATTAAATTCATAAATTTTTCTTAATTTTAAAAATAAATGTAAAAATGTTTTGAAAATTACATTTAAAAATCATAATCTTACATCCACCCCTAAATGTACTTAAATCTAAATAAGGGGTTGATCTCTCTCACAAATATTATTTATGCATGCAAATATGCACATCAAACCCTTGACTGTACTTGTATGTAAATATTTAATAGTTATGTACTTGGTAATAGAAAATATTATACACTATCAACTAACAAAATATTATTGTTGTTATGACTAAAGGTATTTATTATAAAAATTAATAAATTTATTATATAATCTTTTACATTATCAACATACACGAATGCTATTTTTTTAATATTTAAATTGTTCTTAAATACTTAATGATCCATCCATCTTCAGCAGGAGCAATTTTTGGTTGCCCTAGGCAAAGGTTGTTTTTTCATGTATATCTTCTCTATTGTTCATTAAACATTTTTATTTGCTTTTTGCATTGATTGCTTTGTTTTTTTTTCTTTTATTTTCCCTTCTACTTAGTAATATGTTGTTTTCTCTGTTCCCACATTTCTGGTCACTTCTATGTGCCTGTGTCTGCACCAAACATGAGAGGAAAAAAATCAGTAAGATCGTCTTGTAGATCCAAGTCTTTGTGATGACGCTGAGGGATGGAAGCAGCGTTCAAAGTTTCTGTAGGTTCATGTTGGTGGGACGACTATGATTATAATCTGAGCATCTTGGTAGAGTATCACACAAAAACAAGCTGTAAATTATTGGGGAAAAAGTTTGAGATTCCAATTTCTTAAGTAGTGACAATTGTGGCGGGGTGTTTTTTTTTTTTTTTTACTTTTTCAGGGTTAAATTATATCCCAAGAAGAGATAAGTGGGTATTATTACTTTTTGAGTCGGGAGTCATAATATCTTTTATGATTTTAATTTTTTTTAACTAAAGAAGTTTTATAGTTTTGTTTTTTTATTTTATTTTAAGATTATGACTTTAGAGTCGTAGTCTTGTTTTTTTACGCTCTTTTTTTTATCTTATTTTGTTTTTAATTTTTTAAAAATTGTAAATAATTTTATTTATTTAATTATTAAATAAATAATTTATTTTTAGTTTTATTAGTTTTATTTAATATATTTTATATTTTTATGGTATTATTTAATATGTTATACATATATATATTTTAATGTTTTTTATTTAAAATATATAATATTTTTTAGTATTGTTTTATTTAATATATTTTGTATATTTAATATTTAGATAATCTTTGAATAATTTTATATAATTTTTTAAAATGAAATATAAAAGTAACTTAATGACATTTAATAAATTTTGATGAATATTTGTTTTATTTTAAATACTTAAATTTTAAAAACTAAAATTTGAAATCATATTATATATACTAGATGATTAATATAGTTTCTCTTTTTTATGTTTCTCTTTAATTTATATTGTTCATTTTATATTAATGTATTATGTTGTCTTAACACAAAATAAATAATATTATTTCATAAATCATAACTTAATATTAGTAACAATTTTTTAATATTTGGTTTCACATTTTAGTTTTTAAAATTTAAGTATTTAAAATAAAACAAATTCAATAAAATTTATTAAATGTCATTAAGTTACTTTTATATTTCATTTTAAAAAAAACTGCGTAACATTATTAAATAAAATCATAAAAAATATATAACATATTAAATAAAACTAATAATAAGTAAAACTAAAATTATTTATTTAATAATTAAATAAATAAAATTGTTTACAATTTTTTTAAAATTGAAAACAAAACAAAACAAAATAAAATAAAACAGTAAAATTAAAGTCCTAACCGGTATTAGGACTTTTGATCTAAAGGTCGTAACATTTTTTATGACTTATCTCTTTTAGGAAATAATTTAAAAACTACCTCATTTGAAAAAAAAAATGTCCCCTCTTAGTAACAAAAAAAAATCCGATAATTTCATTGATATGTAGACACTATACCTTTTGGAGTTCACGCTAATACCAACCACTAGTAAGTTGTAATAAATAAATAAAATTAATAATGCTAATAATGTAGTATAATATTAGATTTAATTGTAATTTTACTATCTTTTTTATTAATTTGATATATTTTACTTCTAGTTTTTTTAAATTATAAATTTTATCCTCCATCATAAAACTCACATGACATATTAAAATAATCATACTTTTTCTCTCTAATTTTGTATTTTTTGACGAAATTCACCTTCAATTTTTTAATTTTTTTTCCAATTTATCTCCAACTTTTACTTTTTGGTAAATTTTATTTTAACTTTTATGCTTATTTCATTATGTCATGTCACCACAAAAGGTAAAATTTATAATTTTTTTAAAAAGTAAAAAAAAAATATATCAAATTAATTTATTGAAAGTAAAATTTGAAAATAAAAACTACAATTAAGCCTATACACTAGTGCAATTCATGTAACATATGTATGTATTATATAGGTGTTTAATTAAAATTTATAAAACACGTAATTTTTCGTAGGCTAAAATATTTTAGTCTTTTATCTTTTTATTAAAATGTGTTTTGGTTTTTCATTTTTTAAGAAATTCATTTTGATTTTTTTTTTAAAAAATTTGAATCAATGTTGTTATTCCGAAAAATTGATTATTTCTAATTTTTGTCACAATTTAATTTAGAATCTTTTTTTTTACTAATATATGATGTAAAATTATTTTAGTTTTACTCAAGTAAAAATTATGGAATCCAACTAATTTTTGAAAAAAATAAGGTGAAAATTAAGTAAAAAATAAATTCTACAATAAATTAAAAAGCTAAAAACATCTAATATAATATCATTTTTTTAGTTGCAGACCTGGTACTTTTCATGTGATTTTTATAGCTTTAAAACTTTTATAGCTTTTGAGAAAACGCAAAGTATATCAATTACTCATCACTGATTTATGTCTTCAATTGACGGATTACATTGTCCAAAATCACAAGAAACTAGAGGAAGAAACATACTTCAATCTAATACGTCTGAGTTAAATTTTAGAGGACAAAGAGAAAGAAAATACAAATACTTTGTTTTAGGCTAGTCTATCCTTTTATTTCTTTTATTTTAAAACTTATTATTACAAATAAAAGATTTTTCTTCTACTCCCTTCGAATAAAGTAGAAAAACCTAATATATCTCATTTAAGTTAACAAACGTGGACACGATCGCGAAAAGCAGAACAAAAGACTGATTACTACTATTTGTATTTTACTTTCAAAAGACGTTGAACTAGCTTGCACATGATATCAATAAATGTTTGTTATTAATCTAATGCAAAACATGAGATAGGTATGTGTTGTAGCTGAAGTTGCGCCAACAACAGTTAGTAAATGCTAACGTGCATGTAGTAAATACACAAGATGCTAAAAGATTGAATGCTTTTAAGTTTGGTGCACATGATACTGCGATGTATATGTGATCGTTGCAACCATGGGAGGGCTAAGCTTGCTTATAGTAATATATGGTTGGCACAGAAAATTTGGTGTTAGATACAGAAAGTTACGCCACCCATTGGTGGTGGAATCATTATTTCATGACTTGAAAACTTTATCAAAGATGTTTTTGTTGGCTAATATCAAGCCAATCCAGCTGGTGCACTTTACTACTAATTTTTTGCATGCTGCTTGATATATTTTCAATTTGTCTATTCATATCTTTTCATTCCCAAAAAATCAAACTCAGGTATATTAGATGTCTATAATAATTCACACATATTATTCACTGAACTAAGTTTCTTCACAAATTTTCAAGCGATTTAACATCTAAAGTATTTTTTTACCTTCGGAATCATATATACCATTTCATTAAATCATAATAAAAGACTGAACTAATACACGAAGAAACATCATTAAAAACTTGTAAGCTAGCAAAAGATCTAGACACCATATATAGCCAAAGTGATTTAACATTTATATATTTATATTTTAATCTGGCATGTTTAATAAATGAAAAAACTCGCTTATACATGCCAATGCCGATTAATCAGCACATTTACCAGTTGTACAAGGAGATTGCTTCCCCTTAAATTAGTTAAATAAGGTCTTGATTCAAGTGGAAAAAGCTTTCTGGCTCAAGTCTGAAAATTGGTGCAGGTAACACCGTTGTTATGAAATATATGTGATATATTTAAAATTTAAAATTAGATGTCTCGATTAGCAATACATTTTTAACGTGTATATTTCTAGTTATTAAATTATAATTTTGACCTCTCCTTAATTTTTAATATGCAATTTTGTCTCCCTTTAATTTGCTGATATGCAATTTTAATCATCAAATTTTACTTCACTCTCAATTCTGTCTAAAGAATATATAGTGTCTCCGAAACTCGTCTCTTTTGGAGATCAAAAGACATTCAAAGGTGAATTATTTCCTTTCAACTTGATTTTATCATCCAACAGTCAATATTTGGACCCTTTACTACTCAAAAATTTCAAACATATCACTACTAGGACAAACTAGTAATTTCCTTATTATTTATAAAAATCTTCAATATTGTATAGTTTTTATTGAATCAACAGCTCAGTTGAGTGAAACGGATAAAACATGGAATCGTTGGGATTTGAGGCACAATTTTATATGTCATCATGCAAATGCTAATATACCACCTATATCCATAAATTTGCATATATATTTTCTTTCGTTACTTTAAGCATTAATTAGTTTCATATAGCATTAACCATATAGTTTGATTTTCAATTCCTGATTCATTATAACTGTATACAACCTCCATAGGAAACGGAAATAGAACCAATTTGATTAAACATATCACCGGCACACTATTTTTTACTGACATTGGTTACAACTGATCCACTTTAACTACTCTTTCCTCTCTTTCTGTCTGTCTTTTTCTCTCAAATCTGCTTATTTCATTTACGAGGTTGTTATGTAATGTTACTTTCTGTAAATAAATAAAATCACCAGATATATTGTTAGAATATCCTCTTGAGAGTACCTTAGGAACCATGTACTAAAAGATTTTTTGCAGATGCACATATAATAACCGTAATTAGGGTGGACAAAAATTAGATTTTTAAGAATTTAATTCATATTCAATCCATATTTACTTAAATGGATTGGATTTTAAATCTATATTCATATATATTTTTAAATAATTTGGATTCAAGATCTAATTCATTTAAGTAAATATAAATTTGGTCATATCCAATTTATATCCACTTAAATGTTATAAGGATTTTTTTTTTACAAATTTTAGTAATTAAACACTAAAAAATAAAAACTTAGCACCTGTCTATTTAAGTGTTATTTTCAACCGACTTTGGTTAAGACTATTTTTGATCGATCTTGATTAGGGTATTTTCAGCCTACCTCAACCAGGGCAATTTGGGTTAACATCGGTCCAAACATTTTTAGATCGACTCAATCAAGACTATTTTTCGGCTGACGTCAATTAGTGCATTTTCGATCGACATCAGTCAATGATGTTTTTTTTATCAATCTTAGGTAGGGTTATTTTATGGTTGAGGTCGGTTGGGGTTTTTAGTTAATGTTGGTCGGTAATATTTTTTGTTCGACATCGACTAAGGATTTTCGATCAACGTTGACTGTGAATGGTTTTTTGTCAATGTTGGTTAGGGTTTTTTTGGCTGATGACAGTCATTGATATTTTTTTGCCAACGTGAGTCGAAACTATATTTTGGTCAATGTTGGCTAAGTTTTTTTTTTGTTGACGCTGGTTGAAACTATTTTTTTTTTGCGTCAGCTAGGTTTTGTTGGCCAACATCGACCAAGACTATTTATTTTGGCCGACACTGGCTAGGGATATTTTTGTTGACATCAACTAGGGTTTTTTGATTGACGTCAATTGGGAGAATATTTTGGTTAATGTTAGCTAGGTTTTTTTTACCAATGTCAATCGAAGATGTTTTTCAGTTGATGTCGACCAAAAAAACCCTGGACGATGTCGATTGAAAAACCTATCGATGACGACAAAAAAATAATTTTGACAAACATCGCAAAAAAAACCCTTAACTGACGTCAACCCAAAAATAACCTCGACTGATGTTGGCCAGGAAAACTTTGGATGACATCAGACAAAAAATAATCCCAACCAATGTTGACCGAAAAAATCCTTACCAACATTAACCAAAAAACAGTCTCAACCGATGACGGCTTAAATACATCATCCATTGATGTTGTCCAAAATAACTCTAGACGAGATCGACCAAAAAATAGCTCCTACTGAAGTTGGCCAAAGAAAACCTAACTGTCATCATCTAAAATTTTTTATTGGATTTAAAAATCCAAACAAATATCTAATTCATATCCAATTAATTGGATTTGATTTAAAATCCAAAAAAAAATTAGATTTAGATATGAAATCAGACCATTTAAATGGATTTAAAATGGATTAGATTGAATTGGATATGGATTGATTTTATATATTTGAATTTTTTTACACAACCCTAGCCATAATAATCCTTGGTTCCCCCATTTCAATCATGGTTTTAATATTTAGTTACACATGAACTATTCTTGGTGCACAAGCAATTACTGGAGCATAATTACATTACCATTTGTCACTTCCAGTTCCAAGTGGACCAGATGTACAATAAATTTCTATATATTTTTTATATTTAGATGCAGTGTGTCCTCCTTTTAAGGAGAAATATTCGAATAAACTTAATATACTTAGTTAGGTAGCTCATAATATTATTGATTAACATATTATAATAATTAATCAATAATATATATAATTGATGTAGTGCATCTAACACGCCTACACTACTTATGCAGTAATGCAGAGTAATTTTGCATGAATACAATGCATTTACATACAACTAATCAAATGTATTAAAATAATATAAAAGTAGTAACTCCATATCAAAGTTGTTAGTGTTTATATATAGATATTGTATTCACGTATAAGTTACTTACTAATGGAGGTCTTTTTTTTTTTTTTTTTGAAAACGCCTGGTCAAATGTCAGAGATTACAATAAACACATTATGTTGCTTGAATTAACTTATTCACCATGACTAGTAAGCTCGCCATTCTTTTTTTGTTAATTTTGATTTGACCAAACCCAAACGAAAGCAACAAGGTAGAAACTAGAATCAGAAAATCAAGAATTGCAGAAGGGATTTTCAATTTCAAATTGGAGACCTCTTTTTGTACTAAAAGTATTGAAATACAGAGCCGCAGCTAGACACTGCAAAATAAAATAATTAATTGAACAATGTAACACTTAAGCTCATTTGCCATCGTTTACAATTCAAGAGGAATCTAAAGTTCTTCACAGATATTATCCAAAAACCCACAGGCTCTTTATATATATAGATCACAAAAACTAAAAAGCATTGGACTTGACTTCTGCTCTATAAATGATTTGGGGTGAAAGATAACTGAATAATGAAATATCAGAGGAAAGGACAGGTCTTTTTCTTGCGTGGTTTCTTCTTTGGCTTTGGTGGCCTCAATGCAACCTTTATTGCAGCATCAAAAACTGTCTTCACATTCTGCAAACAACACAAAGAGAGAATTCTAACAATCTCTTCAATGTACTTTACTTCCCAATTTGGATTCAGAGATCATCGGTTTCTAACTTGCATGATTAAATGGAATACATAGAAACAAAAGTGTAATCTATATGCACTGTGAGTGTAAAACTATTTTACACAGATTTTGAATAAGAATTCACCAGACTCTTCACAATAGAAAAATGTTTCATGAACATCCATTATGCTATAAAACAATTAGAGAGGAAAAAAAAAAGAGAAAAATATAAGTATTATAGGATTTATGATGTAGTAGGAGGAAAGATAAAAAAAAATAAAAGAATTGATAGAGTTTAAAATAAGTGGGTGTTTGTATATTATTGTTCTTCACCATATTACCACATCATACTTTTGCAATATGATGTGACAACATGGTAGATTCTTATTGAATAAACAATTTTACACTAATACATATAAATTAAACTTTAGAGACAATGTTTTCTTTAACTTCATCTCAATATACAGCTTGGATTCACTTCAAAATATGGCTCAAAATAGTTGAATCCAATGAAGTTAAGGTATTTACCTGCTGTGTTTTGGAGCTGCACTCAATATAAGTGACTGCACCAATCATTTTCTTCAGTTCTTCACCCTGCTCACAACAATCATCGTTAAATCCATTACACATGCAAAAGAATTTCAGTTTCAATATAGGCTTTTTGTTTGCTTAATTTGATGAGGACATGCCTGAGCAGTTGTTATTCGTGCGGATCCCGGATGATCAATCAGAAATTGCTTGTCATCTCGCAAATCTGTGCATACATGATATTTAAATGGAAACTTGTATTAGGTCTGTAGTTCATCGACAAAAGTTTTAAGTATTGCTTGTTTTGTAAGCAACGACCAGATGAAATTTTACAAGATATTTGATGATGTTACACATGAAACTGATTGAAGTTAAATACATAAAGTAAATAAAGTAATAGTTGCCAGACATAGTTTATTTTATGGGATTAATGAGTGTAATCTTTGTCGATCAATTAACCAAAAAATAAAATGAAAAAGTTTATTATGGCTGATTTTTGTAACTTGGTCTTGGTGTTACTTCCTCTGTTTCCTGCCATGGCACATAAGTCTTAACATTCAATTGGATTTATGTTGATGACAATTGCATCTATTGAAGATTCACAGGAGGATTGGTGTAGTGTCAATAATGCATAACTAAAACAATTATACATTAAAAATTGAGAATCAGCACAAAACTTTGTCTTTTGTACACACAAACTGAACACCTGATATACACAATTTTATTATTTGCCTTAAAAGCAAAATAGTGAAAAAAAAAATTAAATCATTACTTGTCAACTCATGGTGATGAATGTTATGCCACTTCAATGGAATTAACTTACCTAGTTTTGTTCCCACCAGCACTATAGGCACATTTGGAGCATAATGTCTCAGCTCAGGTATCCACTGCTTGTCAAGAATCCAAAATCAATGTGCATATTTATTTTTAATATTTTACAATACAAATCTGAATACAAAGCAAGAGGCATCTGAGGCAGAGAGAAAAGAACCTTTTTGGAGATGTTCTCATAACTGGCTTTGCTGATGAGAGAATAGCACAACAAAAACACATCAGCTCCTCTATAGCTTAAAGGCCTCAGCCTATTGTAATCTTCTTGCCCTACAATCCACAAATTATACCAATTAACTTCACTCATGAATTGGAATTTAATGAGAACGTGAAACATAAAGTTGTAACTTCAGAAACCAACCTGCAGTGTCCCATAAACCAAGATTAACCGTACTACCATCCACGGTTACATTAGCACTGAAATTGTCAAACACTGTTGGAACATAATCCTACCATAGAGAAAAGCAAAGGACAAGAATATTAGCTTCATTACTAGCTCCCTTCAACCATTATTCACCTTCTAATACATGTAATGTATAATATTGAACCTTACATGACTAGCAAATACGGTTAACAAAAACATACCGTGGGAAAGGTATTGCTGGTATAGGATATAAGCATGCATGTCTTTCCCACAGCACCATCTCCAACTGTTACACACTTGATAAACCTGGCTGTACTCATGGTCTTATTTTCTTCTTGTTCTTTTGCAAAATACCCTAATGCTTAGAAACAATTCAAACAATATTTATGAAGAAGTTTGAGGAAGAGATGATGAAAGAAAGGAGGGGGTGGTTATTATGCCTTAACGACCTAGGAGCAAGTGTAGTACCTACTTTAGTTGTGGCTCATGGAATTGATCAAATATTCAAATTTATAAATTGTAATGATTGCCATGAAAAGCATTTCTTTTCTTTAAGTGCAAGGACACAAAACTAGATATGGTGGTAGCAAAGTAGGTATAGTGCTGGCGTTAGTTGGTTAAGTGTGGGAGAAGGGAGGTAATGAATGATGAAAAGCAAAGAATTTGCTTAATTAACCGATACACTATGATGAGATTAAAGAACAAAATGAGTTATAATATGATACAAAGCAAGTCAAATAGTTTGTTGCGGTCTATTTGGTACGTTTTTGTTCTTATTTGGTAGTTATGCTTGAATATGGATTGATTGAACTAGCATCGGTTTTATACTTTTCTTTGTCCCTGGGTCCACTTCTGTTAGAAAAACCCAAAAGTAAATTGCTTTTTACTTCACCTCTTTGCATAACCGATGTAAAAAAGTATACCGAGCCATGAATTATTATCTAATATATACTATGCGAGCAAACATCCCTTCAGGGTATTTATTTTTCTAAATTAATAGATGGGATAAATTTTTCTAAGATATTTCATCACTACTTCAAAGCTATAAATATAAATCATTTTATGATTTTTGTTTCTTTTTTTTTTTGGGACGAAGTCATAAAAAATTTCCGATTTCTTTATTTTTTTTTAAATTTGACTTTAAAGTCATAAATTATTTACGACTTCAAAAAATCATAAATAATTTTATTTAAATTAATTTTTTTATTTTTATTTAATACTTTTATATATTATTTTATTTAATATTTTTCTATATTTTTGTATATTATTTTTATTTAATATTTCTTATACTTTTTATATTGTTTTATGTAATATATATGATATTTTATTTAAAATTGAAAAAATATTTCTTTTTAATTGTCAACTATTAAAAAAATTTAAAAAAAATACGAAATTGATATTAACTGCGCTGCATTCCATATAAGTTCAAGACACATAAAGACTACTCTAACTATATTCTGACTGGTGATCAACCCATATATACCTGTACAAAATAATTAAGTGCATGCTCAACTATTGACCAACTCCTTATAAAGTTTTATTCATTTTGATATGAACGGATTTGATTAACTAATATAATAAGTCTATAATAAAATAATGTATTCGCAATAAAAAAAGATTTTACATAAAAATATTTGTTTGCATTCACATAGAGTTAAAAAAAAAGTTATATTTTCCAACAGATTTTCATCCTTACCAATGGATTTTGTCCATCGGAAATCTTCTTTTGTAGTGAGACTTCTTGGCATTCTTGATTCTTCCTCTCCATTCAATCTACATCTATAACAACTTTTTTATGAAATTTTAGTTTTTAAATGATTATAAAATTAAGTTTAAAGGTATAGTTGTGTCATTAGCTCAGCTCCCAGGTCATGGAACGCATTCTCTTTTTCTTTGACAATATGAAACCTCAACTGCACCCTTCCATTTTCTATCTGGATATATTTCTTTCATGTGAACATTTTTTATTTTCTTCTTCATTTGAAATTAACAAAGTCACTGTCATAACTACCCAACAAATTGCATGAATTCATTCGATCTGCTACAAAATGAAGACCTCGTGTCCAAGACACCAATTGCATGAATTCAATAAACCCAAAAAAGAATAAAATCATCAAACAAGAATGAACTTTCAAAACAGAAATGAAGACATAAAAGAAGCAAACAAGAATTGAGAGAGGGAAAGAGTATACCTTAAACTAATGGTAGACTATGAACATGAAAATCTACTCAGCCTTACCATTGTATAATAACACCATAGTTAATTTGTCATGGAAGCTTGTCTCTGTCATTAACATCATAGTGGTTTGACAAGTCACTCTTTGGTTAACTCATAAGCTGGTGTTGGTGTGGTGACCCAAAATAATTGTTTTTTATTTCTTTTTTTTTTATCCTCACCAATTTATCTACAATCTCTCTAGCTTATTCTTTCGATTCAAAAAATTTCTTTCGGCATACTTTTTAACCAAAAAAAGATAACACATCACAAAAAAAAACATAAAATGAAAATGAAATACCGTTCATTGTCTACAACAAATAATTGATCACATGTGGTATTAAGCAAAATTATCACATCTTCAAGATTTTTTTATTATAGTATAAAATTTTAAATTATTTTTCCTAATCATCAATAAAAAACTATTAAAAAGTAATTGATATCATAGTATATTTTTCACTAATTATGTGACTGCCAACCTGACTAGGATTCTACAGTGTGGTTAAAGTTATGAGCACTGATAGGAGGGTGAAGGATTCTGAAGAGGTTTCCAAGTTTAGGGGATGGATATCAATGGCACTAAATTCTAAGAAATTTTATCATCTAATGTCATTCTAACTGTTACAAGCAATAAAGAAGATTTTGGTGACATCCTTACTAAGATTGGAAGTGCCACTAAATCCAAAAATACTAAGATAGAAAATGGTGTAAGACCAGAAAATGTGACAAGGAGAGACGTGAGAAGAAAGCGGGGTTAAACATGCAACAGAGATTAGATACTCAGGGGTATGGTTTATGACAAATGCGAGCTCCATAAGCATACCTCAATTTCTCACTTTTACCGTCCCGGGAAATAAAAAAGAATTTGCGAAAGAAAAAAATCTGTGACAAAAAAATTAGCAACATTGGAAAACATGTTAGTAATGATCTTGATGATTTTGTGTTTCAAGATTTTGGGAGTGATTATTTGGACAATATTCTCTCTACTTTTTATAAAAGTGGTTATGGATAGAAATATGGAAGTTATTATCATCCTTTAAATCTATTTCTAGTTCTTATAAATTAGTTATTTTTACTTCTTGTCTTTACAATTTTTTTTAGTCCTTAGGAATTATGCTTAAATTTATTGCATAAATTAGATATTATTTTGAATAATAAAAAAATGTTATATGAAATATAAGGATGAAAAATAAAACAAACATAATTTACCAAAGACCTAAAAATAAAATAAATGTTAAATTGAAAATATTTAAGTCCTTTATCAATTATTTGAATATCTTTTTTAAATTCTTACATATATTTTGGACCTAACTTCACAATAGATGAATAGGCACAACAAAATATTTTCTTCTTTTGCCCCTTCGGTACATAATTAGAGTTATGGGTTATGGGTGAGTTTGTTTAATTTTTTAAAAAATAATTTTAAAATAAGTGTTTTATATATGAATCATAAGTTTTTTTTAGATTTATTTCTTAAAATAAATAAAAAAATTATTTTTTAAGTCGAAACATTTAGATAAACACAATAGAAAAAAAAATACTTATTTTATTAAAATAAATATTTATTTTAAAAAATAAGTTTACAAAATTTACCGTATATCAGGTACCCTTTCTCCATCTTACTACATACAATTAGCTAGCTCAAAACTATAATCGAATATACGACTTAAAAAATTAAGACAGGATGGTTAATTAAACGCATAATATATGGTAGTGATGTAGTTTTTTCGTTTTCTAAAAAATTAATCACTAATATAATTAAGGAGGATACAAACTTTTTTAAAATGTAAGCAATCATAGTTAAACATGTTTAGTTTTTATGTTATTAGTGGTGTTTACTCAAAACTGATTCAGCTTTGACCTGATGAGAATCTCCGTCCTATGTTTTTTCTAGCTTTTTGTGTCATTTACCTAATAATTCCAATCCCTGTTACGCATATTGATCATGATAACTTGTGTATTGCATGGGCGAAAAATATATGTTAAATCTATATTTTTAAATTTTAAATATAAAATATATTAAAATTATGGTTAAAATTTTGAAAATTGATTTCATGCAATATATAATATATTTGATGGTAAAATTTATAAAAGAAATTAAACATTTTTTATTTATATATTCAACTTATTACTTAGATATTAGTATAATTTTATATTAATGAGCAGAGGAAGAATAATGCAAAACCAATGAGCAAAGAAAGAAAATGTAAGAAGGTTAAAAAAGTATATTATTTCACGGATGATTTTTATCCTTCTAACGAACTACCACTTATGTATGTCCAATTGATTGTTAGTGAGACACTTATTAATGTCCCAATTAAGTTTTTTTTTTAATCAATCAAAGAATTTAAAATAATTTATCAACTAAATTAAATCCTCTAATACTAATTAAATTTGTTTAACGGTGTTAGATGACACTAACTAATAATAAAAAGAGATAAATTGATTGATAATATATGATTTTAAGGATTAATTTTTCCTTTTTAAATTTGGGACGAATTTAATATATATTGTAATTTCAAAGACTACATGATTTATATAAAATTAAAAACTTCATAAACTATTTTATCATTCTGTAAATTTCAAGGACAACATAATTGATCACTACAATTCAAAAACTAAGTGACACTTGGTTTAATCATTTTTTTATTTTCATTTTTAAAGAAAACAAAAAATATATTTAAAAATATGTTTATTCTAATTTTAAAAACATTTTCATTTCCAACGTTTTCTCTAACAGTGAAAATGCAATGACACCCGTCGTAATTATAACCAATTTGGTTAGCAGCCTCATCAACCCATTCTTCCTTTACCTTCTTCTCCTTCAACCTTCATCTCCCAAACCACCACCTACCTCCAAACTCCATCATCAATGCATCAAACGACCACCACCCACACCTCCAAACACCACACCATAACCCAAACCCACCGCACCGTCCTATCCTCCACAACTACCAACGCTAACTTCGGTGACCCAACCTCCACCATCAAAACGCCACGCGCTGCCGCCTATCATACCAAAATCCAGCCACGCACCGCCACTTATCACAACCGCCACCCAATCTTCAAAGATTTCGTTCCCTTTTAGATAAGTTTCGTGGTGTCCTGATCCGATTGGGGTGGCAAGGTTCGACGCCGACAAAGGGGTGGTTCGACAAAGGGGATGGTTTGACGGCACAGTGAAGGATGGTTACAGTAAACGTTTTTGTCGTTGATAAGGTGTTTGTGGAAATGGCTTAACTAGTTTTTTAATATTTTCATATTTTGAAAATAGAAAATAACAAATCAAAATAAATGTTTTGTAAATCTAAAAAAATTGAAAATAAAAATTATTTTCAAAAAATAAAAATAGAAAATAAATATTCAAACCGCCACCTAATTAAATTGATTATTCACTCAAAACAAGGTGGCTTGAAATTCAGTCTTCAAAGAATAAAAAAAATTAAGTGGCGTGAAGTAACCACAAGTAGCATTTCTTGGAACCAAAGAAAGGAGGGTTAGATTATAGAAGAGATTGATTAATAATAGAGAAATGATTGATATTTGGCAGGGTGCCAGGGTGGTATCTTAGAAATATAAATTGTTACCACTGAGAGACAGACTTTAGGATCTATTTATTTTAAGTTGAATATAATAATTTTAACAAAATTAATTTTTAATCGTTAAAAATTAAAAAAGATGTTCAAATTAATTTAAATTATAAATTAATATTATATTAAAAGGTGTATGATGGTGAAAGAAATTGATTTTAAACATACACTGAACATATGCAAATGCATCGTAGTAGTCTTTGGTATGGGTTAAATAACGTTGTTGGCTAGCATTATTCCCTTCCATTATTGCATCCTGTACTCCACTTTTAATATAGTGAGAGTGCTGCAAAACAAATGTCAGACTTGTGTTGTTTGGTAAGGGAAAACTGAAAATTCTAATGGTTTCGGGCTACGATGGTTTTGAATGCATAATTGTTCTTTTCACTCTTCTTTTTCACTAATATACTCTCCTTTTCTTTTTTATTTTTCTAAAATATCCTTCTAAATGTATACTCCCCCCTCATTACTTTCTTCCTGGCATTCTTCGGGAAAACACCTTATCTGAAAATTTAGCAATTACAGCCTAACCTCTTTATTTATAATATTCTTTATACTCGATCATCTTTTTTCAATTGCCCCTTTCTCCTAATTTGAAACATTTTTTTGTTTCTTTTTTGGGTAGGCAAACAAAATTGATACAAAGCATAAGATGTGCCAAAGAAAATACAAAGCATAGGAAGATGAAAACAACCACGGTAAAAACCCAAAGTCGAGCATCTCCCTACCAATCCAATATGACCTTTACCCCACCCATATACACATAAAGCTTATAACATGGAGATCACACTTCCTGCAAGAGAATCTTAATATATAGCTCAACGAAAGCATATACTAAGATTCAACATGAAGATGCCAAGACACCAACAAAATACACGTGGTTATGTGTAAAACAGAAACCATAATCATCCTACGGATGCATGTATACCTATGTATGTATATTATATCTATATATAGACACCATATAACAATATAACAGAATAGTACAATGCATATTAAAATGAAAAAAAAAATAACATATTAAAATTAAGAGTGCAATCATATTAGAATGAATAAATATTAATAATTAGTTTATTAATTTAGCTTATTATATTATATACTAGGGTAAAAATCCGTGTATGGCACGGGATATTAGAGTCATATACTCATATTGATACAAATCTAAAATAATACAATTATAAAATATTAAAATTTGTATACGGAACCACAAATGTAAGTTAATTCCGAGTTATCACTACATTTTACTTTTAAAAAAACAAACAAATGATTATGTAATAATGTTATAGTCAAGTGATTTTAAGAGAGAAAAATAAAAATATGTAGAGGTCAAGGCTTCGGAAAAATTGGAGAAATCAATTAGGAGATTATAAATACCTGGGATAACTTTTTATTTGGAAGGTTTTTGTGTTTTAACTGTCTTGTTTCTCGCTTGTATATTTTGAAAATCAGGAAATTCCATATTGATCAATAAGTCTATTACAATTTTGAAAGTCGGCAACCTAAGAAGTCCCTAATCGTGAAGAAATCTTTTATAAATAAATTGAATGAAAAAAACCTTAGGGTTTTGCTCGACACTAAGGTTATGTATGGTAAAATTAGTTAAAAAATTAAATTAGTTGAAAGTTGAAAAGCTAACTTGTAACCGGAAGCTGAAAAATTAACTAATTAAATTATAAGAGTTAAGTAAAATTAATGGTTGAAATAATTAAAAAGTGTAAAATTATAGAAAAATAATAAAATCATGATTTATTTAAAAAGAATAATTAGGAAATTAGATAAAAATGAAAGAAAATATTAAAAATTAGAAGTTAAAATTAAGCTAGGGTTTAAAAAACGCTACTTCAAGTAGCATTTCAAAAAACGCTAGAAACTACGAAGACTATGATCGACAAGACATTTCAACTAGTTTTTAGCTTTTTTTACTAACTGAAAAGTTTATTTAATTATTCAGTAAACAAGTTCTTTTTAGTAGTCTCTTGGTAGCTTCTATCATTTTTTTAAATGCTACTTGAAGTAACATATTTTTAAAATGTCAGCTTCCAGCTTTTAACTTTTTATATTTTATTCCATTATTATTCTTAATATATTTATCCAATTTCTTAGTTTTTTTTTAAAAAATAAATCATGATTTTATTATTTTTCCATCATTTTACATTTTTCTTCTACTTCAACAATTAGTTTTATCGAACACTTATAATTTAATAAGTTACTTTTTTAGCTATCAGTTAACTTTCTAGCTTCCAACTAGTTTTTCAGTTAGTTTTGTCGAACATAGCCAAAGAAGCTACTAAAAAAAATTGTCTACCGAATAGTCAAACAAGTTTTTTAGCTAGTAAACAAAGTTAAAAACTAACTGAAATGTCTTGTCAAATATATCCTAAAAAAAATTGAAAATAATAAAGAAAAAGCATAAAGTATTTATGCTATGCACATTGTGAGTTAAATTGATGATGGATCTTATATCAGATAAGTACTCAGACAGGACAAGAAGACGACTATGCGGACGTCAAGCGCAACATAACCTATAAAGTCAAGTATCCTTTTGGTCGTGTACTAACATATTTCGTACAACATGTCTCGATCTTCAACATATACAAGTGACAAGAATCATTCATTTGACCATGATTATAGTCAATAAATCCACTTAGTAGGTAATTACTTGATCAGAAACACCTAAATAGGATTAAGAGGCTCAGGAGCACCTAAACAAGATTAAGAGGCGCATTACCTAGACGGTAACCAGACCATGCAAGCCTATAGACCCAAGGCCCAGTTAGGTCAATATATAAAAGGAGGAGCTCTCCAAGTAAAAGGACTGATTTACTTTTAAGTATTCACTTGGTATCATTAACAACTCTAAGTTGAATCCTAACTTGAGTGTTTAAGTGTCTTTTGTAGGTATTTCTCTTATTCGACCTATACACACATAAGAGATGTACTAGTTGTCGATAGAAGAACCATTCGACATAGCTAGTGACCCTTCAGCAAAGAAGATAGTGTTCCACCCATTTGTGTTTATGTATGTATTAACTCACTCTAATTAAAAGGTAACATGTGTTAAAAGATAAGTATATTAAGGGCAAGTTAGTTTTAGCAACAACTATACCTACTCTTTTTTTGGGTAGATTATTCTCTCGCCCATTAAGTTTTATTACTTATTGTATAAGAAATCATGGAAAGAATATATTTATAGGAAAATTATATTCATTTGTTAAATAAATTAAGAAAAAAATATAGAATGTTAAAAAAGTGAGAAGAATCCTGCCTAGGGTAGCTTTGCTATTCTTAGCCGGTCCCAAGCCCGGATAAAAGGAGAGGGTTGTGTTAGGCTTTCGACAGCCAACGTTAAACTTTGTCGAATCTCTATGACATGGATCAATTACGTAATAATGTGAATGCTAGGTCGTTGCCCGGAAGCAACGCGCTGTATGGCTCGAGTACAGTGTCAAAAGAGCAAGAGCCGCTGCATCGCCGCCCGGATGTAGTGAAAAGTAAGCAAGGGTTCCCACATTTTCGTGAACGGGTGTGGGTAAAGAAGCTAGTTCATGACAGGAGGATTCGCTTTGGTACATGGAATATAGGCACACTTACTGGAAAATCTATGGAAATAGTGGATGTTATGGTGAGGAGGAAGATCAATTTTATGTGCCTACAAGAAACTAAGTGGACAGGTGAAAAAGCGAAAGAATTAGACAACTCGGGATTTAAGCTGTGGTATACGGGAAAAATCAGATCAAGAAATGGGGTAGGGATTATTGTGGACAAGGAGTGGAAGAAGGATGTCGTGGATGTAAGAAGAGTAGGAGATCGTATCATAGTCTTAAAATTGGTAGTGGGACAGGACACCTTTAATGTTATTAGTGGGTACGCACCTCAGGTTGGGTTAGCAGAACACTTTAAGGTAAAATTTTGGGAGGATCTAGAAGGGGTACTTCAGGATATACCCCAAGGAGAGAAAGTTTTCCTAGGAGGGGATCTCAATGGACATGTAGGTAGCGTGGCTAGAGGTTTTGAGGGGGTGCATGGGGGTTTTGGCCTAGGGGAGATGAATGGGGAGGGTAAATCCATCTTGGAGTTTTCGGAGGCTTTGGATCTTTCTATAGCCAATACATGGTTTAAGAAAAGAGAGGAACATCTTATCACTTACAAAAGTGGAGGGACATGTTCTCAGATAGATTTCTTCCTTATCAGGAAGTCTGATAGGAAGTATTGCTTGAACTGTAAAGTTATCCCGGGAGAGAGCTTGACTACCCAACATAGAGTTTTGGTCATGGATGTAAGAATTAGAGATAGGGCAAAGAGAAGAAGTCCTTTGGTAGCACCAAGGATCAAATGGTGGCACTTGAAGGGTGAGAAACAAGGAATCTTCCAACAAAAGATATGGGAGGGTTGGTGTGGACAATCACAAGGAAGTGCAAATGATATGTGGAACAAGATGTCCCAAGAGATTATTAAAGTGGCTAAAGAGACGTTGGGTGAATCTAGAGGTTTTGGACCTAGGGGTAAAGAATCGTGGTGGTGGAATGAAAATGTTCAGAGCAAAGTTAGAGTAAAAAAGGAGTGTTTCAAGGAGTGGTCTAGGTGTAGAAATTCTGAAACTTGGGATAAGTATAAGATAGCTAGAAATGAAACCAAAAAGGCGGTGAGTGAGGCAAGAGCCCAAGCTTTTGACGGACTATACCAAGCTCTAGGAACCAGGGACGGAGAAAGATCTATATATAGGCTTGCTAAGGGTAGAGAGAGGAAGACTAGAGATTTGGATCAAGTAGAGTGTGTTAAGGATGAAGAAGGCAAAATCTTAGTGCATGAAAAAGATATCAAGGAAAGGTGGAAGGCGTATTTCCACAACTTATTTAATGATGGATATGGATATGACTCTAGCAGTCTAGACACAAGAGAAGAGGACCGAAACTATAAGTACTATCGTCGGATTCAGAAACAGGAAGTAAAGGAAGCGTTGAAAAGAATGAGTAATGGTAAGGCGGTGGGGTCAGACAACATACCTATTGAAGTGTGGAAAACTCTTGGAGATAGAGGTCTTGAGTGGCTCACCGAACTCTTTAACAAAATTATGAGGTCAAAACGCATGCCGGAGGAATGGAGGAGAAGCACGTTAGTGCCAATCTATAAGAACAAGGGGGATATACAAAATTGTGCAAATTATAGGGGAATCAAGCTCATGAGTCATACCATGAAATTATGGGAAAGAGTGATCGAACGGAGATTAAGAAAGGAGACTCAAGTTACTGAGAATCAATTTGGTTTCATGTCGGGAAGGTCGACCATGGAAGCGATTTATTTATTACGGCGGGTGATGGAGCAATATCGCATGGCCCAACAAGACTTGCACTTGATTTTTATTGACTTGGAGAAAGCGTATGATAGAGTGCCTAGAGAGATTTTGTGGAAAGCTCTAGAGAAGAAAGGGGTTAGGGTTGCATATATTCGAGCTATCCAAGATATGTATGATAGGGTATCGACTAGTGTTAGGACACAGGGTGGAGAGTCAGACGATTTTCCCATCACAATTGGTTTACATCAAGGGTCAACCCTTAGCCCCTACCTTTTTACCTTAATTCTGGATGTCCTCACGGAACAAATCCAAGAGATAGCGCCGAGATGCATGCTTTTTGCAGATGACATAGTCCTCCTTGGAGAGTCGAGGGAGGAGTTGAATGAGAGGTTGGAAACTTGGAGACGAGCTCTAGAAACACATGGCTTTCGCCTAAGCATAAGCAAATCGGAGTATATGGAATGTAAGTTCAACAAAAGAAGGAGGGTTTCTAACTCAGAGGTGAAAATAGGAGACCATATTATCCCTCAAGTCACACGGTTTAAATATCTTGGGTCTGTAATACAGGATGATGGGGAAATTGAAGGGGATGTGAATCATCGCATTCAAGCAGGATGGATGAAATGGAGAAAAGCATCGGGGGTGTTATGTGATGCAAAGGTACCGATCAAGCTAAAGGGAAAGTTTTATCGGACTGCGGTAAGACCAGCGATTTTGTACGGAACAGAATGTTGGGCGGTCAAGAGCCAACATGAGAATAAAGTCGGTGTAGCGGAGATGAGGATGTTGCGGTGGATGTGTGGTAAGACTCGACAGGATAAAATTAGAAACGAAGCTATTAGAGAGAGGGTTGGAGTAGCGCCTATTGTAGAGAAGATGGTGGAAAATAGACTTAGGTGGTTTGGGCATGTAGAGAGAAGACCGGTAGACTCTGTAGTGAGGAGAGTAGACCAGATGGAGAGAAGACAAACAATTCGAGGCAGAGGAAGACCCAAAAAGACTATAAGAGAGGTTATAAAAAAGGATCTCGAAATTAATGGTTTGGATAGAAGTATGGTATTTGATAGAACATTATGGCGGAAGTTGATCCATGTAGCCGACCCCACCTAGTGGGATAAGGCGTTGTTGTTGTTTGTTTGTTTGTTTGTTAAAAAAGTGAGAAGATTTTAAGTGAAATAATGTCCATCATTAATTTAAATTATTTCCATAATTTGATTATTTCTATCTTAACTTTTCTTATTTCCTAAAATCTAGTCTATATTAAAAAATTTATAAAGTCAAAATATTTTTGTTGTATATTTATGTCCTATTAAATTGCTTTTGAACATAATTAAATTGAAATTACATAAATTTATATTCCAGTGATCCAAGACTCTGTTGCATTCACACGTGATAGAACGGTTTGTTTAGTGATATAACGTGTTTGATTTCTTTCGTGTGTGAAACTCTCTTGAGGCAACAATAACTTCTCATCATAAGTGAGATTAATTTTTTATCTAATAAGTTAAGAAACAATTGTGATCTCTAGGACAAAAAAAAATTGACATTGCATATTTAATTTTATATACGTCATTATATTAGAATAAAAGTTTCTTTGTTGCTGTTACAATACAAAAAAGTGGTTTATGAAGATACCGATAAAAAAAAGTGTTTTATGAAGAAATGTTAAAGCCAAGTCTAAGTTTTCTAATCCTCATCAAATCAGTAATATGATATCGTCAATTTTTTTTATTAAATTAAACTAAAAATAATGCAATCAAAGTGTGATATTATTATTTTTAGAAAAATATTAACGATATTCTTTCTCACACTCTTTTTTTAATATTCTCTATAATTAGTTAGAATCTATTAAAGATTGATTAATTTATTTTGTAAGGATGTGTCATATATAATTAACTTATTTCTACAATTAAATGAAGACTATATATTTAATTGTGTATTACATTTCCTTTTGATTATTCCCATTTTAACTTATATTATAGCCATGATTGCTTTCTAGTTTCTATAGATTGCCATATATATTTAACTCATGATTAATTTTTTGATCGATTAAAATAATTTTCACAACTTTGTAAAACAAAAGTTTTGAATGATTACACTATTAATTTAATATTTTCATTATAAAATATTTTTTAATAACTAAAATTGATATTTACTGGTCCTAATTATCTAAATTAATTGAATGCACAATATTTTTTTTGGAAGCAATTGAATGCATAATATGTTGATCATGAATCCTGTTGTTCGAGAGTTCGAGACTCACTAACTTGATTGTTGTGTATATAACTTCTCAATTAAATAGCTTGTTTTAGAAACTCAAATTATGGCTAAAAAAAACGACAACCTGTAAATAAATGTGTATTGATTTCAATGGGAAAAAAAAAAGAGTCATTTTTCAAAAGAAGAAAGGTAGAAAAAAAACAGTAAAATTTTATAATGTAAATATTGCGATAATATTCTCCAACAAATCAGGGAACATCATTCTAGTGGAGGATTGTTTTGTATATGCATAGTATAGATCGATATAGATTCGTAAATTATGGTTCATCAATTAAATATTGTAATACTAATATTCTCTAACAAGTCAGCCAACTCTAGCTTTTCACAAGTGATTGAAACTTATAATGGATGCAGTCACCCTGTGAAAGAAATAACAGGTAAGAAAATAAATAATTTGTAGGAAAATAATAATAATAATATGCATAACTAACTACATTTTGATCCATGAGAACCATCTCACTGGAGTACATATAAGTTTTTCACGTTTTTGGTTCGTGATTCGTCAAAGTCTGACAACTTTGACAATCAAACTCTATGTGTCTCTTGACATGTGTTAACATTAGAAAAGTTGTCATATTTAGGTGTCATTATCATTGAGGGTATGAAGACAAAGGTTTTAATCGAAAATGCAAAGAAGATTGATATGTTTCTCAAACGATAGTGTGTTTTAATAGCATTACATATGAATTAGGTGAAATTAATTTCTGAAAAAATGAATAAAATTAATTTCAATATTTTTTTTATTTCCTTTATCAACATTCAATATTTCATTAATTTCGGTCATACAATAATTTCTTATTTAATTGTTGTTTCAAGTAGTTGCCGAAAATAATTGTCATTTAATTGTCATGACAGGGGTAAGAAAGCTAGAAAATAAAGTAAGAAATTATTTGAGTCAACAATTAATGTGACAATTATTTTCGGATACTATGTTAGGAATTGTATAGGAAATTATTGAGTCAAGAATTATTTTTTCTGTTTTTAATTTACAATTCCTAAAATAATCTGGTATTAAATTGTTGTTTATAAACTGATTGAAGATTATTGATTCAATTTTTAATATCAAGATTGTTTTTAATAATTTATAAATATTTTTATAATGTAATGTGGAAAAAATGATAGAGGTCACGTTTTATAATGTAACGTAAAAAAAAAAAAAAAAAGATAGAGGGTCACGTACATTCATAATTTTATGTGAAAAAAAATGATAAAATTTTAGTAAATTTTTTTAATTAAAAATACTTCTATTAACAGAAGGTCACGTTTTAAATAGCTGTCGAAATTAAAGAATATTTTGTTTTTTATACCATGATGTTTTTAAGAAAAATCACGATATTTTCATCATCAACTATTTTTAATATTATTTACGTTTTCAAATACTGATCATCATGTATGTTAAAAACTATTTAATTGATAATAATAAGAATTCGAATTTTAGAAATTTTATTAGTTAATTGTCCATTAATGCCATTTACTAATTGTGTATTTGATAAGTGATGTTTGTATGATTGACATTTGGCATTTCAAGTTTTTTTAAGGGATTGGCTTGTGTATATAGATACAGATACATTGTTTAATTTAGGTTTTATTACTATTAATAGTAAGTTGATTATATTTTTCAAAATTTATTATATTATTTAGTTTATTATATTAACAGTACACAATTTTTTTTTACTGCATAACAGTTTAAACAACAAGTTAAAAAGCTTAAAAAGCCCATCAAAACAGGTTCTTTTGATACTCCGCCGCAGTGAAATGTCACGGTCACGACACATAAATAGAAGAGCGGGAGGTCGGCGGCGACACAAGGGCGATTCACGGCGGAGGAAGTCGCAGAGTGTCCACCCAAACACCTCGGAAAATGCTCCGCAACAGGCCACACCATCGTGCTGGAGGGCTTGTTCGCTCAACGCAATCACGGTTGCGACGACCGCTATTTATAACATAGATCTTATCTCTGAAAATTATGTATCGCAACATATCTGATAAGTATCAAGTGCTTTTTTTCTCTCTTTTAAATATCTCGGTTAGGGATAGTCATTGGATTCATATCCACATCATATCCGTATCAGATACGTCTCCGATACGAATACGGGAGCAATTTATGCCTATGCGTGCATCAGAGATCCCAAGTCTACAAATCAAAAAGTATAACCGTCGACCCCAACAAAAGAAAACTCTCCAGAAGATGAACCTCGTATCCAACCGTACAACACCAACCAAACGTGAACAGGTGTTGGGTTCGAATTGTTGTTTTCCGAGCAAGCACGAATCTAGGGGTAGAGAAAGGAGGTTCCTTTGATTAAAATGAGGTTTAGGGTTTGCTGATATCAATTAAGAACAAGATTGACTATTGAGGGTTTACGGGATTGAGATTTTCTTTAACATGACTCTTGTTGTAGATGTTGAGATGCATGATAGGGTTTTAGACACATAAGACAAAACGTTGGGGGTATGATGCAATTGGTAGATTTGCATGTAAGGGAAGTGTTTTTTTTTCAAAAGAATATGAGGACAAAAGTGATGAGGGAGGAGTGTGCATTTATAAGGGTATTTTAGGGAAATAAAAAGAAAGGAAAAGTGTATTAGTAAAAAGGAAAAGTGAAAATAGCAGTTGCCTTTGAATATTGGGGTCTTTTCTGTACCCTATAAGCAATGACATTATTATGTCCATTCCACAAAATAATCTAGACTCTCTATTTTAGTATGTCATACATGGATTTATTCGTTAATAGAGAAACAGAAATAGTCTTACTCTTTTATATAGTAAATACTTTCTTTAATTTTTTAATAAAAAATATATTTTTAAATACTTAAAATTAGTCTTAAATAATTGATGTAATCAACAAAATAACAGGAAAAAAAATAATTGAAATATATTTTTAATCCCAACATAATTATGGATTCTTTTGCTTTTAACTCCTACCAAAAATTTGTCTTTCATACTTGCGAATAAATAATTTGAATGCGAATAAATAATTTGAATTTGGTCATTGTCATTAGTATCTACTACAAAATTCATTATGTGACAACTAGTGTCCAACATGAATAATACCTTCCATGTCAACAATTGTGATGAATTGTCATGTCATCAATAATTTACAAGGATTAGAAATTATAGAATGCTTAAATATTAAGAAACTCTTATTCTCCATCTCTAACCCTTAATTTTCGGCTTCAAACTCTTATTCTCCCTTTTCCAATCTCCTCCAAGCTCCACCCCCCCCCCCCCCCCCCCCCCAAACTTGTTGATAAGAAACACTTGAGTCCTATCTTTCTGTGATCTTACTTCCTCCACCCTCCACTACCTCTTTCACACCCTCTTCTCCCTTCCCATGTAGCTGCCATCCCTTCCCTCCCCCTTTCCATTCTTGTGCTTCCAAGAAGATAATAATCAATGTCAAATGTCTATATCTAAATATGCAACTCAACCCCACATAACTTCATTAAAAAAAGAAAAAAAGAAAGAGCAAATCCTCAAGGAAATATTCCATGGTTGCTTCTCCTTCTTGTGGTTCCTATGGCTCACTTATCCTCCTCCGCCGACATCAGTGATTGGTAAACCATTTGTGTCTTCCTTGGTGCATTAAAGGCTGAAGGCATCATGGATCAAGTCTATGGTGGGAATTCGCAAAAGCTTATTATTGTTATATCTTTCCCAGTGAATTTGTTGAGTGTGAAAATATTAATAGTTGTTTGAGTTAGTTTTCATGGTAGAAATTATAGAAGCTTGAGGGTGTTGAGTATATCAAAGTATTAGATATGCAGAGACAAAAAATAGAGAAAATTTAATATTATTTTATTTTAAAATTTAATTTAAGATAAATAATTTTTTTCATTTCTATAATATTTTACCTTTTCTTTTAGTTCCTTAAACTAATCTTCTGTATACATATAAAAACTGTCCAGCACTTTGCCACCTGTTGGCTGCTGGGTGCTGGATAGTAAAAAACTATTTTTCTTGACAAAATTTCTCATTTTGATTTTTTTAAAATCCGTGCAACAACACAAGGCTCTCACACCTAATTTTATTTTCTTTCTAGTAACTCAGTAAGTTATTAATGATGTGTCATAATGTTATGGCATCCTTGCTAAATGACATAATGGCGTGACATTCTTAACCATATGATAAGATGGCATCATCCAAATTTCTAATATGGTGTTATCCATGTTGGACATTATTTGTCATGTCACCATTTTATAATGAAAATTGATGATAGAGACTAAGATCAAATTATTTAGAATTTGAAAAGACTAAAGAGAACATTTTATTTACAGAAACTAAAAGTTAAAAATATGAAATTGAAAAAAATAAAAATATATTTAAAAATTGAGATAACATTTATTAATACCAAATCAAAGAAATTATATTATTGGTTTGAGTGAAATTATAATTAAATTTTTTAATTAAATTTTTATCTTTGAGGTTTGTAGATAAAAAAATGTTATTGAAATGAGAGACTTTACTCAAGGTAGTCCATCTAAATTTTTAGCAAGAATTAATTATCAATAAAGCTAGCTAACCAATATTTTAAACTAATAAGATATTATATTTTTTCCTTTTTGTCTATCTTTTAAGATTTCTACATAGAAACAAAAAATGCAGTAATTTTTTTTATCCTAATAAAATAATTATGAAGATTCCTATTTTATCTTATTTTTTCTTACTTCATAATTAAATGAAAATTAAGGATATAATTAACAAAAAAAAGTAATTAATATTGTCTTAAATGTTATAAACAACAGATAAATAGAAATAAAAAAATCTTTTACAAACTCGACAATTAAAAATAAACTATAGGTGTAATTGCCTAAAAAGGAATCAAAGAAATTAACCCATATACTAGTATGATATATGCTTGGAACTAAGGTAACAAATCGAAGTTGCTACCCAATAAAGGGGGTGAGTAATAAATGCAAAGGGGACTTAGGGGGTGATGAGTAAATTCAATGGCTTCTGCATGGCAACTAACGGTACCAAATTAGCAAGAGATGTGACAAACGATCAGCTCAACATGGATCAAACGTATCCATCACATTTAACCCTACAACAATACAGCATCGGTTTCGAAACACTCAGTTGTGCAATAAATGCAAAACGGCGGGTGAGTAAATTCAATGGCTCCCGTATTTTAACTAACACTACCAAAATTAGTACTACTAGAGTCTAGACTAGCTACTAGCAAAAGTGAAAGATGCTCAGTGAGCTACCAGTTATGATAGTAGATAAGTAGTAGTAGGTTTCTAGAATTGTCGGTGAATCAATGGCAATTTAAGAAAGAAGTTGTATTTCATGTGATTTGCCTGCTGTTATTTTATATAGGTGAAATGATATTTTAAAAACAGCCGAATATCCCTAGACCGAATATATGTTGGTTTTTCATAATGCATTTTTAACATTTTTCCTTTTGTTAAAAATACAAAATCATGGAAATAATCCGAAACCAAGTTTCACATTGTATGTTTTTGGGCATGTTTGATTGTGAGGTTGAAGAAGTAATTTTGGATGCCAAATATATTTTCGGAAACTAAATTCATTTTGGTAACATGTTTGATTCGTCCAAAAGTATGTTTGCAATAAAAAAATTGTCTTGAAATTTAGTTTTGCAAAAGAAAGATTTAAATTGTTTTTGCAAATTGAGTTTGCAATTGAACTTAAACTTTAATTCAACCATGCACCTAAATTTTACACCAATAATGATCATGTATTAATTGAAAAAAAATTAAGTGTCACTTGCATGGTCTATGTCGGACCTACATTGGTGTGAAGGTATCCAAAATAAACCTTAAATTTACAAGTAGTTATAATTTTATATTTTTAAAATTTTCCCTCTAATTTATATATTTGAATCCACTAACATAATATCCTAAAGGCATCAAGAAAAGATCAATTAATGTTCTCAAAATTGGACTAGTCATCAAACAGTTAAAGACACTAGTTTAAAGATTAATGATTCAACTGGGTTCGAACTGATTTTAATAAAACATTTTAACATAATATCCTAGTAATATTTAATAGAAAATAACATAATGTGCATACATTGATAGTAATAAAAACTAAACTTCACTTGAAACAATCATAAGTTATAATATTTTTTTTTAAAACCAAAACGATATTATTTTGAATTTTTTTTTAAAAACAAAATAGTTTTAAGCTAAATCGGTTAAAACACCAAGTTTTATCAGTTTAGCGGTTTTGAGCAGGTTTAAGGACGCAACAGTTTTTAGGAAGCATTAGATCGGACACGTGATTGGTTTTTGTTTGAACCGGTCGGTCTGGTCTGGGTTTCAAATCAGGGAAAAGATAGATAAATAGTAAGATTTAATAACATACTTTTTGTCTTTTAATTACTATTTTTTATTTATTTTATTTTAGGTTAATCCTCTAGTTATTAATCAAAAACATTGTGTAGATTCAAGTGAAGTTAAATAGACTCAAATAATTTAAGTAAGATATTCTATTTGAGTTTTGCAGATGAAAGTGATTGGGAGGAAATTTCTACTAAACATGATCAACTAGTTAATTGATACTTCACAACTACAACAACATAGTAACAAAAAAAGCATCAAATAAATAAGCATTACATTTGGATTTTTCATATATTGAGAGATTCATAGAATCATAATGAGGCTAGGTGAGGTAGAAAGGATTCTGTAACAATCTCAATCTAGACCAATTTCCCGGATGCAATTGACTACCACTGTAAAATGCGGAGGGAGCAATTTCTTAAAAGCGTTTGGGAGCAAGACGTATGGAGGATAATGTAAAAGGAGTATATTTTGTACGTACTTTTGGAAAATAAAAATCAAAAGAGTGTACTAGTAATAAAGGGGAGTGTAATTCGTAACTCCTAAATAAACTTGGCTAATTCTCAACAACAACTACAGGCCATCCACACTTATTCCTGTTAGGGATAATTCCAAAACAGTTACTAGTTTGTTAGTAGTTGATGGTGGTTAGTTAGTTGTTTTAGTCTATATATAGACATATGGTTACGTGTAACAAAAATACAATATAGAATAACAGAAATTTCCTTCCAATCTTTCTCTCTCACAAGTTCATGTGTTTAGATTGATTTCTTGTTTCTTGTTTCTCTTATTTTTGCTCCAACAAATTGGTATCAAGAGCATTGGTTCATGATCTAGGGATCACTCATTCCTTTCATCTGTTTTCATTTTGATTGTCGCTGCGTTCATGGGGCCAACTGGAGGAGCAAACTTTCCGGCGAACTTTCCAATGTTAGACGGCAAGAACTGGGATCGATGGCGAGTCTAGATGAATGCATTGTTGGGATCACAAGATGTAAACGACATTGTGGAACAAGGATTCCCTAATCTTGCTAAAGGGGCAACTGAAGAACAACGCGCCACGTTCAAGGACAACAAGAAGAAAGACTGTAGAGCTTTGGTTCTCTTACACCAGTGCATAGATGATGCACATTTTGAAAAGATCTCCAATGCAAAGAATGCGAAACAAGCATGGACAATTCTTGAAACTTGTAACAAAGGAGGGGAGCAACTGAAAAAGGTCCGGCTACAAACTCTTCGCCGCCAATATGAATTGATGCAAATGGAGTCAAATGAAAAGATAACTCAGTTCTTTAATCGGATTATCTCTCATACCAATGCCATGAAGGCATGTGGTGAGATAGTTTCTGACCAATCTATTGTTGAAAAGATATTGAGAACGCTAACCCCAAATTTCGACCATATTGTTGTGGCAATCGAAGAATCCAGGAAGCTAGATGAGTTGAAGGTAGAAGACCTTCAAGGCTCACTTAAAGCTCATGAGCAGCGGCTCATGGAGAGATCCACAGAAAGGTCTGGTGATCAGGCTTTGTTTGCTCACAATTCTAAGAAAGGGAGCAATGGTGGAAGAAATGGATTTCGAGGAAGAGGAAGGGGCAGAGGTTCCAGAGGTGGAAATTACAAGAACTCTCAATATCAAGATCAAGAAAGATCTGATCAAGACAAGTCAGAAAACTCAGAAAGAAGAAGTGGTAACAGTCAATGGAAAGGTGGAAGAAAGATAGTGGATAGAAAGAAATTGAAGTGCTTCAACTGTGGAAAGCTTGGGCATTTCTCTACTGAATGCAAAGCCCCTCCCACTCAGAATGAAAGCAGAGGAAAGCAACATGATGAAGCACATTTGACTAAAAAGGATACCGAGGTAAAGTTTGATGACCAACCTCTCTTGCTTATGATGACTACAAATTCTGATATGAGTAGCTGTAAGAATAATTGGTATATAGATTCAGGCTGCTCTAATCATATGACTGGAAATAGAAACTGGTTAATTAACTTTGATGAGAATAGAAAGAGCACAGTCAGATTTGCTGATAATAGATCAATTCAAGCTGAAGGAGTAGGTGATGTGTTGTTAAAAAGAAGAGATGGTAAGGATGCTATGATAACTGATGTGCTGTTTGTACCAAAGATGGATACTAACTTGATCAGTCTAGGGCAACTCCTAGGGAAAGGCTTCACCATAGGATTTCCAAAAGGCTTTCTGGAAATCTATGATCAGAATGAAAGGCTGGTCATGAGAGCAACTATGGCTTCAAACAGAACCTTTCAAGTTAGTCTAACAGCAATGGAAACTCAGTGCCTGAGTGCTACTTCTTTAAATGAGGAATCTTGGTTGTGGCATCAAAGACTAGGGCATCTTAATTTCAGAGATTTAGGAACCCTGAAATCAAAGAATATGGTTCTGGGATTACCATCAATTCAGACACCAAAAAAGATCTGTGACAATTGTTTGATCAGAAAGCAATCAAGAAATCCTTTCAGCTTATATACTGCTTCCAAGGCCAGTGATTTGTTGCATGTTGTATATTCCGACGTGTGTGGTCCTTTTGATGTTGTTTCACTTGGAGGCAATAAATACTTTGTCTCTTTTATTGATTACTTGAGCAGGAAAGTTTGGATTTATCTCATCAAACTCAAAAGTGAAGTCTTTACTGTGTTCAAACAATTTAAAGCACTGGTAGAAAAGCAATCAGGAAGGAAACTGAAGATCCTCAAAACGGATGGAGGTGGAGGATTCAACACAAGTGAGTTTGACATGTATTGTACCGATCAAGGTATAGTGCATGAAGTCACTGCACCTTATACACCCCAACATAATGGGGTTGCCGAGAGAAGAAACAGAACTATACTCAATATAGTGAGAAGTATGTTGAAAACAAAAAATCTACCACACAGTTTTTGGGGTGAAGCTGCTACTACTGTTGTCTATGTGCTAAATAGGTGTCCTACTAAGAAGCTAGATTCGATGGTACCCGAAGAAGCCTGGTCTGGATTGAAACCTTCTGTCAAACACTTTAAGGTATTTGGCTCTTTATGCTATAAACATATTCCTGATCAGAAAAGGAAGAAGCTAGACAGCAAGAGTGAAACAATGATCTTTATTGGCTACAACCCCACTGGTTCATACAAATTGTATAATCCAGTGACTAAACAAGTGGTGTATAGTAGAGATGTTCATCATGTGGAAACAGAAGCTTGGAACTGGTCTAAGGATAGTATTACTCCTATGACTAGTTTGAACTTGGATTGGGAAAATGACATTTCTGATGATTCAGTGAGGGAAGAGGTTGCTGCTGAGGTAAATCCCAATGCCTTAATTCCTAATGATGATCATTCACCTCCACGTCACTTACATGTAGAAAGACCACAAAGACAAAGGAATCTGCCATCCAGACTTAAAGATTTTCAATTATATCAGGCAAGTTCAAGTACTGTGACTGCAGAAAATGACTTAGCACAACATTTGGTGATGTTAGCTGATGCTGAACCCTTGAGTTTTGAGGAAGCAATATTAGATGGTAAATGGAGAGAAGCAATGAATGAAGAGATTAAGTCCATAGAGAGGAATGGTACTTGGGAATTGATCGATTTACCAATTAACAAGACACCAATAACTGTTAAATGGGTTTTTAAAGTCAAGCTGAAACCTGATGGCACAGTGGCAAAATACAAAGCCAGGTTAGTGGCAAAAGGCTTCATGCAGAAGGAAGGACTTGATTACTCAGAGGTCTTTGCACCAGTGGCTAGGCTGGAAACAGTAAGACTATTGGTAGCTATAACTAGTTGGAAAAGTTGGAAATTATGGCAATTGGATGTAAAATCAGCGTTTCTAAATGGTCCTTTAGAAGAGGAAGTATATGTACACCAACCCCCCGGCTTCATCAGTAAAGGTAATGAGGAAAAGGTGTTGAGATTAAGAAAGGCGTTCTATGGGTTGAAACAGGCACCTAGGGCCTGGAACAAGCGAATTGATAAATTTCTCTCTGACTCTGGTTTTGAGAAATGTTCAGTTGAGCATGGTGTGTATGTCAAGCTTATTGACCAGGATCAGGAGGCATTGTTCATTTGTTTATATGTAGACGATCTACTCATAACTGGCAGCAACTCCAAGAGAATTGAAGAGCTGAAACAGAATCTGAAAAATGAATTTGAAATGACTGATTTAGGAACCTTATCCTATTTTTTGGGCTTAGAATTTCAGCATTCTAAGAAAAGTCTATTCATGCATAAGAGAAAGTACTTACTTGAAGTACTGCAGAAGTTTAATATGATGGACTGTAATGTTTCACTTACACCAGCTGATGTGAATTTGAAGTTGGATAAGTGTGAAAATGAGGCTGCAGTGGATGGAACTGTATTCAGACAAATTGTGGGAAGTCTAAGGTATATTTGTCATACAAGACCTGAGTTAGCATTCAGTGTTGGGATGATTAGCAAATTCATGAGTGATCCTAGGCACTCTCACATGGTTGCAGCCAAAAGAATTTTGAGATATCTTAGAGGTACACTGAATATGGGCATTTTATTCCCACATCAAGATGAGAAGGTTAGACCACATCTTGTGGCTTATTCAGACTCTGATTGGTGTGGAGATGTTTTGGACAGAAGAAGTACCATGGGATATATATTCATGATTGCTGGTGCACCTATATCCTGGAGCTCAAAGAAGCAAAGTGTTGTAGCTCTTTCAACATGTGAAGCTGAGTATATTGCGGCATGTTCAACTGCTTGTCAAGCTTCATGGTTGTCTTCTCTGCTTCAAGAACTTGGAATCATTACTAGAATGGCTATTGAATTATTAGTAGACAGTAAATCTGCTATTGATCTAGCAAGGAATCCAGTCTCTCATGACTGAAGCAAGCACATTGAGACTAAATTTCATTTTCTGAGAGATCAAGCGGCTAAAGGAAAGGTTAAGCTAGTGCATTGCAGAACTGAGGTTCAGCTAGCTGACATAATGACTAAGGCTTTGAAGGCTGACAGATTCAAGGAGCTGAGAAGGAAAATAGGCATTCAGAGTTTAAAGGATTAAGAAGTTTTGTTCAGTAAATATTGTTGTAATGTTCTTGTTGTTAATTCACTGTTTTTGAATCAAAAAGGGGTGTTAGGGATAATTAATTCCAAAACAGTTACTAGTTTATTAGTAGTTGATGGTGGTTAGTTAGTTGTTTTAGTCTATATATAGACATATGGTTACGTGTAACAAAAATACAATATAAAATAACAAAAATTTCCTTCCAATCTTTCTCTCTCACAAGTTCATGTGTTTAGACTGATTTCTTGTTTCTCCTACTCAAACAATTCCTACTCAAAACTAAAATAAATTAGCTAATTCTCAACAACTAGAACTTGACCTTTCTCAACTAATCCCGTTTGTGCATGTGTTTGATATTGCAATCAAAATGTAGCTGTGTTACTTATACACGTAACATCATTTAATACTGTCACAGGTTCCTTATAAATGCAAACTATTCATATATTGATGATCGTATATACCTTTCGATAGAAGTAGGATTGTCTGCATTTGAAAAAACAAATTGCAGGAACATGAATTTGTAATTCAACGCCTTATATTTAAAGTTTTGTAGTATTATTATTGGATTGTGTGGCTAAAAATGTTATATATATATGAGTGATCTCTTACAATATCATTTCGATATTGCATAATCAATGCTATGCAGTGAAAGGACTTGGCAGGTTCCAGAACAAACAGTTGATGAAGTTCAAATCAAGTTGATCGTGAACGAGCTGCCCATAAATAAATGTTATAACTTGATTTAATCCAAATTAAGTTATGCAAGACAAATTAAGTATCCAGTATACTTATTTCATCTGTAACTAGTAATATGTCGCCATTATTCTGTTATTTTTCAATTTAAGTAACATTCAAATAATATAAAATGCAAAAATGATTCAAAATTATAAGATAAATAAATAAATAAATATATATATATATATATATATATATATATAATTTAAATAAAAAAATAGAGTTGATTTAGGGGAAAAAAAGAAAAAAAAAACAAATATAATCATTCAAAAGTACAAAATATTAAGATTTATGATGAGAAATAAAGTTTTAATATAAAATGAAAATCTTAAAAATAATGAAAGTTTAGATTTGAGAAAAAAAATTAACGTAAAGGAAAAATATAAAAATAATTAATTGATAACTTTGAAATTTAAATATATACATATATATATATATAAGTATATAACTATATGCTAAATAAAAATAAAAGTCAAGCATTATAATAATTAAAGCGATAAAGTATGATGAATATTGTCTTCAAAGTTAAGGAATATAGATATAGTTTCATCTTATATAATTTGTTAATAGCATTTTTTCAATGAGAAAGAAATAGGAAAAGATGAGAGGAAAATAAAATAATATTAATAATGTAATTAATAAATAAAAATAAAAACATTAATTATAAAAAAATGATATAAAAATTTATTATAAATACATGTTTATATTTTCTTTAATTTTTCTCACGTATCATTAACCATCAAGCATACGGTGACATGGGATTAATTGCGCCTTTTGAAAAGAGTCACTAAACTAAGTTGTCAGTTAGGCAAAAGGAAGCATGATTGCTTTAGCAACAGTGAACTATAAGTGTAATTAAAATTTCTGATGAAAAGTTATATATTTGTGTATTGACAAGATTGTTCACTATTTTTTGAAGATCAATCTTTTCCCAAATGAAAACATATGCAAAATTGATATTTTACAACGTGTTTTCAAGGTTGGTGGTGCAGAAAACGTCTTTGTTTACAATGCAATGATACTTTAATAAATATAACTTGTATTTCAACGGCATTTTTGTTAAAAACGATGTCAAATTCGCTTTACAAAAACGGGTCAATAGGCACTTCCTTGTATTCTATTATTCAAAAACGATTGTTATAAACACCGTCTTTGAAATTGAAGCAATTTAATTAATTTCTTTTTCCCTCATAAAATCATATACCCTAGCCCTCGTCTGAGTTGCTTCCTTTCTCTCTCTTTGTCTTAGTCGATTGTCTCCATAGTCTTTCCGGCACCTCCGTGGTATTATTTTCATTTTGCACTACACTTTCTCAAGAGAAATCATACATCAGAATTGAAGAGCTTATTCCATCCTTAATTGTGGCAAGTTGTTTTAGTCCGCCTTAGATGAATAAATATATGTTAATTATTTGAAAAACTTTACTATTTATACAATAAGCGAAAATGAATTATATAATAACACTGCAAAAAAAATTATTCAATCACAAATAATAATATATAATAAATTTATTAACTTTTAAAATAATTATCTTAAAAATTATTTAAAAAATAATTTGTATTTTGATAAAAATATAAAATTATTTTACTCGTACGTATCCATCAAACTCAGATAAATATATGATGATACCGAACTTACACAAAATTATTCTTCATCAATATACAGTCTTAACAGCACCAACAAAAACACTAACCTTGTAAGAAATTAAGGCTGTTAAAGAAGCTGCGAAACTTGTGGAAATGTTGGGTGAACTTTCCTCAACCAATGCTTACCCAAAAGCTCTTACTAGGGATGGACAAATTGTGAAATACCCCATAATTTTGAGGGTTGTTTTGGTCATAAAAGATCAACACGGTGGTAGTTCACTCTCCACAACATCCGCAAGCCCTCTCGGTTATTATATATACAGATAGATTGATAGATATTCCAAATCTTCATTCCATTGTTGAGGGTCATCATTGATATTTATTCTGGTCCATCCCTTGCTCATCCTCATAGCTATCATGGAAGCCTCTAACTCACATTCGTTTCGCTCTCGTGTGCACCTTTTTGTGCTTTTCTTGTTATGTTTTGTGGTCACAATTGAAGCTAATTTAAAGAAGAAGGTCCCAGCCTTTTATGTGTTTGGAGACTCCACAGTAGACTCAGGAAACAACAACTTCATAGACACGGCTTTCAGAAGCGATTTTCCTCCCTATGGTAGAGATTTTGTTAACCAAGCTCCCACGGGAAGGTTCACAAATGGGAAGCTTGGCACTGATTTTGTAGGTATAACATCATTATTCATGTTCTTAATTTGCATGTTAAATATGGAGAAAAATGTGTTTTTAGTCTTTATATTTTTGGTAAAATATAATTAAGGTTTCTGTACTTTTATATTGATAAATTTAATTTTCAAAATTTTAAAATGGTGTGTATTTAGTCTCTTTTATTTCTAAGTTTTCATTATATTTTTTAAAGTTATAATATCAATAAATTGTTAATCCCATTGATACTAATTTCGATCTACTTATACAAAATCTCGATTTAAGTTGTGAAAGAAAAAAATTAACATGTAATCGAGAGAAAAGATTTTTCTAGAAGTGATTAGTCAGTTATACAAAGATCAATTATAAGCAAAATTAGTGAATATTTCATATAAATACTATGCTAAAATAATTAAATTCACAATTTTTTAAAATTTAAGAATTACTTTTAATGAACATACAAGTATCTTTAACCTTTTTATCATTTGGAGATTTTTCTTCTTCAAAATTATCAAATGGTAATACAACTTTATAAACAAGTCATAAATTTTAATGACTTCACTTTATAGAGTTGTAATTATTTGTATCATTTTTTTGTAAAAGTTATATAAAGATTTATGATTTTTATTTATAAAATCATAATTTCTTTTTCGATTTATCCTAAATGAGAATTAATTAAAAAAATATACCTCCATTTGATCAATAAAAAATTAGCATAATAATAAAAAATATATATATCTTCTTGATCACCATTAATCAAAAGTATAAGAGCTAAATACATATTTTCCCTTAAATTTTATCAATTGGTATGTATTTGCAAAATGATATCTCATTATTGCTTGGTGATGTAGCTTCATATTTAGGCCTAAAAGAGTTGGTGCCACCATATTTGGATCCAAATCTCAGTGACAAAGAACTTGTAACTGGTGTCAGTTTTGCCTCTGCTGGTTCTGGCTTTGACCCTCTCACTCCAATGCTGGGAGTATAAGTCTTTCTCTCTCTACTTTCATTTTTCTCCGTTATGCGTGTCCATTAATATTATTAACAGCTCAACACTTATTATGATCAGCTTCACCACTTCAATATTGACAGTTTAACACCAAATAATAAGGGCACTTGGAAATGACAGTGTCAGGCTTTCTTCTGTATCATTTTATCGTATATATGCCTCAAATGGATGGCATAGGTTTTTAGTTCATGCAAAATATAACAAGGACTCTCTCTCTCTCTCTCTCTCTCTCTCTCTCTCTCTCTCTCTCTCTCTCTCTATATATATATATATATATATATATATATATATATATATCGGTGCTTGTTAGAATTTTTGCAACACTTGTTATATATTCATGCATGCGCTTTTACTTATTCACTGATCAAAGCCTAATTACAGAAGTGCTGAAATTTCATATGGGTGTCTAAATATGTATTATGTAATCTGATAGAATATTTATGATACCATGTTTTATATTTTTGTAGAGTATACTGTATCATGTATAGTGGTTGTGTCATATTCATAGAACATACATATTTTCACACTTTCTGTTCGTATAAACATTTTTAATTTGTCGCTATTATGTGCTAAAATAGAAAGTGGAAACTGACATATATAGGATTATATTCTTAACTAATTTTCTGTTGTTTTGTCTGGGCAGAATGTAATTCCAATAGCAAAGCAGTTGGAATATTTCAAAGAATACAAACAGAGGTTAGAGGGTATGCTTGGCAAGAAAAGAACCGAATATCACATAAACAATGCTTTATTTTTCATCAGCGCGGGCACAAATGACTACGTCATTAATTATTTTTCGTTGCCAATACGAAGAAAGACCTACACCACCCCCTTAACCTACGGGCACTTCTTGCTTCAACACATAAAAGATTTCATACAGGTTTGAATCTGATCTCCCATGCATGCTTCTTTTTCTTTTGGTATATTATATATAGAGAGACACATGCATAGCATGTTTGTTTTGTAAGATTTATTTATATTAATCCATTATATCTTTGTAATTTGTTTGAAGACAAGTTCGATTGGTATATAACAACAAATTGTGAACGAGTGTGACAGAAAATGTGCAGACATTTAGTTTGCCTGATCACTTGATAATTAATAGGGAGACTGAAAATATGTTTCCCTCGTATCATATTGCCTTTACCCAAAATGCCCCTACACCACTAATTTTATGGGGGGAAAATAAGAGAAAAACTTAAACAACTTCATCAAGCAATTGATGAATATATATTTTAATAAACTTTTTCATTCTTCTCTTTTTTTATCATTTTTAATTATTTTAAGTAAATCAATTAATTTTTTATATATTAAATTAAAGTAATACATAAATAAACTCCACAACTTCTCCCGTAATATTATAAAACTGGACAACAAAACAGGATACAAATTATAGGACTCATCAAAAGGTAAAAAAGAAACTACAATTTCTCTTCCCAATAAATGATGCTGATGCGGTAAATATGAGATGTACTTTCCAATGTGTCCAATGTGTCGTTCTTAGAGTTGCTATTGAAAAGAACAATTTATGATTGCATATGCCCTTATATATAATTCGCAACATTTATATTTTTATATCATACTCCTTAACCCCTTTTTGAATAGTATGAAAAAAAATATGACGCAAAAATATAAAACATCGTTTGGTTTAAGAAGTTTTTTTTTTCATTTTAGTCACAAAAACATCACATTATTTTTATTTTATTTTCCATTTTTAAATATTCTTATAGAAAATAATGAAAACAACATTGTTTTCACTTTTTTCTATACAAACTTTTTAGAGCATAAAATAAAATAAAAACAGTATTTGTAATTAAAAGTGAAAATAAAACAAATATCTTTTGAATTAAATTATTATTCTATTTATAAATTTAATTAAATAAAGTGAGAAAAAAATCTAACCGTGCAAATGTTAGGTTTGCGTTGTAATAGTAAGCTCTTTTTGCCCTTGTCAGAATCAATGACTTTTTTGAGTTTTCCATACCAATGAAAAATAGAAGGTGAGTAGTTAGTCTTATTAGTTACAATGCAGATAAGGTAGCTCAGAAAACCAAGAAAGCATCAAGCACACCTTAATCCAACAAACGTTGAAATCACAAACCTCACATCCTAAATCTTCCTAACCCAGATATATAGAGGAAAAGTTGGCAATTACTGTTTTATAGCTCTTAATTAATTAAACTTGTACATGTACACTCACAAACTATTGGTAAGAAAAAAAATTGTACAGCTTTATGCTATTTGTGGTTAGATTAACTAATATACTTGTTACCATTAGGGTCGGCTTATATAGCTAGTGGTGAAAGATTCGGAATAATATGCATCAATTTACAGGTTTAAATTTCTTTGTGATCATTGTGTTAAAAAAAAACTTATATACTTATTGTCATATTAGAATTTATGGAAAGAAGGTGCACGAAAAATAGCTTTGGTTGGAGTACCTCCAATGGGATGCTTGCCGATCATGATCACCTTGAATTCCCATAATGTATTTCTCGAACGTGGTTGTGTGGACAAGTATTCAGCGGTTGCAAGAGATCACAATATGATGCTTCAACAGGAATTGTTCTTAATGCAACTAAATTTCTCTAATAATAACCCTGCCAGTGCTAAAATCTCTTACCTCGACATATATGGACCCTTGGACGACATGATTCAAGCGCATCAAAATCTAGGTAATTAAATTAAGTAGACAACTTTAATCCCTTGATTGGTTATATATATTTGTTCATATGAGGAATTATACATATATGTGCCATCTATACACCCTTACCAAATTTGATAACCTTATAACTAATTAATTTCTTTACGTGTTGTACATTGTGGTAGGTTTTGATGCGGTTGATCGTGGCTGTTGTGGAAGTGGTTACATCGAAGCAACTTTTTTGTGTAATGGGGTTTCATACGTGTGCTCTGATCCATCTAAGTTTGTCTTCTGGGATTCAATACACCCTACGGAGAAGGCATACTATGACCTATTTATGGCAGCCCGTCCCAAAATTGATGCCCTTATCAATGGCTAGGGATATATATTCTTTTTGGCCCCCCTCAATTTGGTCATTAGAAATTTATAACAAATAAAGGCTTGCAGCTTTGTACCAAACTAAAAGGAATTATTGGAAAATAGAAAGAAAAAAAAAAGAACAAAGTTCTTTTGTACTGTATTATTTTGTGTACAAACACCCTTGTTTGTCTTGCATCATTTTAATCGGTATAATTAAACTATGGATCATATTAATTAGTATGCTTAGAATATTGATTAAAGAATTAAAAGGAAAAAATATTTATTAAAAAAATTATGAATAGTATAATTTTTCATCTTTTAATAAAAACAATTTCTTCATCAATATTTTTGAGACTCTGATTAATATTTTTCTTGAACTATAAAACCTTGGTAGTTTGTTTATCAGATCATCAAATAGAATTGCCTGTTAACTTTAATTCCTTATAAATAAATCTTAAGTGGACATTACTTACTATTATATATAATTCATTAGTTAATTAAACAAATAGTCATTAAAAATTATAAAACTATATTATATATTTATCAAAATTTAAAATTTGTAATATTTTATTATTAAACTTTAAAGATATAAAATGTCCCTTAATATTATTTTAATATCATCATAAACATTATTTATGATTATTATGTTCATGGAAACTATAATGTTTTACTTTAGGCTTGTAAACTTTAATAAATATTTTTTTATCAAAAATTAATTGTTTTTCTATAAAAAAAAAAGATGTGTAAAAAATATGTTGTTTAAATGCAATTAAAAGACTTGGTGTTGTATTTTTTTTAAGTATTAAATAAATTTTAAAATTGAAACATCTTTTATTAAAATTATAATTTATATATTGTTCTCTTAGGATCTTTTTAAAGTGTAATGTTATATTAAGCATTCAAATATAACTATAATAAATTTTATATCAAATATTTGTTTTTAATCTCACTCCTTGGAATGTATGCATGTGTGCCTGTGCAGTTATAGTTAAATAACAGGGACCAAGTTTCTGTCTGCTTAAATCAGTGGGGATTGAGGGCACAAGAAAATATAAAAGGATAAGCTATTGCCTTGCCTTCAATGCCACGGGCGCCCCATGGGAATGGGGTCTCCTTCGAATGGTGGACAAGTTACATCACTAATATCAGACACGAATCAGGACATCTTATTAAGGGGAAAACTTTAAAAATGTTACGAAAAATTAAAAAAAAAAACTATTTTTTATTATTTAGTTTAATAATAAATAATACTTCATATATCTTATAACGGTAAGTATAACAACAAATCAAATTTTTTATTTCTTCTTCTTAAAAAGTCATTCATCAAGTTTAGAAGCTTGTGCTGAAATTTCTGAAATTTTATAATCCAAGAGGAGTTTAAGATATATCAAAATTATTGATTTTAGATCAAATTATGTTTTTCGTCTATAAATTTATGATTTTTGTCTTTGAATTTTTTTATGATTGATGTTTGTCCTCAAACTTTTATTTCATCGTATGTTTTAGTCATCCGGTCTATTTTTGGAGGTTAAGTGATGGTGTGTCATTTGTTTTTTGATACTTTATTTTATTATTTTTTTCATGGTTAAAAATCATTAAAAATTGGTTGAATTAAGTGGTTTCGACGGATTAATAATTTATGACAGTTTATAACCGTCACAAATTGTAAGAACTGGAAAAAAAAAGTTAGATCAACACTTGTGAAGTCCAGCACTAACAAACACTGAAACAAAAACAACACACAACTCAATTTTAGAAAATCAGCAAAAAAAAAAAAGAAATTAATATAATCAGAAACCGGAAAAGGAACACCAAAATTGATTGACGCAAATGGAGTACTGAAAAATGATGGGTATGGGATGAATGGGGTCATGAGTGAGGAGAATGGGGGTGAGAGTTTCAAGCATGATATGAGGGATTTGGAACTTGGAAGAGCTTTTGTCAAAGTTGAATCCCATGGTTGAGGAATTTGTGCTCCTATCCCTAATCAATAATTTCGGATATTGGGTTTGATATCGATTTTAGAAGCTGAAGAATTTGTTTAGACAAGCAATTTCTTACGATATTTAGTTTCCAAGAAAGTAATAAAATAAAATAATTAAAAAAGTTATGCCATCACTTAATGTCTTAAATAGACAAAAATAATTAAAATTATAGACGAAATAAAAGTTGAATAACTAAAATTAGTCTTCAAAAAGTCCAAGGACAAGAAAATCAAAATTTTGAAAAAGTTAATGGATGAAAATCATAATTTGCTCTTGGCTTTATTATTCTTGAGAAGTCAATAGTTTTTTTTATAAAAAAAATCATAGTTTAAATATGTTATAAGAATTAATTTATTATAGATATTAATTTAGAAGATTTATAAAATGAAAAAAAAAACAAAAGTAATCTTAATACAAGAAAAATAATATGATATAATATTCAAAGGAAAAGTCTCACTACCAACACTAACTAGAAAAGGAAAACAAGCAAGTTGCTTAAGTACTTATATGTTAGGTTTCATGTTAAAGAATTGATCGATTAAGTCCAAAATTAATTTTAGATAAATTTGTATATGTTTAGTTTCACGTTAGAAAAAAAATTTAGAATTGATTCTAGGTCATTATGAGTTGAAAAAGTGTTATATGACTTTTGCCTTAAATAAAACATCCAAAAATAAATCATATAACTTTAAAATCAATTTTAATCAAAATGAATTTTATTTAAAATTAATTTTACCAACATTCATTTAAAATTGTGTTAACTTAGCTTTGTGTTTTTGCCTCTCCAAATGTATTTAAAGATTAAAATAATAATTTTAATGACTCAAAACTGAAGTAAAAAAAATGAAATACAATACTTAATAGCACTACTCAATTAGCTTTCTACTTATGCCTAAATATTTTTAATAGTTAAAACTTATTTTATATATATATATATAGTGTAGAAAGGAGAAATATATGGATAAGAAATAATTACCTAATCATCAAGACCAATAAAAATTATTATATTAGTTAATTTTTTATAAATTTTAATTTTATTTCAAAACTATCCATTACATTAATGATTTAAGAGATGATTATTTTGAAAAGATAATTTTTCAATTAATGAGTGTATGTTTTTTGTTGACAGTTCAATAAATGTATCCATTTTCATAGAAAAATAAGTGTAATGATTAATACACCTCACAATTATTTGGGGGTCAGTATTATATAGTGTATTAATATATATATGCAGTGAGTTAGGGGGTTGCCTTGTTGGAGTAAACGTGGTTCCGCATCCTTGGCTAATATGACGTTTGATTTAGATTTTAAAAAAAATAGATTCAAATTAATCCTTTCATTCATTTAAACTTGACGTTTTTAATAATATAAAGATATTGAAGGCTAAAACTGTTAGAAAATTTAAACTTTTTCTCCCTCTTCATCATCCTCTGTCTTCTCCCTTTGCCCCTCTACTCTTCCTCATTCTTTCCTTCTTTTTTCAATCCAAATTTTCTCCCTTTGTGTCATGGTTTGTGTTTTCTTCCTCTCTCATTCTTCCCAATAACTCCTTCCTCTGCCACCAAATCCCCCTCCACCACCCTACCTCGCAAACATTGCTCCCTAATGTTGATTAGCCTCAGGCCACTATCATCGCTAGCTTTTTTCTCTTCAACGATTGTAGAATATTTTTGGAAGTCTTGTCATTCAAGGAGGCTAGAGGTTGTATATATGAGCCTTGATGGTTTTTGGGGTTTATGGGGGAAGGTTGGGGGATAAGGAGTTTGGTGTCACAAGTGGGTTGAGGAAGCAAAGGAGCGAGGGAGTTGCACATAAGCCATGGAGGGTTGGGGGAGAAGCCATGGAGGTTTGACTTGAGCAGTGTAAGATAAGAGAAATGGGAATTTCCAAAAATTTAAATTTGGTGGAGGGAGAAGAGGAAAAAGAAAGGAGGAAGGGGGAGAGATTTGAGGGAGAAGAAGAGGAGGAAGAAATTTACATTTTGTGGCTTTGCACATATATTTATCTTATTAACGATGTCAATGTTAATATTAGATGAAAAGAATGATCATTTTGAATCAATTTAAAAAAATAAAAGATTAAAATGAACTTTTTAAAAGATAAAATATGAAATTGAATTAAAAAACAAGATGAAATGATCAAAACGAGTATTTAGTCTTTTAAAATTTAATGAAAATGATGATTTCATTTTGTTTTTGGGGAAATGTATTTATCCTAAGTGGTAAAATATAGATAGGAAGAGGAGGGAGAGAAAATGTTTAGATGTAATAAGTGTAACGAGAAAAAAAAAGAGAAAAAGAAGAAAAAAATGGAGAAAGGGTTATAAAAAATAAAATGCTATAAAATCATTATTAAAAAATTATATATACATATGGTGTATTATTATTTTTTTTCTTTTAGGGGGTGATTTTATAGATAAATAGTTATGTGCAAATAATTTTTTTAAAGGCATAAATAAATATGATAAACAATAACATATGAGTAAATTGAATAAAATATGTGATACATCTGTTTTAGGTTTATGAAAACTTTGTTTTTCATTGAACAAAAAAATGTATCATAGTTTTAATGAAATCGTGCAATAAATATTTATATTTTTAGATACTTGTATAAAAAGGATCCTTATTATTATTCTACCCGAGTCTTTAATGTTAGGATTGACCCTAGATATGTGTATCTATATTAATTTATACTACATATACACGATCGATCCTATGGTTGTTTTGAGGGGGGATAACCTAAGGTTTATAGTTGAAAGGGACTTGATAAATAACTTTTGCAGTGATATTTTATGTGAATGACACAAAAAATTGGCGTATTGATTTAAGGTGTATCTATAGAAGGGTGTCATCATTTGACTTTAACTAATATATCTAAGATAATTGGCGTATTATTTTAAGGCAAAAAGCATCTTTAGATCTTGACCATAGGATTTAGTTGACTTTGGGAATCAATAATTATCTATGAAAGAAACTTCATTAGAACTGGGATTGGGGGAAGATTCCTTAATGTTTTATTTAATTAACTCTCTTCTTTATTCTAATCACTTACTTGGGAATTGACCATTCTTATGCTTAATCAAATGTATTATGGTGATCATCTGCGTATGTTTGATAAACTTAGGTAGAAAATGTTTTACACCAAATTGTATGACTGAACTGTTTGGGTAATCTTTGATAAATTAATTAATCTTTAATTGATCATTTCTAGACTTGATTATATCTTTTGACTTGAATTGATATATCTATGATCATTGGAGTATTCGTTTAAGGCAAAAATCATCTTTAGACCTTAATCATAGGTTTTGGTTGATTTTGAGAATCGATAATTAACTCTGAAATGAACTTCATTATAATTTAGATTAGGGAAAAATTGGTACCGGTGAATTATAATCTCCGGTCGCTCTTGATATCACTTAAATCTCTTTTCTGTAGTTGTTTATTTATTTTCTTTTAAACACCAAAAACCACAAGAATACTTCAATTTTCTTTTAAATTATCTCAACTGTTTAGTTTAATAATTTTTACTAATTGAAAATACAACTGAACTCTAAAGTTCGATAATTGAACTTTTAGTCAACTATTATCACTGCAAAATATAAATTTGTCCTTGTGTGAGCACAATTTTTATGCATTAGGACCAAAAAAATTTAAATAACTTTAATGTGAAGAGGGAAAATAAGGGAGTGTTTGGTTTGATTGTTTTCTGTTTTCATTTTTACTGGAAATAGAAAATGGTAATGGAAATATGTTTGGTTGAATTTCTGTTTTCATTTTCAATGAAAATATTTTCTCAAACGAATAAAAAACTAGAAACAATAAAATCTCATTTTCAATATTTTCAATTGAAACTAGGAATCTCATTTTTGGTAAAATGAAAACGCGGTAGCAATGAATGTAATTTTAAGCAAATCTAAAAATACATTTACTTTGGAAAACACATTTTCAGTATTTTTATTTCTTAAAAGTAGAAAACAAGAAATTAAACCAAACATGTTTTCAAAATTATAATCTTTTAAAAATAAAAACAATTTTCAGAAAATAAAAACAAAAAATAAAAATACAAACCAAACGCATCCTAAGTTTTCTTTCTTTGGCAATGCATTCATATTGTAGGCCTAATAAAAAAAAATACAATTCTCAAAGTTTTTTCTATGTAATAAAATGAATAATTTTACATGTCTATTTTTTTTATAGAAGATATATTTGTATTTAAAATACTTGTACATAAATGGCTCATGTATATTGTTTTGCCTTTATTCCATAAAATATCACGACCGACCATGTACATATATATTAGGGTTCTACAAGAATCGCCTCGTCTCATTAATATGATTTGGCTTGACGTTGCTTTTAATGAATTTAAGTCTTAGACACAATATATTTTGAGAACAAAATCGAGTTATGTTTTTGGTCGTCTTAATCCAACTCAATATTTTATATGCTTTTAAAAAATAAAGGTTTTTTTTCTAACAATTATGTAATGATAAAAAAAAGTTCATTTAATAAATAACATTTTGTACAACATCGTGTTGTTATATTTATAATAATATTTTTATTTTAAAATATATATTATAAAATATAACTTAATATAAGTTTTATAATTTTTTATTATACAATTTTTATATACAATGCTAAAATTGATATTTTACACTAAATTAATGATAAATTGACTTAATATTTTCTTATATATTATTAAATCTTTGTCCAGTCCAATTTGTATTTAAACAAATTAACCTAATTTTATCATTCATTCATAGTGATTTTACTGAGCTCAACTAAGATTGCCTTGGGTGAAAAATACTTATAGAATTAACCTAACAAAATTTTGGTTGATTAGCATAAAAATGAGTTTATTCTAATTGTTTCTCACTAATCCTTGATATTGACGAAGTTTTTTTTTAATTGCAGTAGATCTTGTAACATGTGAAGACAATATTTTAGGACTGCATAATTAGAGGCGACAATGCAGGACAAGCCAACCGGCTTGTGGGGAGGGACGATTGGGCTATTGGCACCCTGATTATTTTTATTTTATTTTTAATAATATTATGTTCTTAATTTTATGTATGCTAAAGTTTTCAAAATTAGAAATCTATTCTCAAACATATTTTTTTTGTGTGTGTGTATACTTCGCCTCAATATAACTTACAATTAAAGGCGATTGTGATACTTTGATGACTGAAAAGTTGGTGTCGTATATCAAGAGTGGGGGTAACAAATTTATGAACTTCATTGGTGATCTTCTATATAATTGACATAAAGCTAGTTACATTGTATTTCTTTTTGAGTCTTGGCTTTATGTGTGCATATACTATACATATAGGCTCGGATTGGTTAAATTAGATTCATACTACTTAGAGGAGATATATGATGTTTGTTATTTTACTCATATATACATATGATATCTTTGGCTGATAAAAAAATGTGTGTTATTCTATCTTTTGTAATGTTTTATAACTTGTGTTAAATAAAATGGATGAAAGTGTTTTTTTGAAAGTTGTAAACTTAATATAATTAAAATATTTTGGTAATGTTTACCAAATTATGACATTGTCACCCCTATCCATAATTAAGCACCCGGCCTAAGTAACTTCAAACTATATTTCACTCATAATTTAGTAATGTTTACCAAATTTTGGCGGGAAGCTAAGCAACTCCTTTATTGTTTTTTTTACTAAATTTTTAATTACAGTTTTATTAAATTTGTTTGGTTTGTGTCTATCAAATTCTCAGCGTCAGCGTTCCTGTGTGAAAATTAAGTAATTACATCTCAATTTTTGTTTCGAAGAAACACAAAAATAAGCAAAAGTGGGAGCGAAGAATGGAGAACCCCAGCAGTAGTGAAAGGAGCAGAGCAGGAATCGAAGATAACATGCTGGCCATGTTTGATGCCTCCGAAACCAAAGATGCTCACCAAGATGCCCTAGATGACCGTACGAATCACACTTCTCTCTTTTTTTAAAAAAAATAATTTTATATTTGGTTTTCTTCCTATTTTCACTTGACACTCCAATGCGTTCGTGCCCACAAAGAAGATCGTTGTGTTTGGGCTAATTGCACTTTTGGGTAATCGGAAAAATTAAAACTTGAGTAGAAATTGGTTTGGGGTTTCTTTCGAGAAAAAAAAAAACCAACTATTTTATATATGAATGTTAAATGACCAAAAAAATGTTGTCTTTTTTGGCTTTCTTCTACGGGTTCATATATGCAGGGATTGCTTTTATTGATGCTGTTCGTGCTTCTTGTGAACATGGAAAACCGCCCACTTCGTAAGTCTTTTTTGTATCAGTGTGAATGCGTAACACTGTGTTGTCCCATTTTTCACATATATGGTTTATTTTCCGCCATAAGCAAGTTGTGTTTGAGAGAGTAAATTGCATTTTTGTGTCTAATACTGTTTACTAAGGTTTTTCTTTTCACTTGTCAAGAAAAATTTTTGGGGCGGTTTTTCACATGCTGAGGACAGGGAAGTCTCTAGAGTTGATTGTGGGAAGTTATAAGCTTCTGGTTGATTTAGACAAGGTATTTGGATGTCACATGAGACATGTCTTTCTATCTTAATATTTATTGGTTGTGAATGTAAGTATGTAACTGATAGCCCTTTACATGTGTGACTTCTTTTTTGGTTTAGCACTTCCCTCGCGTGTATTTATCTGGCACGGATGATTCCCGATCATCATCTTACTCTCCATCAAAATTGGTTGTGGTTAAAGAGGTACAAATGAGTATAAGTCATCTTAATCTGTTGTTTTTGTTATATTCCGGGTAAACTTAATTGATATTATAGGATGGTGGTTGAACTTATTTGCAAATATAAAATATTTTCTTCTAGGCATGGTCTCCCATTATCGATTTTGTGGATAAGGCCGCTGCTGTTAGTGAAGCTGGTGATAAACAGTCTGGTGGATCTCTTGACCCCTCTGTGAGTTGGTTTTTTCTGCATTCTATTTTTTTCTATAGTGTTTCTAGTTCTTCTTTCATTTAATTGCAGTGATTTTTGCTGTAATGATGACATGTTTTCTTATTTTTGTATGAGCCAAAATAATAGAAGTATTTCTTAACTTTTCTTGGTGAAATTAGTGCTCTTATGCATTTCAATGTATGAGACAGAATTACTGCTTATTTTTCCTTAACTTTTTGTCTTTCCTTAAATTGCATTTTGATTTTGAATTCATAAATTTGTTTCTGTTCTTTACATTCTCCACCTACTTTACTTTAGAGCTTTCAAGTCTTGATTGAAGGGCTGGCTGAAGTTTTAGCAGAGACCAAATTTGAAGCAGCAAGCATGGAGGTTAGTTCACCAATGTTGTAAATTCCTGTCTAGAATTTCATGGATACTTGTTTTGCATCTGTCTCTTAAGAGTAGAGACACATTAGTAATTTTTCATTTCCAACCGAGGTTATAGTATGTGGTGTACTTGTAGCTATATTTTGCATTTACGTGTTTTAGATTCCAGGCTTCTACCTTCCCATGTGCTTATGTATTTATATTAAGTTTTAGTTAATAAGTTACAGATTAAGTTCTTTGTTTTTACTTTATATATATATATATAAGAGATCAAATTGTAACTTAAGCAACTATTATGGCATTTAATAACTTCATATAAAATGTGATTTTTATCGATCCAACTGTTGAATTATATTTGCATATTACCATGATTGTCTATGTCAAAATTGAATATCAATAAGTAGGTAATCATATGATCCATATTTTAATATATTTTGAAAAGTTTATATTACGTTGATTTTAATTTATATGAATGAGTTAGCAAATAATTTTAGATTAATATGAAATTTTGTACATATGATCTATGTGAAAGGAACTTTTAATCCAACAGTGAGTTTTGAAAAATATTATCCAATTGAAAATTATTGAATTGTGTAATAGTTGGTCAGAGTTACACCAGTGTAATTTGATTCCTCCTCTTTCTCTCTCTGTCTATATATATATATATGGTTAGAAAGTCATTGCCATTCTTATACGAGAGTGAGAGGAACAGTCTTAGTTATACAACCATCATGAATGGCCGATATTAAATGCTAATTAAAGGCACATGACTTTTATGTGGTGGATGAGTTTCTAATTTCTTTACATAATCTTGTTGCAGCCCTTGAGGAACATGTTAATCTTTCAGTACCTTGTCGTTGTTTTTGAGGATGATTTTTTACCTCGCAATGGTGTGTATGAAGTTAAACTCATCTCTGCAGTCACCATGCCTTAAGAAACTAATTGTAAATTCTAATTAGCTATTTTTTTGCAGCAACCTTGAACTGGAGCATGCAGAGGGAGTCTTTGCTCAGCCTGCTACTGGTATTTATCTTTTATGCCAAAAGTATATTGATCATATTGTGTAAAAGAAGATTTTTTGTGAGTAACCAATCAACAATTAAACATATTGATTTGGGTGCTAACTATGTGAGAACTAATACTCTTCTTCTCATATGCCCTGTTGATGGGATCTTTATGCATCTTGATTTCGTCACATTGAAAGACTTGTTTTTTCCTTCTTTTTTTGCCGAAATATATAACTTATCTAGTTTTTGCAGGGATCTAGGAAAATAAATTACAAAAGCTTGATGAAGGATTGCATGGCAATTATGTGTCAACTATCTCAACTTCTAAGTGAACTCAGTAAACATCCAGTGCTTCAAGAAAGTTCTGAATCTAAGTTATCCAAAAGTTGTCATACTGCATTATCTCTTGCTTTACTTGGAATTTTAAACGACACATGTGTCTCAATGGAGAAACTTCTAGTGATGGCAAGTTCCTGAATTATTTTATTCATTGTATTTATGTAATTCAAATAAGGGTTTTGTTTCTTCTTACATTCTGAGTGATTTTAGATTATGGACCTTGATATGGCAAGGAAGAAAGCAGATATTGAAGGTCGCACTACAAGAGCAGACAGTCCAAGGCAATTTACTTTTAATTTTGTTTCTTTACAGTGTTGTAGCTTTGAGTTGATTTTCTTGTTTCTTTATAGGCCATGCTTCTGATGAATTACATGTGATATTGTATTTTGGGGCTTTTGGTACAGAACACCTTTGATGGACATAATTCTGGATGAACTAGCTTACAACAAAGATAGTGTCCCTGTTTTTCTTAAGGTGGCTCCCAAATACCATCTCTCTGCCCTTCCCCTCCCTATTCCTCTCACACACTTCTCTTTCTTTGCTCTCACCTGTCTGTATTTGGGGCTAGATGAAGTAATAATGCTAAAGATTGGGTTACGCTTTACCTTTAAAAACTTTAGCGTGGACATATTTACTGATCAAGTCATAAATCAAACCAATCTCTATACAAGATATGAGGGTTTACCACTATTTATATAGTATCTAATATTGGATGACTCGACAATTGACACTTCGTACTTTGTGTAGTTACTAGTTAACCTTTCCAAGTTTCCATTTCAACTCATTTTTGGAGGGGGTTTTCTTGTGGATAATAGTTTTTTCTGTTTTTCATGAGAATGGCTTCAGATGGTCAGTGAACCTAAATGGAAGCTAGAAATAGTTGTGCAGTATCTGTGGAAATACATAACCAAGGTAATCAACTGGTAGACTGGTTGAAAATCTATCATATTTGCTTAATGATATATTGTCCTTCTCCTGAAAGGGAGGCTCTATTATTTGTAGGAGTAGCTTCTGATAATCTCTTGATTTAACTACCTTTGTTTTATACAAAATTGCAGCCTTCTGTTCGCACCCGCAAGTCAAATGGTCATACTGAAGATGCAACATTTGGTGGGGCTTTGAAGTGCTTTTCAAATATAACTGGCACCAAGAGCTTAATAAAAAAAATTGGTGTAGATGTAGTTCAATTCCTTCTGGCTCATGGTTTTCAGGTACTTGTTTCTATTCAACAAATCAATGCACAATATATATTGATTTAAATAGAATATATCGTAGAGAAAAGGAGGGCGAGCCCTGGTGCAGCGGTAAAGTTGTGCCTTGGTGACTTGTTGGTCATGGGTTCGAATCCGGAAACAGCCTCTTTGCATATGCAAGGGTAAGGCTGCGTACAATATCCCTCCCCCATACATTCGCATAGCGAAGAGCCTCTGGGCAATGGGGTACGAAGTTTTTATATCGTAGAGAAAAGGAATACAAGCAAAATTGAGGATTGTGATACAAACCAAGAATAGAAGTAGGGAAACGAAAGGTTTTATTGGTAGAGTGAGATTGGACAAAAATTAGTAGAGATCTCTTCTCCAAGGATTTCTCCTTTCACAAAGAGCAAAGTGTTACGAACCAAAAATTGAAATGGCAAAGAAAAGAAAAAAATTATTGGATAAGATGAGAAGAACAGAAAATAGGAGAGGAAACTCTCCTCCAAGGGTTTCCCCTTTACAAAAGATTTTTCCTTTTACAAAGAACTAATGCTCAATCTACAAATGATAAGATCCCCCTCTCTCCTATCCTTCCCCTATTTATATCTAATAAACCCCTCTAACTAACTAACTAACTAACCCCTTAACTAACTAATCAACATCCTAACTGTAGTAACTAACTCCCTCCCTCTTCCTCATAGTTCTAACAATACCACCCCTCCTAAAACACAACCTTATCCTCAAGGTTGAAAACAACCAATTGATAACATAGATTTCATGTAACTGCTACTCTCATTTTCATCCCAATTTGCATATTTTGACAAAAGACTTCATTGGCCTTTGCAGTCAACTGAATCACATTGTAGCCACTCATTGATTTTCCCTTGTTTGCATTATGTGTTGGACTGCATGTGCTCTTGACTGGGAACAATGTGGTTTGACCTTGAATTGAGTTGGGTGAGTGTAGTATGAGACACACTGTTGGAGTTTGAAACAAAGATCCAATTCGAGCCCATGGGAAGTTTCCAACTTGAGACATTTGGTGGACTTTGATGGGGGACTCTTCAACAACTAGCACTGCATCTCCAGTGCCTTTGATAGAATGTCTACCTCTGATGATTTTCTGTTTGGTGGTTCAACGGATGATGATGGGCTGACTGGCTCTTCCTCAAAGAAAACAAGCTCCTTCTCTGGCTTCAAGGATTCTGATAATCTCCCTAACTTACTCTCATTCAACACTTCATTGTATTGTTCTGTTTCTAATGCTTGATGTATCACACAAACAAAGTGATCCTCTTTGGTTTCTCCCTAAGTGCAACCCCCAAAGGTGGCTAGCTGCACCTTTCTTGTCCAAGAATGAACCTCTGTATTATTGCAGCATTCTGACCCAATCCCTTCCATGGTCTTCTTGACATGCTTTCTTGTCCAAGAATGAACCTCTGTATTATTGCAGCATTCTGACCCACTCCCTTTTATGGTCTTCTTGACATGCTTGGTTGAATGGGGATTGATCTCCTCTTGAATGCTTTGCTTATTTGTAATCTTGTCCTCCAACATGATGTCTTGTTCTTGTATCCACCTTTCCAGCCACGTCTTGATCTCTTTTATTCCCTCCGTCTTCTTGATGTAAGAGGGATGCGTCTCCATCCTTTGCTCATCTTTCACCCTTTTCTCTTCAAGAATGATTTCTTGACTCTTCAGTATCTTGTGCAGTTTATGCTTTAACTCTGAAATGCTGGCCTTGCAAGAATGGTGCCGCAACCCATGTGAATTGGCTGCCTCTCTCACAAACATCTTCAATGACCCATCAAATTCTTGTTTGACTTCTTGATTCTTCTCCTACTGCTGCAACATTTTGCTTAAGCTCAGATTCATTGCTTGTCCTCTCTTTCAAGAACACTGTAGAAATCTCCATTTCTTCAATGCGGGTTTCCATCTCAGTTTGCTCTTCTTGCTTCAAGATACTCACTCAATCTTTCAAAGACGTGATTACCTTAGCGATCTCCGAATCTTTTGATCGAAGCTGTGAAAAATGATTCCTAGTATGAATCTGGGTTCTTTGGGCTCCATATGTAGAACCAATGCATCGTAGCACCCTCCATGCTCATGAATTCATATTGCAGATTATGGAATGAAGAAATTTCTTGTACCTCAGAATTTTTCAGCCCTAGCAATCCAACCAATTGGGTCTGTCCTCATGAATGCTGGCAGCTCCACCTTCTTAGCCCAATTTTGCGCTTCCTCCATCTCCAACACTGACTCTCCCTCGAAGATCCAACTGGTCGGACCAATTGTTAGGAACCAAAAATTGAAATGGCAAAGAAAAGAAAGAATTTTATTGAATAGGATGAGAAGAACAGAAAATAGGAGAGAAAACTCTCCCCTTCACAAAGGATTTCTCCTTTTACAAAGAGTTAATGCTCAATCTATAAATGATAAGATCCCCCTCTCTCCTATCCTTCTTCCCCTACTTATATCTAATAAATCCCTCTAACTAACTAACTAACCCCTTAACTTACTATTCAATATCCTAACTGTAGTAACTAATTCCCCCTTCCTCATAGTCCTAACACAGCTCAATCTGCAAATTGACACAAGATAGAATAAAGTTCCTCCCCTCTTACATCCTCCTATGTATTTTACTGCCTAATCCTCCTTAAGAAGAAACAAAGATGAAAAAAAAAAAGAACATCACAACTAAAGATGAAAAAACCCCTTGGCATAATAGACTAAAGACTAACTAAAGGGTTTGCCATCCATTTTTTTCTGAGTATGATACCAGTCAATTTAGCACTTGGGAAGCTAAAGTATTAGTTCACACTCCTTGAGAATTTATGAGAGGCTTCTAAACTAGTTTTTTTTTTTTAATAAAAAAAATGGGTTCTAGTTCTTTGAAATGGGTTTTTACCGGCTTTCAGGCTCACTTGTCAATATTGTCAAAAGGAAATGCTGGTGACAAACAAGGGGGAAACAGTGCTCTTGTGGATTTGTGCCAGGCTTTTATCTCCGCTTTTGATAGTTTGAGAAGCACAAATGAGTAAGGGAACCATTTATGAGGATTTTAATTTACACAATGCTTGCAAACTTTTTCTTTGTATGATTTGAGATATTATGACTATTGATCATACTTATTTACTTACAAAGAATGATTGCAAATTTGCAATTGCTAATAGTATATGAAACCACATTAATTTGAGTTTCCTTCCATGCTTGAGTATACCAAATCCTCTAATTCTTTTTTTTGTGAGGGGGGTTGGGACCTGTGAATTCCTTCTGTTTAGTATGTTGACAATTTTCTAATTTATTGTTTGTCATTTTGTAGGCATATGGAGATATTGTCTATGGGAAAAGAGGCACTATTTACTGCCGCAACTATTATCTCTGTGAAATCATAGGAGTGTAAGTAACTTGATTGACTTGTTCTGTCTGATAATGAAGGATCAACTTCATTCTGTCCGATAAAATTGCTTTGACTTGATAAACTCATTCTTTATGCAGAATCGAAGACTTTAATACATGAGATATACTTTGCCTCTTCTCTGACTGAATGATAATATCCCAAACCATTATAGTCATTTTATTTAGAGGTAACTGCCTTCATAAGATCCTTGTCAAATGATATCATAAAAGACATGGGTCCTGGATGTGATCCCTGATATGAAATTTGATGCTGGGTTTGACGAAAAATATAATTGCATGAGAACTGAGAATGACAATCATATTAATTGACTTGAAGTAGAATGACAATGATTATCAAAGTGAGTATATGCTACTCAACCTCATCACTAGATCTTTCATGAGTGATTGAAGGCAACACTGTTTACTTAACCACCAATGTTTCAGTCAGTAGAACTGCTTTCAGTTTGAATTTTGAGCAGATTGGCTGTATATATCTTTGATTTCAATCCCTAACAAGAATAACCATATGCTTGTGTGTTTTAACAAGAAAATTCTATCCTTGTCATTTTTTTATTTTTATATTTACTTCTATTTCAGGCTATGCCGCAGCACTGTATAGAAAAGTACAGCCTCCTTGCAGCTTTATAGTCGTAGCTTAGATGCTATGCTGGGTTTCCAACTCCTAGTGATGCATCGTCTTGAAGGAGGTTTAATTTTGACAATTGTTACAGATCTCACAAAACACTGCAAGATGCAATTAGATTTGATACCACCTTGGAATTTTTTTTCTCTTGTTCACAATGCAGCATTGTTGAACTCTAGATTTACATTGATGAATGAAATTCTCCCTCAGAATGGGCAGTAAACTTAGTCCAATTTGACACTATGATACCCCTATTTCAAACCCGATCTTCAAAAATTAATATCCTACAAACTATTGCACTAACATTTTCTAAACAACCAATTATAAGAGAAATGCTACTAACATCTTTTTCTAGCACACTCTAGTGGAAATTACATGAAGGAAAAAATAAATAAAAGATAATCTTAACAAATGATAATAACAAGGAGGTCTAACTATATCAAACACAAAAAGTTTCATTGAAGTCTCGTATCAGTTATAACTGCAAGAATTGTGTAAAAATTTGCTTCTCACTTCTCACACATGCATGCTATAATCTCTTCTTTTCTCTCCATGCTTTTTCCCTCTCCATTTTCACCTAGCTCAATTTGTCCATAGCCCCCACAAAAGCCTGAATAAACTTCTGCTTGTCCTTTGCAAGATCCTGAACAATGGACTTGGTTCGCGGTTCCAAAGCCAAAGCCTGGTCAGAGGCCAACATGCCCAACTTCTTTAGCAAGTTACCATAATAGGCATGGTCAAATAGGAATTGGGTAGTGGCATCAAAAGGGGCAACAATGTCAGAGTCTCCATCAAAGTTTGGACAATATATTCTTAGTGCATGTAATAGTTTTGGGTCCATATTTCGGTTCGGTTGGGCCTTGCCTCAGTAACTGTAGAGGCGGGCCACAAAGTCTTGCAATGGGCAAAGGGATTTTCTTTGTGCACCTACCATTTTTTTTACACCCAACACTTTTTCGTTTTTTCCAAAATTACAAACACAAAACTTAAATAAAAATCATAGGTTTCATAAAAAATTATATATGTAAACAAATTAATTATTAGATCAAAATTAATTGTCATAAAATTTATTATGTAAATTTACATGTGTATTAAATATACATTAGAAATTTTAGTGTTATATGTAATGTCATTAATTATTTTATAACATAATTGATCTATTAGTTTAGTTGGTTAGAGTGTTGTACTGATAACGTAAAAGTCATGTTCAAACCATTAATTTTAAATTAATTTGTAAAATATTTTAAAATAAAATCTGTAATCCATACATACTGATTACAAGTAAGCCTATTACAAATTATAAATTTGTAAGCTTACTCTTATGGATTACGAATCCGTTTATTAGTAGAAGTAATTTGGAAAAAAATGAAAAAGTGTTGGGTGTATAAGAGAAACATTGGTGCACAAAGAAATTCCCATGGACAAACCCTATTGTGTGAGCCCCTGATAGGCTACTAGGTCTTGTGTGGTTAGGCCCTTTGAAGTGAAGAGTTTGATGAGTTGATCAACGGTGGAGTTTGCATGAGGGATGTTGGAAGCCACCCTTGATGCCGTTGATATCTTCCCATCCCATCTTCCTTTCTTCATCATTGGTTACCATTACAAAGATATGTCCTTTTAAACATTCTTTTATCATTAACTGAAATTCATAAAAGAAAAAGTTATGAAATTTTGTAAATCTAATTTTAAATGAATTCTTTCCAGTAAAATTTCATGATTTTATAATTTTTCAATAAAAATTAACTAATAAAAACATTTTACATGAAGTATATTAGAATGTGTTAATAACACTCATCTTACAACTAAATTTTTATCACACAAATGGCTAAAGTATAATTTAGCTTCTTCATTTGATTTTTTTTGTTTTAATTTGATATCCTAATTTAAAATTTTCACCTTTAGTTTCTTAATTATTTGACTAAACTAGTCTTAAGTTTTTTGTACTAGTAATTTTGGCTAACATGACATTTTTTTTTTTACAATTTGTCACTGTTTAATGTGATTTAACAAATATACTTCAAGGATCAAACTGAAACTTTATAAATTTAGGAAATCAAATTAAAACAAGATTTCAGACGAAGGATGAAAATTATAATTTTACCCCACTTTTGTGAATACTTAAAAAAAAGTAGGTGTTCTCAAAGAATTTTTATTGCCAACTAAATTCCGCTTAACCATAAACATAAACCACAAATATTAGTACAACTAACTTTTTCGGTACAATTTTTGTTTTTTATACACAGAATTCTAGTTCTAGACTGAAACAAAATCAAATATGTACCACCTAAATCAATCACATGTTGACAAATTCAACGTGTCAATCTTGTCACTTTTGGTAGCAATTAGATAAAAAAATTAAAAGTTCTTCCCATAGCACTTGCAAGCATTTATACATTAAGCTTTTTGTTATATAATGATAGTTTTATAATCTATTATTATATATAAAGAAAAAATATTTTGATGTACATATTTTTATAATTACGTCCGTAAGTTATTATTTTATTATTATAGTTATTTTCGTAAACCATCCACTAACTTTTATTATTATTTTACTTAAAAAACATAAAAGGACAGTTAGACACCAAATGCCTATTTTTTCCTAGTATTCTATTAAGAAAATATAATTATGGACCTGAGCCTCTTTATCATTGATGATAAATGATGCTTTGACATTAGTCAAGTCTTTAAAACGTAGAGGAACAATATGATTGATGATATCCTTCTATCATAGTAGTACTTCACAATCATATAAATCAATGATAATGTTTTCATAAAAAAAAAAATAACAATGACAAAGTTATTCTGAATAGTTAAATTCATGACAAAATTATCAGTTTGATGAAAAAGAAAAATAGAAAACCTTTGTTTGATGTAGGAAAATACTTAGACCCAATACCAACTTGTCCATTTCCTCTTTCTAGAGCTAAATTAAGTGACTTTGGATAATCTAGAATTGAGACCAGCCTGTCCCAATGCCTAATGCATTGTGTCTTTAAAAGGCATAACAACAAAAAAGAAATAACTAAATTAATGAAAATAGAATATTTTTTTAAGTCATTATGATATTAATGTAAATTATTATTATTTTTTATTCTTTTAATCATGTTTTTTTGTTCATTTTAAGAGTCTTATATCCAAAATTATATTTAAGAAAATTGAGTTCAATTTGAGTACGTTTAATGATATACTAAATAAATATAAAGTATCTTTAATTAAAAATCAGAAAGTGATATCTTACAAATATCAAACTCTACTATTTAAAGAAATAATCTTTCTTAACAAATATTTTTAATAAATTTCAATCAATGATAAAAAGTTTATTCAAAAGAGTTTATCATAAATTATATTATTGGCATTTTTCTTCACAATAATTTAGGAAAACAAGTTCATGCATGCAAGTGCAAAGCTAAATCATTTTTTTTGGAATTGGTCTTACTCCTACACAGGTGATTCTTTGAATTGTTGAGAGGTGACTAAGCCAACAAGTTGTTCTACCCGAGGGCATGATTTGGCATAGTAATTTACTAAAAGCTAGCGAGGGAGTGTGTAATGTTGGCATGTAGGGCTAAAGAAGACAAGGAAGTTCCATACAAAATGAAGAAAACTAAGAAAGATGTGAATAGAAACGAAAAAAAAAGTGGTAACAAAAGAAGAGAGAGACATGACTTTTGGACAAAGAAAGGGAAGAGAGTTGTAGAAGATCAAAAGTGAAGGCAAGGTTGAATGTGTTTTTTTATTTATTTTGTATGGGATATAGATGATCAAATCAAAATAAAGGGGTTTAAATATTAGGTGGAATCAATTCCTGTGAGTCTCATAGAAGAGAAAAACGATGTTGAATTAATTGTTGGTATCTAATGTAGAAAGGTCTTGACAACCCAAAAAAATAAATTAAAAAAATTTATGAGACATCTTTAAAGTAGAATTGAAGTCCAACCACTTGATAATACCACATTTTTTGTTCAATCAGAAAGGGTTTTTGTTTGGTCAATTGCATATAGGGTCTACCTAGATGGATCATGTCACTTTTGATGATACATTGATATTTGAACTTTCTCTAGGTTGAAATAATCAGTGATGATTAATTAAAGGAAAACTCTGATTTACCAATTATCAATGATTGTTTTGAAAATAGTAAAATTGAAAAAGATTAAAGAATGAGGACATAAAACTATCCTTATTGTGTGTACCTGAAGTTGTGGTAAAATAATTAAAAAACATGATGATGAGATTCATTCACATGTGTGTATATGGAATTGATCTTGTTTTTTCATGATTATTGAGAGATTAACTATTGGTTGATGAGGACCTCCTAGCTATCGTAAAATATCAAATTCTATTCATTTTCTAACTCATAAATTAAATTTTTTAACAAAGTGATTGTGCAATTAATAGATTTACAGGAAGTTGTGGATGGATCTAGTTGTTAGGCTCATGATTACCATTGAAATGCAATTGCATAAACTTTAAAATTGAAATTTATAACTATAATCACACCTACAAACCATAATTTAAAACAATGCCAAATTCATATGTGATAGTAGCATATTATAAGAACTTTGCAACTATGGATCAATGTAGATTAATTGACATGAGGTCATTCTAACTTAAATAATGATTGAGTTTGAGTTATGAGTATGTAATTTTGTTAAATATTTGAAGATAAAATTTTGTTATATTTTCAATGCGGAAGTTTTAATATTTTTTTTATCACGGTTGAATTTTTAATAATAGTACAAATAGAAAGACTTTTCTTTCTCGTTTTCTAGTTCATTTTGGAAATTTGATGGAGAGATGTTTTTAGGTATTTTGGTCTTTTAAATCAAATCTTTCATCAAATGAAGTAAATCTATCATCAAATAATTTATTACCTTTTTGTCAAAATGTATATCGATTGTTTCTCATTGAATTATATATTAAATTTTATGTACCTTAATCTAAACAATACTTATTAATCCTAATTGGCACTACTAAACATAATTCATTGTTTTGAATAATTTTTTTTAAGCTATAATTTTTTTTCCAAAATACATTTTGTTCAAATGTAATTCTCTTTCTTAAAACCAAACAAGTCATTTTTCCCATTATCCCATATCTGATGGGATTTTGGAATTGCTTAAATTTTGTTATTTTTGAACTAATATCTAGTTTATTACATTAGAGCTTAACATGTTAAATTAATGCAAAATACGACTTTGGGATCATCATTGCCAATATCATTGTTTGCTTGTAAACATTTTGGAAAAAGAAGTTAACAAGGACTGTAGTTGATAAGAGAGAAATTATCTTAGTATTAGCTTGCTTGGTTGAAAATGCCTCATGTGTGCATATTAGTTTTATATTAATTTTGCTTATTTTCTTATTCTTTCTATATTCACATCTCCAATTATATGTTGAATGCAAAATGTGCATTTGAATATGTAGGATATGAAAATGATAGGTTGTTTTTGTAGTTGTTGCAACTAACATTTCTAAAGTTAATATACATAATGTGTTAGACATTGGATGATCCATCATTCGATGACCCAAACAAATCTTAAGGTTTTGATAAAAACAAAAATATAAATTTGTGTTAACCACTTTGTTGCATGTAAGTCAATAGGTTTGATGACTATAAGCAACATCAAGTGAGACTTATCCATTAGTGGATACCTCGTCTACAACTCGTTCAATCCATCCAAATGAAATAAACATTTTATTTGAATTATTAATTTATTTCAGCTTATATAAGCTTATTTAAAAGGAACAAATTTGTGAATTTATCCTTAATTTCCTTTTATATGTATAACGGTCATATTGAGCTATGAATGACAAATAAGGAAAGTCCTAATCCTATTAAATATAAACACGCAATATCTGTTTATATCAGGAAACAAGATCAATCTGTTCAACGGTCATATTATTAAATCCCAAAGATACTTTCTAGAGCTATGACCATCTCTCTACCTATAAATACGACATCAAAGATTGAAGAATGACGAAAAATGTACATAGAAAAACAAGAGTCGTGAATCAAGAAACAAGAGAAAAGAAAAAAAATATTGAGAAATACATTAAGCTTAAGAGTGTTTGTCCTTTGTAATATATAAAGTACTAGTGAAAGATTAGAACCTCATTGTAAACTCACTTGATTGAGTGTTACAAAGAATCTGTGATTTTGTATAAACTTTTGTTTGTAAAAGTTAAGAGTGACTTAGTGACAAAATAATACTTGAGTGTTCTTAGATTCAGGGAGAGTCTAAGGGTTGTGTCCGTAGTGGCCTTAATAATACTTGTAAGCCAGAATTGACAGAAAAAAATACTTGTTGTAATCAAGTTTGATTAGTAGAACTCTTTACTAGTTGACAAAGAAGAATTGAATGTAGCTCAGGTTGATTGGACTAGAATAAAATAAAATATTTTTACTACTCTTCTTTAACTTATCAAAGTATTTTAAAGTCTATTATTGACACATTCTACACACAAGTTTTTCACTTGAAAATAAGTTTTACACACCAATGGACGACAATCCACTCCGAGTTATTGGACGAAGATTCTTATCAACTTGTTTATTATAACATCGTTCATTTCAAAAAATTTATATTTTGACTAATACACTGTTCAACATCCCTTCTAGTGTAATTTATTGTATTTCATAATGGCTTCAAAATATGAACAAGAACACTTTACATTCAAAGATCATATTCATTGACTTTTAGTTATTCCTCTATATTGTCTTCTTGGCTTCTTCTATGTTATACCTCTAGTTGTTAAAGATTTGAAGTATGTTGATTCTTATGAGTGGGTGAAGGTTGATGGAAATTCTGCTACGATTGGCATAATTGGTCATGACTAAGATCATTTGGGTGATGTTGAATTGCTATAAGTGGGAGTAGTTGTAACACAAGGAGGAAGTTTTGGTGCAACTGAAAGTGTGAAGACAACTAGTGATATTAACTCTTCTATTACAAGAAAAGTGGTTGAAGTTAATAAAATGCTTGATAAATTTTTTGCTTTATTGAGTTTTATTGCATAATTCGTAAAGAAATTTTTACGTGAAAGAAAAGATGTGTATACTGAGTTTATGTGCATTAACTATTTTTTCTCCTTCCTGTACTTTCTAGTTTTTACATGCTACACACTTGAATCACTGTGCATATGTAATGTTGAAATATTGCAATAAGTTTTTTTTATCAACACCAAGTGTTTTCATGTTGTCCTACATTTTTTTCTTACAAGTCAACTGAAAACCTTATAAAGATGGATGGATAATTAAAGTTGAAATAAGTGATAGTGGTGAACTGAACAACTAAATGGATTTAGAACAATACTCCAAATTTTATGAAAAAGAAAATTCCAAACATCGATGGTCTTGCCAAGATATTTTGGAACTCTCCTTGGTGTAGATCATGCTTTAAATGTTTTAATTGCTTATTCTTCTTTTTCTTTTTGTCCTTGTGTCATGTCTTGATTGCTCTATTTTTATTTTTCACGAGTTTCTAATTCAAGTGGGATGATATTTTCACTATTTGCAATGGAAATATAAAATTGATAATGTGGTAAATTGATGGTGACAAATAATAATAATAATAATAATAATAATAATAATAATAACAACAACTTAAGAAAATGAGATGAGGCAGTAATTATAAAAAATTAAGATATCAAGTTTTCATATTCTTTGCACACGATAGACATCATTTGCATATAACGTCTCAATTTTAAAAGAACTTAAAACTAAATTTGAATAAAAAATATAGATTTAATATGATGACAAACAATGATTTTAATTAATGAAATCATTCTTAAGTTAGTCTTAGATTTCTTTTTTCACACAAGTCGCAAGTTAATTTTTGGTGCCATGTGTGACTCATCATTTACTCCTCAAATCTACCTAAATTCATGAACTAAATTATGTATGTGTTGAGGTTTGTTTATGCTATCAAATGCCTTGTGAAGCTTTGAATTAATGTTGGATTTAAAGGTTATTTTTAAAAAAATTAATTTTGGTGTTATATTGGTGTGGGGGAAAGAGTGATAAAGATATATGTGGAGTTATTGAATTGTAAAAAAATTTCTATCCCCTTTGTTTATTTGGGAATCCTAATTGGTGTCCAAATTCTAAAAAATAATACTACCAATAGTTGTTGGTGATTATAGAACGCATAATTTGCTGAAAGGAAACATCTTTATGAAAATGAAAGATATATGTTATGAAGTAAAATAAAGCAACTCTCGTCACTCCTTAGAAGGATCAACAAAAAATAAAAATTTATAGGTTAGATATTTTTTGTGAGCATGGTAAATTTTGCCTTCCAATTTTTTTTTGTTTATTTCAATTAATACCTAAATTGTTGTTGTTTGTGTACAAGTTATTGAGCTTGCTCCTCACAAAAGGTGACATTAAAGATCATAAGTGTATTAGTAAAATGCAAAACCCTAAATTGATCACAATTTCATTGACAAGTGTACTTATTTCATTTTCCCTTATACATGGTGGGTGTCAAATATACATTCTAAGCTACCATTTTGTATATTAATGTATTTGTCAAACATTCATTGAACAAAAAACAACACTAAAAATATCTGAACGATGCCAAAAACCTAAAGCAATGGTAAATAATATTGAATGATTGCATCTCATCATAATGTACTTCTGAATATAACAAAAGACGAACAAAGGAATGAAGTGAAAAGAAGTATAAATTGCATACTAATTAAGAAATGCAATAAATGAATTTAAAGATAAAGATATAATCTTAAAGAAATAAAAAATTACAATATTTAATCACTAGCCAACCACAAATTATAAAAAAGAATAAACAAATAATTGAAAAAGTGTATAATCTTAAAAATGAGCTCTACAATTCACAAAGAATTTTTTTTTTATAAGTCAGTGATGGAATCTTGATCAACATGAAAGATAGGTTGATATGCCACTGAGACAATCAAATATAGAATGTTATTTTTTTTTAGTTAGAGACGTAATAACTTGAAAAATTATAGAACCAAATTTGAGAAATGTATGTTTGCGCCCATATGATTAGAATGAGATAAATAAGGTGAAGAGGCAAGAATTGAAAGAGGTTGCAGTCAAATATTGTTAGTTTGCAAATTGTCACTAATTTTCAATGGTAACGTGAATGTTGGAACTCCTTTCCGGCCACATGCAAATTAAATAGACAATTGAAACATTGAGTTAAGACTTAAGATACATAATATTAAATAGTATTAATTGGATTTTTTTTATAGTTTGAGCAAGGAAAAGAAACTTGTAGACCTTCTTCATGAATGACAATGCATTAAGTAATTACACATTTGATTATTTTTACTGTTATGACTTTGGATGCCATTAAATAAAATACTAAGACTTTAATGCAGAAAGATTAACTTTTAGTCATTTTAAAAGTTCTTGAATTAGTTTAATTAATGAAAATAAATAAGAATTTTTCAAGATTCCTAGCATGTCATATAAACATTACACATTACATCATAATAAATCTCCAAAACAAATCTCAAGGGTCCCATTAAGGGAATAAATACAACACAATTTTATAATCATATATAAACCTTAAATTAGTCTCCACTAAAATAAAACATAAATAAATAACTAAGAGTCATATCTCACCCTTAAGCCCATCACCAACTCCACATCAATCATGGGTGACATATTCCTTAAGCTATATCATAATTTACTCCCTGTCAAATGACACAATCATCATAGTTCAATAGAAAACGCAAGGGTAAACTCATTTTAAAAGAAACATAATATAAGAGAAATATTATAAATTTACCATTTTAAAAAAAGATATAGAAATCCTTCACATTTCCAATATCAATATACTTACATGACTCATCAAGTAATACATAATTCTCAAGTCATAAATTGTAAATGCATGTGTCTAAGTATCATGTTATGTCATGCTAACTCTTTAAGGAGATTTAACCTTTTGAGCAATTAATTCAAGCACATCCCTTAACATAGTCACACCTTGATCATCCAGAGAGACTCAAATTAACCTTGCAGAAGAAGTGTGATTTTATAAAAAATGAATAAGCATGGGTAGTGACTTACCTCAATAAAGCTTGCAAAAAACCTTAACCTATCTAGGGATTCACCCATTCATCCCTTTTGTAGGTCCTTTCATCGTTAGCCACCATGAAAACCTTCAGCATTAGGTTAAGAGTCTTCTTAGCACCCCAACTTACGTGTCTACTCACATGCAATGTCATTTATCTATGTATGCATGATATGCTAATTCATTCAACAGTCAACATACACCATCACATTCATGTTCACCCATTCAACACCAAAAAAAGGATACCATATCATAAATTTACCATTCATATGTTCATCACACTTATGAACTCACCTATAGTTTGAATACCATAGTAAGATATACGAACACCTTGTATTCTTACTTTTATCACACCAAAATCTTATATGAATGTGAATTTCATAACATTAGTAGAAAACCAAATTTACTTCTTCTTTATGACTTATAAAACAATTATGCATACATTTGGAATTGACTAGGGAGCTTTCAAGAAAGCATAAAGGGATAAATAAAATATTTTGCCTAAATTTAATTTTAGCCAGAAGTTTAGCTTAAGCTAAAAATCGTAGCTTGGCTAAATTTGCACAGATCTAGTTCTATTGAATTTTAGCCGAATTAAAAGTCATGGCTTGACTAAATTTGTGTTGAGCTAAAAATTGTGACTTTGCCTAAATTTATGTAGATTAGATTCAATTTTACCGAATTTTAGTTGACTTAGAAATCGTGACTTGACTAAAACTTAAAATTTTTGCTCGAACATTTTTTTCACAAATACAAGCTTTTGACATCATTAATCGTTGCCCAAACTATTCAAACTCACAATACACACATCAATAATTAACCCTTAAACTTCTAAACACTAAACCCTTAAGCTTTTGACTTCATTTGGTTGAAAATGGACTATTGCATAAATTTTTATAGTTTGGAGGATAATTCATACTTGCATAACTTCTTTCCTTTGTAGTATTAAGATTAAGATTTTGTCATGGCTTATCTTTACGCTTTAATGAAATTACTCTCCAACTATTGGTCAATGCTCCTTAGTTTTTTTTTTTTTTAAAAGAGAGGATGTTCCTTGTTTTTATTTATTTTTTTATTTATCTCTAATAGGTAAAATAGTCCTACATAAAAAAAAAAGGTTTGGTCAATTCTCGCCGTTTAAGGCACCTGGGAGAAACGACATGTCGTCTTATATATACAGAGTTTTACGTCAGCGGAGAGATAAGTCATAAGAGGAGAGAAGAGGCGCTGGCTACTGTTTATAGTTTACTGTAAACTGTGTTTACGTTGTGTCGTGTGGCGTGTTCAGTGAGGTAAGGGAAACTCGTCCCCATCGAAGAGCTTACTTGACCTCGCACCACGGAATCGTTCCCTACTAATTCAACTCAACAACACTATCGTCTCCATTCACTAGTTAGGTCAGTTACTCTCTCTCTCAACACTTCACAAAACTCTCTTTGATTTTCCCTTTTTGCGTTGATTTCGTTCTTCAATTCGAACCCAATCAACGTTACAATCGCAATCGCATACGAAAAATCACCTATCGCTATTGCAGAAACGTGCGTTCCAATGTCTGATCCTGCCGAAGAGGCTGCTTTCATCGAGAAGCTCTACGAATACGGCGAGCAACTCAACAATGCCAAGGACAAGTCGCAGGTTCGGAATTCGCTCTTCGATTTTCGGTTCAATTGTTCTAGGGTTTTGGATTGTGATGTTCGAGTTTGGAATTAGGGTTTTGTATCGTTTTTTGTGGTTCTGGCAGAATGTGCAGGATTACCAGGGAATCATAGATGCGGCGAAGACGAGTGTGAAGGCGAAGCAGCTCGCTGCACAGCTGATTCCCAGGTTCTACAAGTTCTTTCCTGACCTTTCTAGCCCTGCTCTCGATGCACATCTTGATTTGGTTGAGGCTGAAGAACTCGGGGTGTGTATTTTGCTCCTCTAATTACATCTAATATAATATGCGTATGATATAATTTGTGATTCTGTATGTGTGTGTGTGTGGCGGTGGCTGAGGAATGGTGTTCTGTTTCAAAATGGAAAACTATCTTGTTACTATGGTGCTCTATCTAAGTGTTAGTAATGGCAAGCCTTGTGGTTCAGGGTTGTGTTGGTTCGTCAGGCTAAAAGCTAAATTAATAAGGGAAGTTGAACTGAAGAGAGTTAGTGAGGGATACACAGGAAGGAAAATAGTGCCATTTGTAGAGATTAAACGAGACATTGGGAACTGGGAAGTGGATAGAAAAAAGTCTTTTGTATTGCTGTTATCTTGGTTGCTCTGTTTTGTCTCTATGACGTGAATTCTGTATGTACTGAGGTTTATTTCCACTATTTGGTGTTTTTCTGTTGCTGTACAGGTTCGAGTGCAAGCAATTAGAGGTCTGCCTCTTTTTTGTAAGGATACACCTGAGAATATTGGGAAGATGGTTGATATTCTTGTGCAAATTCTTGGGTCTGGTAAGTTGAAGTCATTGAAGTTTTTGCGTTGTTGAGAACTTAACCATGATTATGATTCTGATATTTTCCCCTTTAATTCTTGTAGAGGAATTTGTGGAGCGTGATGCAGTACATAAGGCTCTTATGTCTTTGCTGAGGCAGGATGTCAAAGGTACTTTGATATATCTTTATGTTCAGTGAGAATATCTTTGTCAGATATTGTTGGGGTTAAGGGTGTGTTTGGAAATCTCTTTGGAGCCTTGTCACTGGAAGTTACCACTTTCCAAAGCCCCAAACGTAGAAGGAATGGGGTTGATTGATTGACATTCTGTTGAACTCATCTAAATAGTTTATAAGGAACTTCAGTTCATCAATGCTAAAGCAAAATAACTTATAATCTTGGTATTGCACTAGTATGATGGTTGACAAGTGTTTAACTGCATGTTGTATATCATCATGTAATAGAAGTATATCTCCAATCTTCTAGTATGATAGTAAACTGAATGAATTTGAATTCAAGAACTTTGTGTCTCAAACTTCTTGATCTTTTAACTTTTTAAGTTTGTGGTACATGCAATTTGATCTTTCTGCAATTCTTTCCCTTGCAGTGTAAATAAAACTGGTCAATCTATCATCCATATAAACCAGAGAAAGAAAATGCATGCCATTCTAACACTACTCTTATGTAGTACCTATTCAGTGGGCATAAGACGTACATTGAGATATACTTTTTCTCTGAGAACATTAGTTTCACTATGGCTGAGATCCTATTGATGTTATTGTGCCCTGAATAATTTGCTGTATTTAAAATTATGGGTAATGTTTTTATTTAATGCTTCCAATAAAAGATGACCACCTGCACCTTGGTGGTAATAAAACTTAAAAACATATGTAACAGTGAGATTAATTGTGGAAGTCCAATAATTTTGTGAAAATGTTGCATGCCAAACTGATGGTGCAGAGTTAGGCTAATGCTTTGAGTGTTGTACATACACCCGAACTTTTTACCCGTGAATGCTTAAGTTTTTGACAATTATCACAAATATGCTTAGAATCTTGACATTTATAATTAGTGCTGCATTTTGGTTGTCTCCTGATGGTTTAATTGTCAATGCAGCTTCTTTGACGGCTTTGTTTAAGCACATTGGCAGTGTTGAAGAGCCAAGCACGGATGATGTTATTCGTGAGAAAGTTATAAACTTTGTTCGAGATAAGGTAAGCAGATAAATGTTTGATTAATGAGCCCTTTATTTTATTTCTTTTTGAAAATGGAAGTGAATACTGAATACTAAATATCTTCATTATAGGTTTTCCCTATCAAAGCTGAATTGTTGAAACCACAGGAGGAAATGGAAAGACACATAACTGATCTCATTAAAAAGGTATTCATAATTGCCTTCCCTCATTATTTTTTATGAATTCAGTTGTTAATCTATTAGTGTTTAATCTATTAGTATTCATGATATATGTTGTGATAATTTAATTGCAGAGTTTAGAAGATGTTACTGGCATAGAATTTCGAATGTTTATGGATTTTCTGAAGAGTTTGAGCCTATTTGGAGAAAAGGCTCCGGCTGAGCGGATGAAAGAGCTTATTGGAATCATTGAAGGGCAAGCTGATTTAGATGCACAGTTCAATGTAATTATTATTCTTTTTTTCTTTTCTTTCATCCAGTTGAGCACGCAAATACAATCATTTTATATGTAAGAGAAATCTGTTTTGTATTAGTAAAATGGTCTCTTGATTTTTTACTGCTGGCTGAAGTTATTAAGTAGTGTAAGTAGTATAGATTTCGTTTTGGGGTCTCATGTAATGGTTTTTAAATGGCAATTTTTAGGTATCAGATGCAGATCATATTGACCGGTTGATATCTTGCCTTCACATGGCACTTCCATTTGTTGTGGTAAGGACTTTTTATACTGTTCAAGTGTTTATCTTCTCGTTGTTTTCTGTCAAGTTTTTCCTTCAACAGAATCATTTTTTTTCCTTGCAGAGGGGTGCATCAAGCAACAAATTTCTCAACTATATAAACAAATATATAATATCTGTTTTTGACCAGGTATTACTTCAGATCTTTTAGTTTGAAAGAATAAACATGTATTTTTAATATTTGTTCTACCCATTTAATATTCTTCCTTTAGTTTTGAACCTAGCATGTAAGCTTTTTACTTTCTGCCTCTTGCCATTGGTTGTAGCCATAAATTGATATGATTACTCATTAATCTTCTATAAAATACTAAATTTGCAAATCTAACTGTTAAAATATGTGATATAATTTTGGCGCTCATGAATGTCTTTCAGGTAAATCGAACATTTATTAGCATGAAATCTTATAGCCATTGTTGAATTGCAAGATATTAATTTAGGCAACTCTTTATTCCTTTATATTTAGCAGGCACCGTTCAAAAAAACATATTTGCTTTTGGACTTAGCATATTACCTGTTCCAACTTCAGTACATAACTGGTCGCCTCATCTGTTGTGTAATTTCAAGTTGTTTGATTATAAAATATAAATAAGGAATCTTATCTATGGTAATTTTACTGGTTAGCTTTCTAGATCTTGTATTAGCTGGTGAATGTTTTTGATTAATGGAATCTTGTTGGAATTATGTTAATAATTTTCTATAATTGAGGGTTTTCTTTTGGTTGTTGAGAAACTTATTCGCATGCATTATTTTATTTCTTCACAGCTTCCTGGAGAACGGAAGGTAGATTTACTCAGAAGCCTTGCAGAATTTTCACCTTATACAACACCACAAGACTCACGCCAAATGCTTCCTTCTATTGTTCAGTTGCTGAAGGTAAATCTTTAGTTGCAAATTGGCATATGGCACATTCAATGTGTTGGATATAGTAGTATGTTTTCTGCCATGTCAACATCAAATTTTTATGTTTATTTTAGTTTATGGCTTTATGCTGTTATTTCCAAGCACATTGTCGACTAGCAGAAGTGTGTTTTTGATGTGGCTAGCTTGGTTTAGTCTTAAATCCATTTTTTTTCTTGAAGTTACTGTTGTAGGTCATCTATCTTTTAAAATTGTAGTTATAAATTGGTAATGTTATTCATATAATTTCATTTCTGTTCATGCTCGTTGTCTGCTGCATTATATTTTGAGCTACAAATTAATGCTTGACCACCAAAATATTGGATTTCCATTGCCTCAGCCCTTCAAAATTATTTGCACCATCTGATCACATTAATCTCCTTATTTTGATTGATGTAAACCCAAATTTTGCACAATTAGTTTCCTTGTTGAGTCAAATTCAAAGTAGTGATGTAGTTAACTGTTGTGAATGATCTTTGGAGAATTAAATCTATTTAAACACAATGTGTCATGGATTAATATATCAATTTATTTAATGTTTCAATTAAATGATTCAATATCATTTACTCTCGCTGTTTTCATTAAGCTGTTTGCTTTCCTTTTTTCAGAAATACATGACTTGGAAGAAGACTGGAGAAGAGATGAATTTTACCTATGTTGAGTGCTTGTTGTACACATTTCATCACTTAGCTCATAAGGTGGGTTATCTTTCCTTGTCTAAGCTAATATGTGATAGTAGTTATATGTGGTGCATAATTGAACTTGGTGATGTAGGTTCCTAATGCGACAAATAGTTTATGTGGATATAAAATTGTTACTGGCCAGCCATCTGATAGGCTTGGAGAGGACTTTTCAGAGCATTATAATGATTTTACTGAGAGGTATCATCTTTTCTTTTGATAGATTTTTGTAGTAAACTATTCACCTATTCTCTGGTTTGTATCTTTAATTCACCCATTCTTTGGTTTGTATTTTTAATATAAATATAATTTAGTTTTTATCATATATGCAAGTATTACAAAAGTTTAGGGGGAGGTTGCCCAATTCCAAAGATAGCGCATGCTGCAAGTCTTGATGAAGGCTTACAGTAGCACTTAGAATGACCTACCAGTGAAAGCCCCCAGGTAGAATCAAATCCAAGAACTTCCAAGTTTAGGGGGATAATATTGTTACTTACGTAGATAAGCAAAGTGAACCAATTATGTTCGTATTTGGTTCAACTTATTTTTGAATTTTTTTCTTTTCTTTTTTGTTTGGTAGCTTCCTAAAGAGCTTTTGAGAAAAAGAGAAGAACTTTTCCTCTTAAAAACTCAGATATGTACCGTTGTTAAGACCTAAGGGATAAAAGCTGTGCTGGGGGTTTCTTTTGGATGCTCATCCATATATCATTTTTTAGCTTAGGGTCATCATTAGATTATGAATTATTGAATTATACAATAATTTTCTGTGTTTGAACTTGAACTTCTATATGTAAGGTCCAAACATGCTTGTCATAGAGATAATGTGTCCGGGCATTATCTTTTAATGCATTAGCTTAATACTTTTTCTATGGTATTCTTGGGTAGTGTCCAATAATTGTTTGAGGCATAGTTTTAAAAACTGACCTGGTCATGGCACTGGGTTAGTGGTCGAACCAGTGAGTCACTTTTTGTAATAAAAAAATATAATTTTTTTATACCTGTCTTAAATCCACATTGCTAAATTAATGCATAAAATATTCAAACATAATTTTAAAATAGAGCTTTTAAACAAACCTTAAAAGGTACACTCAAATACTTAGACATAAGAGAAATATCTCACGAAGGCAAACCCATTGAGCATTATCAGTTATCAGTTATCACAGATAGATTCTTAGTCATATTATAGTAGTTTCAAATACATCAGACATATTCAGAATGCTCATGTGGCTTTAAACATGTTTTAAGAGGAATTGTCTGCATGTTATTCATTCAGAAATTTCTTATATATTTTTATTACTTTCAAAAGTTTATAGTATCTCACAAATCTTTCCTACCTTCATTAATGAATCAAAGAGTAAGAGAGATCAAAGGAACCCAACCCATAACAAAATCTAACATAGTAAAAAACTTGAGTAGCTACTGCCATCAGATGGGATTTCCATGAAATTCATTTCATTGTTAAGAACAAATATGATAGTTAAATGATTCAAAGCCCTTGCACAATCTCCCAGCATCATTTGGAAGTTACTAGAATAAATTCCCAACAATCAAATTCTATTCATGGCATTCAGCCATCACACATCAAATGTATTCAAAATGCTAATATAGCCTTAAAAGTTAAAACTAATTAACAACCATTATATCAATGCAATCACTGCTAAAAACACAAGTACATTCAGACAAACTTTGTTCTTTTCATTCCTTGTCCATTAGAAAGGATAGGAAACTTATTCAACAAAATACAGAAAAATATGAATCAAAGAAGTTACATGTTATCCCATAATTATGAGTGGGCATACGAGCATGCCTGGGCTGTCCCTCCTCACTATAAAATAATATATGCACTAGTGTTGTAACATCACACTCGTTACATAATAATACGGGTTCAACCGTTCAAAAGTTATTTGAGCTTGGTTATCACCCTTAAAAAGGTCTCATATTATTGGCTTCCAATTAATATCAGAAGTTCAGAACTGTGTTCCTGAGCATGCAAGCTTCTCTCTTCCTATTGACAAGTGCTGTTCACATTGCCATGCATTAGAATTATGGAAATCCCATAAGCAAACAGAGCACCACATCTGCAATAGGATTTTCAATTGCCAAACTTAACAGTTCAATAATCCTTTTCGCGCAATAAGGGAAAGGGGGTAACAGTACGACTACGAGGTTTCATAATAAGTTATTTATTTAGGCCTGCTCAAGATACCAAACAACACACGCAAGCACATACAGTCACACACAATCACAAACATTGGAAAAATATGAAGGAACAAAATGGAAAAAACCAAAATCTGAATTTGCCTTAAAACAAACATGTAGCAGTCTTTGCTTTGATGAGAGAGAAGAAGCAAATGCAGTTTAGAGAAGAATTATAACTTTGGGACGCTGGACGTTGGACAACGGAGCATGGATGACGACGTCGTGAGAGAAGTTGCGACAAAGCGAGAATGAGAAGACGGCGAACGCCAGACGACGGCGCCGCGAGAGAAGCTGCCAGAGGAAGGAACCTAGAAGCTGCGAGCCTGTGACGAAGCAAGAACTAGATGACGACGGATCAGGGTTTCTAAAATCAAAAACCTAGAAATCAAAACGACGCTGTTTCGCACTCCACATAGAAAGAAAAATGATAAATGACCCGGTCTGGGTTGATGGGTCACCGGTTTGACCACAGACCCGACCGGGTTGTTCTGGGTTGAAGGCATGCCCAATCGAGCAACGGACTCGACCTTGTCCAGCCACCGGGGTGTGGTTGGTCCAGGTTTCCAAACTATGGTTTGAGGTCAATAAGTATAGTTTTGCCTTGTTTATCAAGTTTTGGGGTGATTAGACTTCAGAGTTATGTTTGTGAGTATTCTGAGTTTTATAGTGATACACTGATATGGGATTATGGTTTACAAATAATTCCTGTACGCAATTTCTAGCAATGAGTATTCTTGGATATGTAGTTATTCCAATGATACGGTTCCATCGAGTTAGATCTCCTTATTTCATTATATCCTCTTAAAACTTCGTATTTATGACTGTTAGTTTCTTTGTTCTTTTTTATTTCTTTCTATTTATCAGCTGGGAGCAGAGCAGATTAACTTGACTTAATTTGTGAAAATTCATGCTATTTCCCTTTACCTTTTCAACACAATTGCTGCTTACTTCCTCAATATTTCCACCATTCTCCAGATATATGCATCTATTGCACATTCCTGCAAATTCTCTTATTGAGTTCATTTTTAGTTATGGTGTCAATTGTGTCCAAAGTTTAAGCAATATCTGTCGTGTGTTCAAGACATGAGAATTGTATGAGGCATGCAATGAGCAACAAGGTCCGATTCAGATTTTATGATTAAGTGGCTATTTGCAGAGTATCACTATAAACTATAAACAAACTTATGTGCAAGGTTGTAGCAAAATCTGGTTTGGTCCAGAAACTCACTTCTGTTCATGACTGTCTTTGTCATTGTAGTGTGGATCTTGTTGTCCTTTATCTTTTAAGTTTACAATAGTTTGGCTTTGGGAAGGGAGAAAGTAGCTGATTTGACTGGTTGCAACTATTCCATTGTTTAGTATACTTTTCGTTGTTTTACCTCTCTTTAGTGTTGAAGTCGTTTTTATTGTTTTGTGGTCACATTTTTGGTTTATTTTCTTTTATTAGATTGAATAATGTTGAGGAGTTCACCCGGGCTACAATCAAGAAATTAACTCAAGGAATGGATGAAAACAACAAATCTATGGCAGGTGCTAAAACTGATGAAGAAAAGGAAAAAATTGTGAGTTCTTGTTCGATGTTTTTTTTGTCTTGCCTTTCTCTTATTATGACATATTATGCTTACATTTTTACATTATTTTGTAGAAAACTAAAAAGCAGAATGCTACAACTGGGTTGCGGACTTGCAATAACATTTTGACAATGACAAAGGTAAGAGTGATGCTACATTTTTTTACTTTAGCAATTAAGTTGTTGACTTATTAGTTGCATGATTTTTAATTGATTGACTTCCCCCTCTCCCCTTTTTTCTCTTATTTAATTATTTGGTTTGTGTGATTAGCCATTGCACGCCAAAGTGCCTTCTTTTATTGGAGATAAGAGAATCAATCTCTCTTGGAAAGAAGCAACAAAAGCAGCATCTACTGCACCAGCTGCTGGGTATGTTATCTTTTTATTTTAATAAAGATCATTTTAGAATTTTTTTGTTTGGGGATTTTTTTAATAAAATAAGAGTGATTTTAATAAATAAAAAATTTGTAATAGTTAGATAACTTTCTCTAGAGAACAAATGAATTTATACCAGATGCTAGAAAAAAGTAGTTTCTGAAGAAAAGTTCTAAGTTATACCATAAAGCACCTTTTTACAAAGCTTATCCTATCCAAACACACTCTTGTTCGTTTTCCACCAGAGTAACTTGTTTCATTGTCTCTTAATGATTGGCCTAATTGACAGTTTTTATACGGAATTTGATTTTTTAAACATCTCATTTGGATTGGGATTTGGGACTACAGAAATAATTTACATTGATCAGCTCATCTATTTAGTTTAAACTTCTGCAGAGCAAAACGGCCTGCTAATGCTGCCAATGGGTCCAACAATATTGCATCAAAGAAAGGTCGAGGTGCTGGTGGTTTGCAAAATCAACTAGTCAATAGAGCGCTGGAAGGATTATCTGGTGGTGGGAGAGGAGGTATGAGGGGCAGAGGCCGGGGCTGGGGTGGTCGTGGAAGAGGAAGAGGAGGAGGGTATCGGTAACTTTGTTGCAGATGTGATGTAGAAAACATCAGACTTCACCAGACTGTACCAGAATACAAATAGGACCTGTTAATGTATTACAATTCTTTGTCAGTGGAAGTTTTGACTTTTTGATTATAGCGGATGATGAAATTTTAATTTAGTCGTACTTTTTACTAAGGTTGTTCATGTAGAATGCTGAGTTATTGATCATTTTCCAATCCATTTGTTGCAAGCAGCAGATGGGACTAGCTGACGGAACTTATGTTCGTTGGTATGTATGCATGTAATTTTAATGACGAGTGCATTTTAATGGAAATGGAAGACCGTATCTCGTACTGGGATGTTACCCGTTTCAGGCAATATGAAATTAAATGGTTAAGTTCCTTGTACAGTTGCCCTTAACAATGTCAATCTAAATACATTCACTTCCTACCCATTACAATAAACAATTTACAAGGTTCATATAGCTTCTGATGTTCTGAAAATGATTTGATTTTTTAAAGTTAGTGACTAAGGTACAAAAGCAGGATAGTAAAAATGGGTACTGACTGAAATACTTTCCTTCCCAAGTTACCTTCCTAGATCTAGAGTTGAATGAAAAAACTTAATTGTTGGTTACATGTGTGCTAGATGATCAAGAGTTTTGAATAGCAACAGTTGGTGGCGAAGACACTGTTATGATATCTGGTAATTGTGGAGCCTGGGGCTGGTGAGGAACGGGTGTCACTGTCGCATGCTTTCTGCTATAAATCTGCTTAGCAATTATAACTATCCTTTTCCATCGGTTTTCATCACCTGGATTGCCATTACGTTCTTGTGCATCATCATGGGTTGGTTGTCTAGTTTTCAGCAACTGGATTGTATAAAGTAGAAAACAAATTGTAGAAGTGGCACCAGAGATCACGTACAGAACCCAGAAACTTCCAAGCCTCAAACTTTCTGTACTCTCTGAGGTCGAATTGTTGGAGCAGTCTCCTGCATCGTTCATCCATTTGTCTTCTAACATCCTCAGTTCTCCCTGCTCCAAGAGCCTCAGTATAGCTTTGGAAACATCTCTGGCCACTGGCGAGCCTTTCTGGAACATCTGCATCATGAGATTAATAGGAAATAAGTGGAAATGAATTGGTTAATTTTGTGAAAGATATAAGGCATTTATAATAGAATAAAGATATGAAAGAAAATTAAAATTAATACCATCTAAAAATAGATCAATGTTTATTACAATTAGGATCAAACTAATCTATTTATTTGTTTCTTATATAAACGACAAACGACAGAAGATGCTATTACATTATAAGAATGGCGTTTGGTTCTGTTTCCTTGTAGAAAACAGTTAGTTCGACATATTATCATAGTTTTTCGAAGAATTCTAGTGTTACTTACAAATCCCAGTCCTCCGAATTTGGTGGTAGGTACAGAGGCAGAGTATCCCTTGCAGTATTTACTCATATATACTTTCTCATAAGGGAGTTCGAGAAAAGCAGCTGCTATTGAGTTGTTTTTGAATGCATCTTCATAGCTGTATTCATTATCCATGTTTATGATGTTCTCTGGCTTGAATTGTTCGACTTTCTCCAGGTATGTTCTAACAAACGAATCTCCGTCACAACCAATTTTCATGTTGTACTTCTTCAGGCACAGGATGTCTGTCACATTTGGTTGCAGTCGTTGAATTGTGAGCATGGAAGAAAGACTAGCAGTGTAGCTTGAGTTAAGAATCAACACTAGAAACAGCCATGATACCATCACCACGCGAGATAAGTCGTTATGGATTTTCTCCCCTGCAACATCAAACCATTGGCATCAATTCAGTTTCATGGAAATTGGTATTTCTAACACTTCTTTTCATAACTAAAGTTGATCATTGTTGTTAATTGAAGCATGAGGGTGATACTTACTGTGAGCAAAGAATAGAGAGGAGAAGGTAAACATAAGAGCAGTGCTGACTTGGCTTTTCCAATTGCCTTGAAACTCAGGATTTGGTTCCCGCTCCAGGTACCACACAACTACCATTGTGTAAGTCAACACGGCCCCAGTTGCCACCCACATTTGCCAGGTGAAGGGCTTCATAAACATCCATGTGGATTCGTTGGACTTTTCTGTAACTATCATTGACAATCCTGATTCTGCATATGGCACAGTAAAGTCTACATATTGCAATCTGGCTTCTGTTATGGTCGTGTCTCCAATAACTGCTTCATAAGTCTTCCATTTCATCATTATTAAACCACATGATAATCATAAAAATATTAGGTTAGTCAAGCAATAATTTTTTTTTTATAGAAAAATTATATCTAGAGTTCAAAATTAACAGGAACCAAACATTAGGATCAGTGACTGTTTTATTCTTTTACTTATTTTGCTGATTGTAAAGGAACTTGTTCAGATAGGTGTGTGACGTGAGCAAAATAAAAGCATATTTAACAATATATACAAGAAATAAGGGGCACAGTAGAATGAGTAATGAGGCTTTACCTTGTTATAGACAAGTTGAACCAGATCGCTATAGGTTCCATTGATGGGATGAAACTCATACGGCAGATCATACCCCAAAATGTCTAACACCTTCTCAAAAATTTCAATGCAGAATCCACTATATTTATATGAATTAGTAAGCTCATCACGATCAACCTTGACAAACCTGGAAAAGGAGGTTCTTCCAGGAACTGCTATTTGCATTGGCTTTTGTTTAGTAGGCAGATTCCATCCTTTTGGAACTCTATTTAGTTTCCCTGGCCATATTACTACGGCACTTAAACTTTCTGTGTTCCTAGAAACACTATTTGAACCTTGTTCTGTAGTGAGGTTAGTGATGAACCCACGTTTTAGAGTCCAGAAGTCTAATTCTCTGTAACTCTTCTTATCTACATTTACAATCCTGAAGGTAGGATTTGGCAAGAGTTGCGCTTCTTCGAATCGAATTTCTCCACTCAAGCCAAGGAAATTGCTAGACAGTATTTCGGTTAACAAAGTCTTTCTGCCACTGGCCATTCTGTCTATTGCTTGTGCAACAATTTTAATGCTATCATATGCTTGCAGAGCGTAAAATCCCGGATCGCGGTTATCCTCCTCAGGATACTTGGCCCGAAAAGATTTCCGGAACTGAGCCTCAAAATCTTGATACTCACTGCTATCTTCAGAGTAGTAGGTCTTGATTCCTAAAGCTCCTTCCATGTAGGAAATAGAAGACTTGTTGACAGAGTCAAGCAAATTTGTTATTCTCTCTGGGATTATCCAAGCCGATTCTCCATCCACAAGTCCCAATTGTGCAGCTTCTCTGAACAAATGAATCACCATTTCTAATGATGATTGCAGAACAATGAACACCCGGGATTGTGTATTTTTAATCAACTTATTCAACTCTTCGCGTATGAACTCTCCAGGATTAGTTCGATAAGAAGGTGATGGAAGAGCTAAACGGTACTCAATCATTGAACCAACCTCTTGGAGGGTCTCAGATAGCAGTGCTAGCATCTCATAATCTCCCTCTTCATTAATGACTACTACTCTCTGCCAACTATAAACACGTACCATATCTGCAACACATTTTGCATATGCAGTACCATCGTTGGCCATTCTTACCGAGAATGGCAGGCGAGTTGGCAGCAATGGTGGGGTAATGGTAGGTGCTGCAAAGGATATGACCGGAACTTGAGTTTTGCGTCCTAATTCAGCCACTGAAGCTGCTTCTGTCCATGCGTGCATTCCTATAATCACTTGCGCCTTCTGCGTTTTAATCATCTTTCTAGCTGCAAGAAATAGGTTTACATAATTACATTCAATTCTTCACATAGTTACAAGGTTAAAGCAAATTGGAGAAAAAAAATCTAAGATGCACTTTCTTATATACTGCTTTCCAACCAGAATAAGAGTTTCACCTCAGAAACCTATGCTGGCTTTTAACTAGACGTCAGCTACGGAAATTATCAAGGGGAAACTCTAATTCTTATTGGAAAACTGCACAAAAAATACGTAAGAATCTGCATCTAAGTTTTGTCCAAACCATAAAAGCATGGATTTTTTTTTTTTTAATAATTTTCTCTTGGTAAATGATTGATATCACTAACCAAGAGAAGTGGGTCTGAAGGGATCTTTGGTGGGTTCCTGAAAATGAAGAGCCATCTTGTGGCTCTTGGAAGTGTTATTGTAACTTTGAGCTGCAAGGTCCATGGCTACAAGCTGTTCTTTCCCAACCCGAGAGTTAACATCAATTATTGCACCTATAGATATAACCTTGTTGTCTCCATTTGTAGCCTCACCTTGGTAGCAATTAACTAGAACAAAGAAAATGAACAAATAGGTAGGAAATGCAAGAGGAATAGTGGATGGAAAATTCATTTTGCTTTAATTTCTTTTGCTCATGATCTGTAAGCATTTGTTGTAAAATTTGTGCATGCACTGGTTTCTCATGACATAGTTTCATACAATGCGATGTGCTAATATATGAGTAAACTTTTGAAGAAAGATGCAATGGAAGGAGGAAATATATATAGCAATATAACACTGGAGTGGACCCCAAGGATTCTTCTAGTGGGGCTGGAATTTGAGGTTTGATCCGGTCAATTATGCAGTTTTGAGTCTTGACTTCATACTATAAGACAAGTTGGGTGTGAGAAGAGGTATATACACGTAGCCATTCCTGGCCTCAATAAGGTTCCAAATGAATAAGGTGTCCAAATTTATCATTAATATTGTAATAAAAAATACCATTCAATAGTGGAAAATAATATTTAAAAGTGAAGATGTTTTTTTCCTTTCAATTTCATTTTGTCATTTTTCTATGTTAATTAGTAATTATTCTATTTATATCATTTATTGACTTTTAACACTATTAATCTTAATTGAAATATAGACTTAAATATGAATTAAGTTGATGTAAGCTCATGTTTCTTTTTTTCAATTTTGATTTCTGTAATTTTTTTAATCTCTATAAGTTTGGGTTTTAGAAATTCAAATTAAAAAAATACAAATTTATGTGTTAAAAATGAAAAAAAAACTCAAACTTACCGTGATTAAATTCATATTTAAGCCTTCAAATATACATTCTTTTATTATTAACCATTTCTTAATGGTAAACTTCAAAAATCTATTACACTTATTATTTGCATTGTCAATATTCGAAAATTCTAATTCAAATAATATTAAGTAGCTTTTGCCTAATTTTCTTTTTCTTTCAGTACTCTATTTGGCTTTTTTAACAGCACAACTATTAGAATAAATGAAAAAACGTACTTTCAATAATGGAAAACTTACATTTATTTTAATAATTGAAATTTTCAAATGAAATTACAGAAGTTAAAAATGATACTCTTAATTGACAAAATTATACAAAAGAGTTGTTTTCTAAAAATAAAAAACATATATGCTAATAAAATAATGTTAGCAATTTCATAATAGTATATAAAATGAATAATGTCTCATTTCTTTTTAAATAGATTAACTTATTATTGATTGAAAAGGAACTGTTAAATAAAATTAATTATGATATAGTATGTATTTTTGATTTCTCAAAATCTCAAAAAGATAAATTTTATATATTAATCTTTAATAATTTTAATATATATATATATATATATATATTATTTATATAGATAATATTAAAAATACTCCATCTTTAGATCCACGTAATGTTGGACCAACTTGTGAGCACAAGATGCACATTAACAAAAGGGGTTGGTCTTAGAAACCAATAATAGGATCGATGCTTGAACGGTAATCGTCAATTTAAACGATGCAGAAAATTGAACCGGACAACAGAAAAGATTTTGCAAAATTGCTCTGAACCTTCATAGATTAGAGACTTTGAATGGAAAGTCACATGGGGCTTATGGGATCTAGAAGAGCGCAACTATATATTAGGTATTATTAATTACCACTTCATAGATAGACCAGTTCAAAATTACATTAATATAAGTTAAAAAAAAATAAAAAGAGAGAAAATATTTAATATAAACGTTAGGATATGGACTACCAACATTCATTCATTTAAGTAAAACTAGGATTTCTTAAGTGGAGCTTTGTGCGGTATTGAGAAAAGAAATTTTATTAAATGTAATTAATTAAGTTTTTTAACAAAATTAATTATTAATAAAGTTAATGAATACTTTACTATTGTATGATAAAATAAATCAAAATATGGATTCAATGGACCCTGCAAGCAAATACTCACTTTGAAACTTTATATTAAAATAAATGGATTCTTTTAGGTTCTAATTATAACAAATATATACTTACTTAAAGATGTACTACTTGATAATTTTTTTATGCTCTTCATTTTGTGAAATCTATTAACCAGATACCCACTTATTTTTTATGCATTTATTGATCTATTAACCATGCAAGTTACATTCATTGGTGGAGGTGTAGTGCCATTAAATATCATCACTACTTAAACCAGTTAATTTAAACCCATGCTTAAACAAATTTACGTGTATATGATAACATTATAGCATAATATGTCAATTTGCAATTAAATAATAACTTGAAAATTCCTTATACTATTTACTATGAATACACCGTTTATCACACATGTCATTAGTCTAAGTATATTAGATTTGAATTCCTTGATCAACCCGTCCCAATGTCATGGTATATACTCTTTGTTCAATAGGTGCAGATAACTTTTTAATACTCCTTTCATTTCTTTTTTATATGTCTTTTAAGATTGTTACCTAGAAATCAAAAAATAAAATAATTTTCTTGATTTTAATAAAATAATTGTAGAAATTCTTATTTGATCTTTTTTATTCTACAGTAAATGTATGTGTAAATTAATTAAAGATTAACAGAGAATAGTGTAATTGATAAAAAAAAAGTAATTAGTAAAATTTTAAACTTTATAAATGAGATAAATAAAAATAAAATTTTGCCAAAAATTCCACAATTAAAAAGGAAAGGAGATCGTAAATTTTTCTTTTCAGATCAGATTCTCTACAGCAAAACACGTACGTTTCTTTTCTCCACAAATTACGCGGTTATGAAGCTGGCTTAAAAGAACTGAAAGTCATAGCAGCGATGTTGGTATTGACGTCGTCATTGTGGATATAATAGAATATATGTTAGGACTTAGGAGAGTGAAAATAATTGATCGAAATCTTTATTTTAAGCAGTTCAATATAGCTGATACACAATCCAGCCACAAATAGGTATGTATTCATCAACAAATTTAGAAGACTAATTAAGTAACGTAGCAGCACTATTAATTAGTTGTGGATGCGTAGGTTTCAGTGTCTATGGAGATTTTCAGGGCAACATGTAACACAAAAAGCTATTATTTATAGCTTCTTCCTCCAAGACCTAGATTTATATACAAAGTAAAAAAAAATCCAAGGAAAAATATTGTTGGACATCCAAAATATAATTTTATTTTACATCTAGTGAGAGAGAAAAAAAAATAGATATGATAGGTGATATAGTATGTAAGAAGAGAGATGTAAAAGAAAAATGAAAATGTTAGTTGGTGGGATATTTGAAATGATAGGATATTTAAATATTATTATTCATTTTTGAATAGGGTGGGGCGTAGAAATAAATTGATACATATTTTATTGTTGGACTTTTTTTTAAAATGATGACACCGAAATTTGAATTTATGATATATCTCATTCATTCTATCTAAAACTTTTATTATTGTTGAACAATTGATGTGTAATTAAAGAATAAGATAGAACCAATATGTTATTGGTTTGAGTGAAATTAGACTCAATTTTTTTAAATAGGATTTTTGGTTGAAATTATATGGATGAAAAAAATATAATTAAAAAAAAATAATCTATTCAAGGTGATCAATTAGATTTTTCATTGAAGATTAATTGTGAATAAATTAGAGGATATTTCTTATTAATGAGTTGTAAAAAAAATGAAAGTGTATCAATAATAAAAGGAGATAACTCACATGATAAATTAATCTGCGTTTTCTTTTATTCTGTGTGTAAACAAATTATTAGTTTCAAGGAGTTTGTAATGTAATTATTTATATATAATAGCCTCCTCATAGACTACTAAAGAGAAATAAAAGTAATAAATGGTAAGTTTCATATTTATCTATTTAATCATGATTTTTTTAAGGAATATATTTAATCTTGATAGTGCCTTAGGAATAGTATTGAAATTAAATGCATCTGGGTTCAATTTCTTTCTATCACCATCATGCATTTGTTGAAAAACTTGTATGAAAATTCTTCAAATGACATTATTTTTTCATTAATACAGAAGTTCGATAACACATTGAACAAATACAAAGAAAGTGTACAACATAGTTTAAAAGAAATATTTATTTTATTAATTTAAGTTCAGTATTATTAATTATATATTAAAAAATTATTTGAAAAATTACATATACTTTTCTTTTAATTTTATGTGATATTATTACATTTTGACAATATTATTTTTTACAAAAAAAAGTCAGGCATACTTCTTTTACTTTTATTTACAGACCATATACACAAAGTAGAACATTTCTTAAAACTATTAAAGAAAGGTATAGGTTTAATTTTCAAGCAAGAAAGTCATTATAGTTGATGTCAATATTAAGAATTTTCAGTGCACTGAATCTGGATGATATATGGAAACTCGAGTTCATAACGACAGATTTGGAGTTTTAAAAAGATTCCGGGAATCCTCATGACAGAGACTCTTAATATATTTCACAAGTGATCAGAAAGGGTCTGTCCCATTCTAAATTTTAATTAACTAGAGAGCTAGGAATCCTGTCTATCACGGAAAATGAAATTGAGGCATGACCATTGAACTCCCTCGAGGATGACTTCCAGTCACTTTAAACCTTGATTTGGCAAATGATTTATTGTGTAAGGACAAAACTTACATACAATATCATATGTACTATTTTTAGTGTTATTCTATTATGTTACGGTGTTAACTGTTAGGTTGGTGACATGAAAAAAATAGTACATGTGCTATTAGATAATAGTGCACCAGTAAAAACAGTACCTATAATACTGTGGGTATGTTTTGTCCATTGTGTAACTCATAATATGTTAGAATTACATAGTTTATAAAAATTACTCCTATGTTCACTAGACATTACTCCTAATGCAACTCTCAGTGTAACTAAAAGCAAAACATAATATTATTCTAAAAATTATTATTTTTGTTAATGAGAATTTACCTCAAGAAATAATTATTTTAAAAAGGGATTATGTTAACGGTTTTAACCATTTTTTTATAACTATGTTATGAAAAGTTCTAACTTCTAACCAATCTATCAAGTAGTTTTAACTACTGTATAGTTAGCTCAGAGAGTAGTGTCCATTTAACGGGTTGTCACATGTGATGGTGTAATTAACTTGTTTTCTATAATTCACTGACGGGCGTTGCTAGGTGCACCCCTGTGCATCCAGCAATTCAATGAAGTACCCAAAATACCTTTCATTTAAAAAATAAAAGTTAATATATTTAAAAAAAAAACGCTTTTTCTTCCGCGCTTGTTTCTTCTTCCCCTTGCTTCCGCGCTTGTTTCTTCTTCCGCGTGCACCCAACAATCTCCATTCGTGCTTCTTCTTTCCCGATATTGGCTTATTCCCTTCTTCCTCCGTGCCCTCATTTGCTTCTCCATTTCAAATTTGGTTCCCTTCATTTGAATCTCATCTCGTTCTCCCCTGAAGTTGGCATCCTCCATTGAAGCTGTTGTTTGTTTCTTCCGCCATCAAGGTTAGTCTTCTAACCTCCTCGTATCTGTTTGAATGGCGTAAATGGTCGTAGGAACCTTAGGATAGACGACATTAGTGACCTGTGGTGGTGGAGGTTGAAGACGAAGGTTCTTCCGCGAGAAGAACCTTCTTCCGCGCGTGTGAAAGTGGGTTTTGGGTACTGTAGTGGAAGAAGGTGTTCTTCCGCGGGGTCATGCGGAAGAAATGTGGAAGGTTCTTCCGCGGATTCCTACGAAAGAAGGTTCTGCAGGATCTTCCGCCTGGTCCAGCGGAAGAACGTTGTCTTCCGCGGATCCAGCGGAAGATCCTGCAGAACCTTCTTCCGCAGGCTACATTTTGTTGTCGCGGAAGAACCTGTGGAAGCTTCTTCCGCAGGGTACATTTCCTTCTCGCGGAAGATCCTGCGAAACTTCTTTCGCGGATCATGTTTTGCTGTGTATTTTGTTTTTTTTGCTTTTTTTTTTTAGATTATACTTGAACCATGATTTTGTTCATATTATTAGCTAGTTTGTATTATTTAGTTGCTATTAAAAATTGCGTTTATATGTAAATTGAAATTATATTTGGTGTGATTTATATATGCATTAGGATGTCTAAATTGAATTGTTAGGATGTCTAAATGACTATGTCCCTATTGTTGCCTTTCCAAACATTTGTGGACAAAATTATAAAGACTCCACTAAACCTAAAACTTTACAGTTGTGAATCTTAAAGATACCTTTTGTACAAAGTTTAAACCTCATACAAGGGCATATACTATAGACTGTCACCATGTGCTTATTATATGTATGATTGGAAGTTCAAAACATAAATTTTAGTCTAAAAAATTGAGTGTTAGGGGAAGAAGAACTCCTCAAATGGAGACACGCCATTAATTATATTTCGGTACTTGATTCTAAATTTTTGTTAGTGACATTCTATATTCTAATCCCCCCACATATATCAGGTAAATGTGCATATGTGTACTTTGGTTAAATAATACTGACATCAATTCACGCGTGATAACATAATGTAATGACAATTAAAAGTTATTAACACAAGTGATTTGATAGTTGAATCTTTTTAATTAAGATCTGGAGTTTGATCTTTGACTTGATAATGAAATCACAATTAAAAGCATAATTTATCTTAAAGTGGATTAACGAGGTGAAACAAAGATAAATTGATTTCTAAAATAAGATGTCTTAAATACTTCATGGGAATTCTTTTGATATTGAAAACAAATTTGTCTAATCTGATACCTACACAATCTAAGCATTGTTATAAGCATGGGAATTCAAAGCTGATACCATATGAGATAAGTAGAAACCGGTGAATCACAAACATGCCCATCCAAATGAATGTATTGGTCACGTTCAAGGAGCCTCATTAGGTGTTGCATTTCAGTGTCATCTCTTTTGATTGAAGAACGATATGCACTTCTTGCATTGTAGATTTGTTTGATTGTGGTGTAACTGTTGGAGTTGTGCTCCTTCAACGTTAGCATGATGTTTCTTGGCTTCATATTCGACTTCGTCATATCAGCAATGATATTCTTCTCATCATCTGTCAATCTCCCAGCATATGGATGTCCAACTAAGGTCTTCGCCAATTCATGGTTGTGAATCCCACATATCAGCTTCATCGTCCAACCTTCACCTTCATGCACTGGTTTTCCACGAATCTTAAAGGGACAACCACATTTTCTAGTGCATGTGTCTCTTCTAACAAATTCTTTCTTTCTACACTTGTACTTACCGCTCCTTTCACACCCAATTAACACAAATGAAGTTCTTCCTCTGCTACCAGTATATGTATCAGACCTCATAATTACTACAACAAAACCGTTTTCATGGGCAACCGTTCGAGCCCACTTCAAAACATCTTCTCGGGTTGCAAAGACCTAGGGCACAACCACGACATATTAATTTTTACACAAATCATACATTAGACCAAACAACTAAAACTGATAGACATGATTACCTGAGAAGTATTAAAAACATCTGAACAATCAACATGTCCTTCATTCACACCACAATCTTGTTCATCTTGAAAATCCATATCAACTTCTTTGGACATCGCACTGTAATATGTCAATTGATCTTCGTCCATCTTAATTCAAACTATAACTATCACCTGATTCAACATTCAACTAAATAATTTGAACAATACAGCAACAAAAAAAAATTTACAAACTATGAATATCAAACTAATTCAACATTTGACAACCTCACACAAATATTTAATCTACATATACATCAATATTTTAACAACAACCAAATTCAACTTTTAATTACATAATTTCAAAATTATAACCTACAAAGTTCATTTAACCAAAAAATACTTCAACCTAGGCAAAAAAATCAACACTTCAACCAACAAATATATTTTTATGTTTCACATAAATTACAAATAGAATTAACCAAAATAACATTCAAAATAATTTTAAAACTAAAAAATCATAAAATAAATTACTCCACGGAAGACATCATCCGTGAGTACTCACGGAAGAAGCTGTCTTCCGTAATTGACATTACAACTGCGGAAGAATACTTCTTCCGTGGAATCTCGCGGAAAATGTCTTCCGCGAGACTCCACGGATGAAGTTTTTTTCTTCCGCAGTAGTAATGTCACCGGCGGAAGAAAATTTCTTGCGTCGAATCTGAAAGGCTTACACCATTCTACTACCCAAAATAAACAATCAAACACAGAAAAACTATGTACCTCGGTTGATATTGACAAATATTACACCAAAGTAGAGCAGAAGCGCAACCAGCACGGACAAATATCACACAACACAAGCACCACCACGGAGAAAACGAAGAAAGCAACCATGAAATAAAAAAAAACCAGCTTTTTTATAAAAGAAAAACGTTCAGGGGCATTTTTGGGTTTTTGAAAAATTGCTGGGTGCATCGGCATTGTTGCTGGGTGCCCCTAGCAATTCCCTTCACTGACTTGCTAGTTAAGTATATTTAAGGAAGGTGTGTCTTTAACGACGGTTGATGATGTCATAATTAGCTCGTTTGTTGTGATTGCTTTACTTAGTGAAAATCTCAAGTTGTGGCTTGAGTACTTGATGTAGGTCGGGGTAACCAAACCCAAATAAAAATTATCCGTGTACTCCCTTCTAACCCTCACTCTTTCTCACTAAGTTCAATATAATAAAATATATTTTCATTAGAATTAAATATATTTGAATATATTCATTTCCTTTGGGATTAGAGGTTGGACACAGAAGGATTTTGAAATAATTTAATTCACCTCATTTTTGAGTTATTGATCTCACTTGGTTGACATAAATTATCATTTGCTTTGACTCTTAAGTGATGTGATACTTATGATATATTGGAACTATAACATTATGTTTTTTTTCATAATGTCTAATTAAGTGATTTTAATTAATTTGCGAGAGTAATCAAATTTAATGTAAGTGTTGTAATTAATTAATTAATTATGAGATGATTATTTGTTATGTGTATATTTATGTTTATGCTTAAACCATGTTTTATGTGTGATTGATTGATTTTTGAGTGTTTGGACCTAAGTGAGTAGGCCTTGAGTAATGGAAATGGGGTGTGTAAGCTATGGGGTGCAAAGAGAGGGAATAAGAAGAGTCATAAACCTTTCTAAAATCCTTGCATAATTTGAACCAATCTCAAAAACACATTTTTCTCTTTTCACCTTCTTCTCCAAGTGAGAGCTAAATTCTGGAAGCTAGAGGTTTGGTGTCGGTGATCAAAAGAGATAATTTTTTCTCTCCCTTTGATGTTGTTTGATTGAGTCATGGAGTGGTAAGCATCTTTTCTCTCTCTCTTTGACTCCATTTTTGTTTTTCTCATGGAGCACCCATGAGAGTTCATGAAAAAGATTTTTTGGATTTTTGATTCCGTTTGTGGTCATGTTGCTATGATGGGCTTGTCGTTGGAGTGGAGAAAAGCTATCATATTGAACCAAGAGCCAGAGACTTTTTCCATTTCTCCTTCTCAAAGTTTGCTTCTTAGTTTATAGAGGTAAGGGAAGCTCAATCTTTGATTTATGTGGTTTTATCGCTTGGAACCGTTGGTTTTTGACTTTAGATCTCATATGTTGGCTTTATACAAAGTTTTTTGAATCCTTGGGATTTGGGAAGCCATGGAAAGTCTCTTTGCTATACGTTTTCGAAGTTGTGGGTTCATGCTTAAGTGGTCCCTTAAAGTGCATGCTTAAGCACGAGTGAATTGCTACATGCCTATGCGGTCCTTTAAGTGCATGCTTAAGCACGAGTGAATTGCTACATGCTTACGCGGTCCTTAAAGTGCATGCTTAAGCATGAGTGAATTGCTACATGCTTACGCGGTCCTTAAAGTGCATGCTTAAGCATGAGTAAATTCTATGCTTAAGTAGTCATTAAAGTGTGTGCTTAAGCATGTTATGCAGAATGCTTTTTTTTTATATATAAAAAAATGGTATTCCAAGTGTGATAAAATGAATATTTGTTTATTATATAAGTATTTATAAACAATATGAAGTTAAGTTTATGTTAATATCATGTAATTCGCATTCATATGAGGATTTTAATGTGGTGATGGTAAAAATTTATGGTGTTGGATATCTTAATTACTATGCTTAATGAATTATTGATGGGTTCATAAGTGTAATGTATATATGAATGATGAATTTATGATATGGTAATTTGATGAAATATTGTTATATTGAAAAGATGATTATATTGATAATGAGATAATTATGTAAATTGATAAATGTCTTGAGTTTTAATGATAATGATATGAATACTGTTTGATGAGGTGAATGCATTGGTGTTGATAAGGTGACAATGATAAATGATAATCTTTCCTTGTAATCATCCCTATATGTTGGAAGGGTTAGTTATGCCCTTTGGGAAGGTTTTTGTTGCAAAGAAAATGGTATACATGGGAGGGTGAGTTCCACGCCAAAACTTTGTCTCACTAAAGTGACTCAGGGGTCCTGCCCAGTGGGGTATTTTTTCAAGTATCACCTATAGGTTTTGACTTTGCATGATGTGTCAGAGTGGTGATAACTACTTTCCAAGAGGTTTAATGATTTTTCAGTGTATATGGAATGAATTGTTGTTGTTGGTAAAACTTGGATACTTGAGACCGATCATGAGTGAGATGGTGGCTATGAATGTGTTATACCTAAAATTCTCAAGGAAATCTAAGTGCAATTGTTGTTGTGAGTAGGTACATAAGATGTGGATGTTAAGAAGACCCTCAACCTAGTGCTGGAGGTTGTCGGTGGTGACTAACAGTGAAATGGAATATAGAATGGATGGATAGGCAAATTTCTAAACAGGTTAAGGTCGTTGCAAACCTTATTAGAGGTAAGCCACTACCCATGCCCATCCATTTTCGATAAAATCACATTTCCTTCGTAGGGTTAATTTGAGTCTCCTCAAATGGTCAAGGTGTGACCATGTTAAGGGATGTACTTGGGTTAATCACTCAAAAGGTGAAATCTTTATGGAATCGAGTCTATCTTTGGTGTTGATGATTGATGGAATGGTGATGATGATGTTTGATGGATAAATCATGGTGATGATGATTGATTGGCTGAGAATGATCATGATGGTGATGATTGATTGATGAACTGGTGATTGTTATGATATGCTTTGTTATTATGTGAATTTTAAGACTTATGTTTTATGTATGATTCCTCCATGTTATGTTTTATATGTGATGATAGTAGGTCATGCTATAATGATTTAAGTTTTATCCTGTTTTAGTATGCTTCTTTTTTGTAAGTTTATCCTTGTGTGTCACATGTGGTTATGATTGTGATGATCTTGAACTTCATATTTGTGAGAGCAAATAATTAGGAGGTAAATCCTTTCTTTGGAGGCATCGTGGATGAGCATGATTAGACGTGAAGATGCATTCCTTTTAGTGTTCTTTTGTTTTATGTATAGTGTTGACTAGCTCAGAGCTTAGGTAGCTTATCTTTATAGAGTTATCTAGGCTTATATGCATGTTCGGAGGAGATTTATGTTGCTTTGTTGTAGTATATAATCATGTTATGTTGGAGTGTCATAAGGCACATGATATTTTCAGTTGTGTATATATATCATGTGATGTTTTATCTTGATATCTTGTGTTTTAGTTTTTGGACCTTTAAAATACGAAAAGTTCTAATACTTTCATAATTAAATTAATATAAGAGTTTCAAAGGAATTAAAATGAAGTTTTTAACTTGATATAGTTTCTAGTTCCATGTAACGACAGTGGATCATTACTGGAACAAACCCTCCAGTTGAGACTAAAAAACAAAAGTGACCTAAACCCCCCTTTCGATGCCAATATTTCAACCTCGAGTTTATATACCAAAATTGTTAGAATCACTACATAATTTTCACAAATAATGGTTTGCAATGTGTACTTTCATGAAATAATAGTGACTCACAATATAATAAGACTACATTATTTATGATGAAAAAAGTAAAAGATTTGAGACTTTATAAATTAAAAGGATATGCACATGCAATAGAAAACGAAAGGGAAAAGGGTGCAAGTTTGAAAAAGTTCTATAAAAAGGAAGAGATATTGGAAAGAAGAGATTGACAAAGAATACCCATATTAAGAAAAAAAGGAAAAAGAAAGGTCTTTCATGTCATTTAAATTGTTAAATATATTTCATTCTTTTCTAGTGTCTTGTGTATTAAGAAAGATATGTTGCATAAAAGAAAAAAAGATATGTTCAATAGCGTAAATATTGGGTTGATTGCTTAACGAATTCAAATTATAAGATGACATAAATATATATATATATATATATATATATATATATATATATTAAATATTTAGATTATTTTAATATTTATATTTATCTATTTATCTTAATTGTCGTCAATTCTTATTTGTTTTTCCTCCAAAATGCCGCCATTACCCTACCTACCCCCGGGTTGAAAACCCACCACTGGTACTAACCGAAAGCAAGTTGTATATATGCTATACGTCTACTCTGATTTATGATTCGTATATTCCATTTGACTCGTTCTAACAATTTTTACTATGACATCTTGAAGTCAAGAACAAAAGGCCAAAATTATTTCTTTCCCTCGAAGGCTCCAACAACGCGTCTAACATTACAGAAAACGCGGTTTTGAAGTTAAAAGCAAATCAAAGTAGCAACGACCAACTGTAGGGTACCAATGTGTCCACGTTTACATGGAAGATTAATTTATAGCATTACAATTATCTGAAATAATAAGGTCCTGACATAAAGGATTAAAAGCAATAAAGTATGCAATGGCAAAAACTTGTTATTAGTGTACTTGGTTGTTAGTTTTCATCCGAACATATTTTGAACACAATTTGGTGATAAACTTTAATGAATATAAATCAATATTAAAGTTGAAGCATTATGAGCTATTGTTATTTTTAGGTTGTCTATAGCACACAATAAAGTGTCAAAAGTAAATGTTTTTTTTTTTAAAAACAAAATACTCCATGCATCCCAAGATAAGTGTTGTGTTACGTTATATTACACAGATTAAAAAAAATTAATAAATAGATAAAAGAAATTAATATTAATATTAGATTAAAAAACTAAAGTCATATTTATTATGGATATTGGTGAAAAAGAACAGATAATGTTATATTGAAAAATCAAATGCAACACTTATTTTGGAACAAAAAAAATACTTATTAAATTGAATAAAAATATTTTAATATTTGATTTTGAATGATTTAAAACATTTAATAAGATATATTTAGCGGTTTTACACCATAAACATAAACAATAAAACATGAGTAAATTACACATATTTTCTATGAGGTTTAAGAAAATTAGATATGTATCTCCTCCTTTAGTAAAACTCACACATGCATCCCCTGAGATTTAAAGAAATTACACATATTTTCCTTCTGTTTTTAAAACCTATATAAACTCCCTAAATGTTGTCTAAACATTTGACATTAAAAAAGCTAAAAAATATCTAACCAATCGAAAGCAACTTTTGAAACCGAGTTGTGGCCTCAAACTGCATGTTATTATCATAAGTGGAAACACCAGTAACTATGGTTGGAAGGTGTTGCAACTGTAGCAAGGTATCCTCTCTTCTTTTGCTGTGATTGGAGATCCTCATGTTTCTTCTTTTACAAATTCTCTTCCCTACAATTCTTTCGGATCTCCACCATGGTATCTTCTTGGTGCCAACGACCTTCATCGGCGTCACAACCTTGTAGCAGTTTCGAGGAACCTCAGTCCAGGCATTGGTGGAAGGTCAATATGACATCATGTTGGATTTGGATTTGGATTCAGATTGGGTAACTGAAGCGTAGTGTAGGGTTTGAGATGGCAATAGAGAGAATGAAAGTGAGGAGGGTTTGGGGGTTTGAAATGGCAACAGAGAGGATGAAAGTGAGGATGGTTAGGATTTGAAAACCCTAATGGAGCCGTCGGTAGAGACGGAGGTGACATCTCCGAGGTTTGGGCGTGTGAGAGGTTTAGGAAAGGGAGGAAACACTCAAAATTGATATTAATTACAAATGCACATTGACAACATCGATTTTTAATAAAATCGATGTTAAGAGAAAAAAACAACATCCGTTTTTAATAAAACCGATGTTAACTTTGCGCTCACAACATCGGTTTTAAAATAATCGATGTTAAGGGAAACTCACAACATTAGTTGTTTTATAACTGATGTTAACAAAGACACTTTATTTACAAAAATACCACCATATTTTTGTTAATATCGATTTTCATTAGAATTGATGTTAATTGGTTGACCTTAAATCTATATTTTCTAGTAGTGTGTTTTTTGTCCTCATAAATATGAAAATGTTCAGAATTCACCATAACAAAAAAAATTTATCTAACTTTCGTTCTTGCAAAATTTAAATATATTACTTTTTGGTCCAGAGTTAAGTTTGGATACATCCGAACCTACATGTATGTTGTTGTAGAAAGTGTTAAATTTTTCAACTTTTTTACATCACTTATATGTATAACCGATGTAGAAAAATTGAAAAATCTTACACTTTCTATACTAACATACACATAGGTTTAGATGTACCTAAACCTAGCTCCATGCATATAACCGAGGTGGAAAAATTAAAAACCTAACACTTTCTACAACATCATACACATAGGTTTGGATGTATGCGAATCTAATTCCAAGCAAAAAAGTAACATTTAAATTTTGAGAAGACGAAAAATAGACAAATTTTTTTATAGTTAATGATTCCAAACATTTCCATATTTATGAAAATAAAAAATATGTTTTAGCTTTCTTTTAATCAAAATTGTTTATGCACATGACTTGTTACCGTAAAATATTTAGATGAAATTTAAGAAGTTTGTATTGGTTTAAAAAAAAAAAAAAGAAACATGTGTAATTTTCTTAAACCTTAGGAAAGACATATTTAAGTTTTTTAAATCTCGTGAGACATGTGTAAATTTTTTAAAATGAGAAAAAACCTGTATAATTTTTTTAATAATCAGAAAAGATATCTGTAATTTAGTCATAAAACATTTACCTTTCCCGGGTGTTACAAGATTCAACTCTCCTTGGTGTTAGACTAATACTCAAATCAAAATAGAAAAAAAAATGATGACTTACATCTTAATTTTTGTGGTTTTATTGGAAAAATTATAATTGAAGTATCGCGTGAATATGAAAAAAATATTGTAACAAAAATAATATAATTTAAAGAAAAGATTATTATGATAAGAATTTTTGTGGCAATTAATGTTTTTTAAATTATGAATGGAGTTTTCATGTGACTCTTAATTGACTATTAACGTGTGGCCTGATAATTGAAGACGTCTTACAGTATTTGTAAAATATTAATATTAATAAAATATAATATCTTATGTTTTTATACGATACTTAAATAAATGTGATCTCTTCATGCCAAGATGACACTATTTCTTCTTTCCAGGATCCTTGTTTCTTCTCATCCTTCTTAGCTTAGTCCGAATATTGCTGTTCGAAAGGAGTAGTATTTACAAAAGCGATTCTGATATTTAAATAAGGATTCAGTCTTAACCAATAAATATGAATAATAAATATCTATTCAATGAATTTATCCGAAGTTTTTATCTTATTTATACAAATTTTGTTAGAGCTTAGAACTTAAACCTTAAACCTTAAACTTTAAATCCACATGTTTTGATTATCATTTAGGTAATTCATCTCGCAAGCAAAATTAGGTGATCTAATCTTGTGATTATCTGTAAGCCGTAATTATTTTGTTTCCGTATGGGACCAAATAGGTATTTAACCGTCCTAATCGAATACCTATCAAGTATATGATGCTTAAACTTAAAATAACTATAAAAAATCATAATATCACCTTTTTAATATTATAAGAAATTGTTTTACACATAAAAATGCCCCTCCCCCAAAAAATCAATGAACACTGTGTACAATGTTCGTTCTATCTTGAAATAAATATTGTATTTGAAAAAATAATTTATCTTAAAATAAATGTCATATCTAATTTTTAATGTAATATTAATTATATTTTTTCACTAATATCTTAAAAAATGTTACTTTTTTTTTGTTACATAGTACTGTGCTTTGGTACATTGAAGTGAATTACTTTATTAGAGATGCGTTAATCAATCTAACCCTGAAGAACTTGACGAGTTCAGCGCATTCATATCTGCATGTTGACCACTCTGGCCTTTTATTCAGGGTTTATAAACGGTCAAATAAATCCAAAAAAAATAAAAATTATTTAAATAAAAAATCATAAAAACACAAAATCCAAATTTTTTTATATTTTGTATACTTTGGTTTAGTCTTTGGATCTTATTATAAAAAACCAAATTAAACCGAGCAAATCCTATATTATAATTATATTAATTTTTTTATTTTGATAATAAATAATAAATAATAAATAATTTATTATGTTTCCTTTGTTTTGAATTCATATGTTAAAAAAAGATATATAATTTTTATTAAAAAATAGTGTTTTTAATAAAAATAACAATATCAAATATCAAGTGATACACAAATTATTATGTTAAAAAAAATTGATAAAATCATTTTATATCAATGTTAAATAGAAGTAGAAATAATAATTTTTAACTAAAATATATTAAAAAAATTAATAAAAATAAAATTCATTTTTAAAATAATATAACATATATAATAATTATGTAAGTTTCACTTATAGATTTAAATTAAAAAATAAAAAACCGTAAAATTGAATCACACTAACTCATTAAATATTATTTTGATTTGATTCATATTTGATATTACATTTAAAATGAACCAAATCAAATTATATTTTTATTTTATGTTTGATTTAGAATTTTTTATTTAAAAATAAAATCAAACCACATCACAAATACAGCAGGAATACTCCTAATGTTAACGGATCTTAGACGTTATTTATAACACCGTCAAAGCTTGTGACTGAGTTCAGTGTTGACAACGATAAGTCTTGTGGTTGCTCCAAAATACTGAAACTCAAAATGACGGGAATATGTGTATGAAACCCTTCAAATAAAATGAATAGAAGGAAAAGGAAATGTTTCAAAAACAAATATTCCAGACATATATAGGGCGTCAAGGAGAGAAAGTACAATAAAACAATTTTTATTTATTTATAAAAAACACATTTGAAGGAAGAATGTACAAAGAGGAAAAGAATATTTTGGTAATATAACAAAAAGCTTTTGAAAGAAAACAATGAGAGCATGTGTCCGACTTAAGAATAAGGCTATTAAAGCTCAAGCTTTATCTTAATTTTTATAAAATAAAAAAGTCACATATGTTAACAAAATATAACATGTAGTTCTCTTGTTTATAGTAATATAAAAATCAGCCAATTATTGTCACATGTTGTTTGATTCATTATGGTCTCATCTTTTTTCTTCATTTTTTTTTCCATTTTCACCTAGCCTTTTACCTTTTCTTTTGTTTTTTCTCTCACCATGTGATAGCATGGACTCTCTCTAATTTGAAGTAAAAAAATATCTCTCAAAATTAATTTTAGGTCTTACTCATTGTTAAACACTTAAACCAACTTTGGAGAAGAGAGATATTGTAAAGAAAACCAAATGAAAAGGCTAAAAGGGTGAAAGAGGAGAAAAAGATACATTAAAGAACTAATAAAGCTTGAGCAGGGAATTATACTGAAACCAACTTTGTCCATATTATGCACTTTAGATAATTACATGTTGCTTTTTTTTCGTCTTCAATAGTCCAGAGGATATAAACGTTCAACTTGATTTCACCGTCTAATAAAGTAATATACACTACAAGAAAATTGCAAATTAGCAATGGATTAATTCTCTCGCAACCGTGTTGTTAATTCTCTTGTAAGACTTTGACAGATTTGTGAGAGAATATTCCCTCGCTAAAAACAAGTTGCTAATTAGTGACGACTAATCCCCTTGCTATTCAGTCGCAAACTCCCTCATCATTCACTCGCTGATCCCTTGTAGTAATATGAACAAGTTGTAGGTGATTCCCTCGCTAGTTAGTGACTATAGTCTTTCACTAATCTCTCACAAATCCTTTGCAAATTATCCATTGTTATTCTCTCTCAAATCCTTCGCCATGTATCTCTTGCAAATCCCTCATTGATCCCTTTCCAAAAAACCTCACTAATCCATTGATATTCCCTCGCAAATTCTTTATTAATTATTAAAAAACAAATATGCTTACAATGCTTCTTAATAATTATTATTTGTCTATTTAGAAATATTATATGCAATTGCACATATACCTATATTAAAAATGAGTATTCAAATAAAATTATGAAATGAAGCATAAAATAAATATCTTATAATAAAACATGTAACAAAAACTCTAAATTTAACTTAATCTAATCTTATTAATAAAGACAAGTGTTAACATACAAAACGATAAACATATATAATCTAATCCACCTAAGCTAGTAGCACTATCATAATGTTCTTCATCATCGTTTCCTAGCTTGTTTGATTGGCATTGGTGTTGGTGTCTGGAGGCCAAACAATGTTTATCTAAACAAATTGAATTTGTGCTTGCATCCACATAATAACAGATAAGAGACTTAAACTTGAATATGCTTTGACCATAAAGATTGTGCTAAGAAAATCAAAACTAGGAATAAAGTAAACAAATATAAATAATTAACTCAATCAAATTCAGATCGAACACTGCACCAGTTAGTTAAAATTGTAATAATTCATGGTCATAACATTTTGAAATTTTGTAACGCTCATCAGTTTTGAAAGCCATTTTGAATGGTTGTTAATGGATGATAATGACCAATAAAGAATTGTAACAGCCAATAATGAGTGGTAATGACTGATAAATGCATTATTGATGGTAGAATGTCTATATAAGCACATGAATTTGGTCCTTGAGCTCATCCCTTCGAATTCAGTCTTATACACCATCTAGAGAGTGGAAGAGAGAGAGCTTGGAAGAACCAAAACAAGAAACTCTTCATAGCAATGGCGAGAGGTATGTTTTGATCTGTAATTTCCGCATTTTGTTAATAACCTGTGTTTTTTTTTTAGTTTGTAATATCACAGGTTAAAAGAGATTTGTTCTTACATTTGGTATCAGAGCAACAATTGCCTCTGCAGAAATCTGTATTTCGTTTGATTTTCTTAATTTTGGATTTTGAATCGTGAAAAATGGTGTCCAAATGAATGAAAAACGAACGGGTCTGCGTATGGGTTGGGTTTGACCCGCTAAAGGTTGAAGATGATGAACAGTGTTAAAAAAAAAATGAAAACTCCTACATTTTGTGCTAGCTGGGTGTTCAACCCTTGACTCTGAGAACATTAAAGTATGTGCAGACCACTAAACCAACAAAGTTTTTTTGATATGTAATCGTTTTTAATATGTTATATACACATTCTGCTTTACAGTTTTTGGAATTTTGATTTAATTTATGCATGAATATATTCTAGAACATTTTATTCTATGCATATATATATGAAATCAAATGCATAATATTATATTTCAATTATAAAATTATATGAGAATCTTATTCATAATTATATTGTATCTTGATTTTGAAATGCAAAATATTATTTATTCTCATATAATAAATTTTTATGTCTAAGTGATCTTTATAATTTTGATTAATTATGGATTAGCCACAACATCTATATTTGATTAAAATTATATATTAAGTTGGTTAAAGATCATATAAGGAATTAGACATAATATTGTAATTAATTATACTTATATAATGAATTTTATCTCACAAGAATTTTTATTATATCTGTATAATTAATTGGGATAAAATGACGTATTATTTTTCATGATTTACCCATAGGCATCATGATGTATGTATAATTTGTCGATTTTATCATAAAGTAAAAATTTACGATAGAAATTAAATTATTTTCATATTGTACCCGTAAAGCATATTGAGCAAATAATTTGATTATTCTATCATAAGGTTTAATTGTTTCTTATTGAATTAAAAATTTAGCCCACAGGCAATTTTTATGTCATAAGATTCAATTTTATGGTATGTTTACATTGGTAAAAGATACAATTAAGATTAGTATGCCTCAAATTTTGACATAAGCCTTTGAATTTTGCAGCTTCTCAAACTATTAGTTTTTCTGATATTCAATGTGATGTTCCCGAACTCAAAGGAGATAACTATAAGATATGGAATGAGAGAATTCTTTTACAATTGGGGTGGATGGACATAGATTATGCTATAAGGAAAGACGAACCACCTGTAATCACAAATGAAAGTAGCCCAGCTGACGTTGCGCTATATGAGCGGTGGGAGCGATCCAACCGACTCAGCGTGATGTTCATTAAGACCAAAATCTCGGCTGGGATACGTGGTTCTGTTGACCAGCATGAAAAGGTCCGAGACTTGCTTAAGGCCATTGATGATCAGTTCATCACTTCAGATAAGACTTTAGCAAGCACCTTGATCATGAAGTTTTCTTCTCTTCGGCTCACCAGTGTGAAAGGTGTGCGTGAGTACATCATGAAAATGCGAGATATTTCAGCTCAACTTAAGAAACTAGAGGTTGATATGTTTGAGTCCTTCCTAGTGCATTTCATTTTGAACACCCTTCCGCATGAATATGGGCCATTTAAGATTTCCTACAACACACATAAAGATAAATGGTCTATCAATGAATTAATGACCATGTGTGTTCAGGAAGAAGAAAGGCTTGTAATGGAGATGGGTGAGAGTGCACTGCTGACTACTGCTTATGGGAAGAACAAAACAATTAAGTCTCAAGCTTATCAGAAGGGGAATGGTAAAATACCACCTCAAGCTGATATTAAGAAGGTGGCAAAGTGTTTCTTTTGCAAGAAGAAGGGACACATGAAAAAGAATTGCCCCGAGTTCCAGAAATGGCTTGAGAAGAAAGGTAAATCAATCTCATTAGTATGTTATGAATCTAATATGGTTAGTGTTAATATTAACACCTGGTGGATTGATTCTGGATCTACTATTCATATTGCAAATTCTTTACAGGGTATGCAAAACCTAAGGAAACCAGTGGGAAGTGAGCAAAGCATTTTATCAGGCAATAAGCTAGGCTCACATGTGGAGGCCATTGGAACTTGCATTTTGACTTTAAGTAGTGGCTTTATTTTAAAATTAGAAAGGACTTTTTATGTACCAAGTTTTTCCCGAAACTTGATTTCTATTTCAAGGCTTGTACCGTTTGGATATTCCTTTAATTTCAAAGACACATCATTTGAGTTATTTTATAATTCTGAATGTGTTGGGAATGGTATATTGTCTGATGGTCTTTATCTTCTTGGTTTACAAAATAATGCCACTTATAGTTCTATGCATGTTCAAACTGGTATTAAAAGGTGTAATATTAATGAGAATTCCTCTATGTTATGGCACCGGAGATTATGACATATCTCCATTGAGAGGATTAAAAGGTTAGTGACAGATGGGGTACTCAATACTCTAGATTTTGCTGACCTTAAGACTTGTGTGGACTGCATTAAGGGTAAGCAGACCAACATGTCTAAGAAAGGTGCTAACAGGAGTTCAAGCATATTAGAAATAATTCATACTGATATTTGTTGTCCAGATATGGATGCACGTGGTCAGAAATATTTTATCACCTTTATAGATGATTATTCACGATATATGAATGTTTATTTGCTTCATAACAAATACGAAACATTGGATGCCTTCAAAGTCTTTAAGGCTGAAGTTGAGAACCAATGTGGCAAGCAAATAAAAATAGTGAGATCAGATAGAGGTGGAGAATACTATGGCAGATATACTGAGAATGGACAAGCACCTGGTCCCTTTGCAAAGTTTCTTCAAGAACATGGGATTGTTGCCCAATACACTATGCCTGGTTCTCCAAATCAGAATGGTGTGGCAGAAAGAAGGAACCGGACATTATTGGACATGGTGCGGAGTATGCTTAGCAACTCCAATCTTCCTAAATCCTTGTGGGCTGAAGCACTAAAGACGACAGTGTATATATTAAATCGTGTTCCAACCAAGGCTGTCCCAAAGACACCTTTTGAGTTGTTTAAAGGTTGGAAACCGAGTTTGAAACATATGCGCGTTTGGGGTTGTCCGTCTGAGGTGAGAATATATAACCCACAAGAGAAGAAACTTGACCCGAGGACCATTAGTGGGTATTTCATTGGATATGCCGAAAGGTCTAAAGGTTATAGGTTTTATTGTCCACATCATATTACTAGGATTGTGGAATCAAGAAATGCCAAATTTATTGAAAATGATTTGATCAGTGGGAGTGATCAATTGAGGGACTTAGGTTCTGAAATTGATTATATAGAATCTCAACCTTCCACATCAAATGAAAGATTGGTTGTAATTCATACCCCTCAAGTCCAAATGGATGATGAACAACACATGATTGGCATTCCACAAACTGTTGTTGATAATCCAGTAGATCAAGTTGATCATCAAATTCATGAAAATGATGAACAACCAGTTGAACAACATGATCCCTAAGAAAATGTTGATGCAACATTAAGGAGGTCTACTAGAGTAAGAAAATCAGCTATTCCTAGTGATTATATTGTATATTTGCAAGAATCTGACTATAATATTAGAGCTGAAAATGATCCTGAAACTTTTGATCAAGCCATGAGTTGTAAAGAGGCAAATTTATGGTATGATGCCATGAAGGATGAGATGAGTTCCATGCAGAGTAACAAAGTTTGGAACCTTGTAGAGTTGCCTAATGGGGCGAAGGCCGTTGGATGTAAATGGGTCTTTAAGACCAAAAAGGATTCATTAGGCAACATTGAGAGATACAAGGCAAGACTTGTTGCTAAGGGATTTACTCAAAAGGAAGGAATAGATTACAAAGAGACTTTTTCTCCAGTATCTAAGAAAGATTCTCTTCGTATAATCTTGGCATTAGTTCCTCATTTTGACCTTGAGTTGCAACAAATGGATGTGAAAACAGCTTTTCTTAATGGTGATTTAGAGGAGGAGGTTTATATGAAACAACCTGAAGGTTTCTCCTCTAATAGTGGTGAGCATTTGGTTTGCAAGCTTAATAAATCTATATATGGTTTAAAACAAGCTTCCCGTCAGTGGTACCTTAAGTTTCATGGGATAATTTCTTCATTTGGTTTTGATGAAAACCTCATGGATCAATGCATATACCACAAGGTTAGTGGGAGTAAAATATGCTTTCTTGTTTTATATGTAGATGATATTTTACTTGCAGCCAATGATCGAGGTTTGCTACATGAGGTGAAACAATTTCTCTCTAAGAATTTTGACATGAAGGATATGGGTGATGCATTTTATGTCATCGGCATTAAGATTCATAGAGATAGATCTCGAGGTATTTTAGGTCTATCACAGGAAACCTATATTAACAAAATTCTAGAGAGATTTCGGATGAAAGATTGTTCACCAAGTGTTGCTCCCATTGTGAAGGGTGATAGGTTTAATTTGAACCAATGTCCAAAGAATGACTTTGAGAGGGAACAAATGAAAAACATTCCTTATGCTTCAGTTGTTGGAAGCCTCATGTATGCTCAAGTATGCACAAGGCCTGACATTGCTTTTGCAGTTGGAATGTTAGGAAGATATTAGAGTAATCCAGGTATTGACCACTGGAGAGCTGCCAAGAAAGTGTTGAGGTACCTTCAAGGGACCAAAGATTACATGCTTATGTATAGACAGACAGACAATCTAGATGTGATTGGTTATTCAGACTCAGACTTTGCTGGTTGTGTTGACTCTCGTAGATCAACATCTGGGTACATTTTCATGATGGCTGGTGGAGCTATTTCATGGAGGAGTGTTAAGCAGTCTTTGACTGCTACTTCTACCATGGAAGCTGAGTTTGTCTCTTGTTTTGAGGCTACATCACATGGTGTATGGCTTAAAAGTTTCATTTCTGGGCTGAAGATAATTGATACTATTTCAAGGCCTTTAAGAATTTTTTGCGATAACTCAGCTGCTGTCTTTATGGCTAAGAATAACAAAAGTGGAAGTCGAAGTAAGCACATCGACATTAAGTACTTAGCCATTAGAGAAAGAGTAAAAGACAAGAAAGTGGTCATTGAGCATATAAGCACTGAGTTGATGATCGCTGATCCTTTAACTAAAGGCATGCCACCGTTTAAATTTAAGGATCATGTAGAAAGAATGGGACTTGGTTCCAATTTATGATTGTATACATATATGTAAAAATTGAAACTTTTATATTATGATATTTTCTCATATTTTGGTGCACATTGACTTATTTGAGAAAAATTATGTTTTGGACCAAGAATAAACATTGGGTTTATTCATGAAGTTTTATTACCACTTTAAGTATACTGCTTGGAAAATTGAGTATATTGTAATACATAGATGATATTACTCGTTATAAGAGGAACTATCACTATGATTCATATATTCATTTCTTAAGAAGATTGAGCATTAAGTCAAAATGTTTGGACCAAGTGGGAGAATGTAATAATTCATGGTCATAACATTTTGAAATTTTGTAACGCTCATCAGTTTTGAAAGCCATTTTGAATGGTTGTTAATGGATGATAATGGCCAATAAAGAATTGTAACAGCCAATAATGAGTGGTAATGGCTGATAAATGCATTCTTGATGGTAGAATGCCTATATAAGCACATGAATTTGGTCCCTGAGCTCATCCCTTCGAATTCAGTCTTATACACCATCTAGAGAGTGGGAGAGAGAGAGCTTGGAAGAACCAAAACAAGAAACTCTTCATAGCAATGGCGGGAGGTATGTTTTGATCTGTAATTTCCGCATTTTGTTAATAACCTGTGTTTTTTTTTTAGTTTGTAATATCACAGGTTAAAAGAGATTTGTTCTTACAAAAATACCATCCCATATATGCTAGGAATTGAGATTCAAATTATACAAACGATCTTAACTCATCCCCCACTACATCTGTTATGCAGTTTAGCATATATAGGGCTCCTGGTTATCTGTAAATACCTCCTTCTTTGATAAAGCTCTTACTACGTTGGTTGTTTAACATACAGCTGTACGTGTGGTTGTGATTGCCCTTGGTAAGAATATATCTTTGGCATTTTCTTTCCTTCATTGACATTATGATGATGGTGAACATTAGAGTCATTGTAGGAATTGAGGCCATGTCTCTAATACTTCCTAGACCACTATAGTTGATTTGTCTTTGGCCTCAACTTGCTCAATATATAGCCAAAGCCAAGCAACAAATGAGGGTCTTGTCTTCCTTGGTTAGCCAAGAAGGATGTCATATGTCGCATCAATTAGTAGGGTAAACTAGCTAGCATGTGTCTTTATTTTATGGTGCATGTCTTGTTTCGTAAAAATCCTTTACTATAAGACCAAGGAGAAGAGCAGGTTCAATAGTCATATAGAGTACTCTTGCTCACCATGAATTTCATCCTGAGCAGGAATATCCATGAACACTGAATCCATGAATTCCTAAAATTGAAGGTTTTCAATTTTATATTAATTTGTTCGTTTTAAGCATTTGATGTTGGCTAGAGTTGTTTTTTTTTTTTTATGTCTATTTCAAATTGATGAACAATAAAAAATAAATTATCCCCACAATCCCAATTATAAAGAAAAATCAAATCCCCTCAACATAAAATGTAACACTTGCAATAGACTTTGGGTGTCTGTTTGGATCGAGTATTTTAAAATTCCAGAAGGTTTAAAATTTAGGAAAATTAAAATGCATCAATTAAAATTCTTGTATTTTTAAAATTTAGAAAAATCAAATCCCCTCAACATGATTTCTTTCGTGTCCTTTCCAACGTCTCTTCCCGCCATTAACTTCTCCGGCAACGCCATGGCTTCATCGTCGTGCCGCGTCAAATCCCAGCCAATAGTCGCCTTTGCCACTGTCACTGCCACCGTTGAAGCTCACTCTTCCTGGATAGAGCAACCGAGACCTTCGTATCTGAACTCCTCTTGCTCTTTGCTTTACGGTATCCTCGGCATCCCCGTCGGCGCCTCTAACCAAGAAATCAAGGCCGCATACCGACGATTAGCCAAAGTCTGCCACCCCGATATGGCGGCCATCGACCAAAAAAACTCGTCCGCTGACGAATTCATGAAGATCCACACCACATACTTTACTTTTTCCGATCCCAACAAGCGTGCTAACTACGATCAGAACCTATTCTGGCAACAACGTTCTAGAGACCAGCCGTAGAGAAGAAGAAGATAAGCATGTAGAGTGGAATTGCTAAGAAATTGAAATTCTCTCATTTTTATAAAGAATTTTAATTGTTTCATTCTCTATTGAATAAAATTTCTTATTAAAATGACTAATTCAATTTCTCTTTAAATGATTTATCCAAACATGTAATTTTCCCTTGAAATATTTCAATTACATGATTAAAATGAATTATCCAATTAAAAATAATCATTCAAACACACTCTTAGGTAATTTTGGATATTTCATGTAAGTTTTGGACGACGTCTAAGGTGAACCACCTTTGCAAAAGTAGTTTACCATGAGCCACTTTTAATAGCCATTAGAATCTTTTTCAGCTCACACTAATAACGTGCATCATCCACACTAGATCGCTTGTAGTACTTGCCAACTATAGATCTCAGCACTGTCAATAGCATTCGCAATTTCGCATCCCTTCTCAGCTAAATGTGTCACCCAACAAATTTACACCAGAGAACCAAAATTCTTGAAATGACCACACTGTAAACTAAAGCATCAAAGCAGAAAAATTTATACTAAGAAACTATAAACTAATTTTGAGGCAAAAAGAGAAAAACACGAAAAAAAATACACTTCCCGAAGAAAGGAGCCATGATTTGTCTTGAAAATATGAATCAGAGTACCCTTGGTGCTGGCGGTGGCGAGTAATTGCGCATTAAGTGTGAGAGTGAAACAAGCGATTCTTGAATCGTGCGTAGAGATAAATTTTGTCTTCATCTGCGGAACGAGAACGAGAGAATCGGACAAATGCGAAATCGGGAAGAGCCCCTTAGGGATTAGAACGGTCTCAATCTGGTGCACAAGCTTGAGGTCAACGAAAGTTCTTGGGTCTATTACTACTCTTTTTGATATTTTAACTCCTTCATGTTTCTCAACAAAACTTAATTTCTAAATTTATTTGTTATCTCTAATTTAAAGATATTACTAATAATAAGAAAACAACATATATTTAAAATTTCATTAAACTTTTAGGAAAATAGATTACGAAAAAAAAAGGAAAATTGCATAAAAGCATAATGCTAAGAGGATGGGATCATTATTCATATCACTATATCTCAAGGTCCACAATTTTGTGTATTTTCTTTTGAGTTATTTCAAAATACAGCTGTGCTAATTGAAGTTTCGTAGGCAAATACACTAACTTGACAATTTAATAACCCAAAAATGATAGTTGAATGACATATACTACTTGAATTGAAACATGGCATGTTAGAATTAGTCCAAGTGCACACTTTCAAAAAAAGAAAAAAACAAAGTTCAACCAAATGATATGATGCCCTACATCAGTTGGTTAGAACATTATTCTTATGAGAAGGTCGCGAGTTCAAACATCGCGCGGACCAAAGAACGTATATAATTTTTTGTCATTTCAATCTTAGTTCAATTTTGGAACTCTTACTAGATAAGATAGATTTCCATAACAAAACTATGGTCTATATTGTCCATGTGAATCATGACACAGTCAAGGGTCTCCTCACTCGTCTTCATTCCAAAAGATGAAAATGTTTACCTTTTACAAATTCGTGTTCATAAATAGAAAAACAGTGCCTAAAGAAAGCAACAGGGTCACCATCAGGATTCTGTAGTTACGGTTTGTTCTGCTGTCGTTATAACTGTAGCCTCCGTTGTTGAATTTCTCCAAAATGCAACCGTGTCATGTAATACTACGTTACTCTCTCTGTCAGACTAAACTGCACGCCAATGTTCATTTTTTTTCGTTTCTTTTTCAGATGTGGGCCTTGTGGTGTTTACATGCGTCGGTTGAGCCTTTGATTGAGCCAGACAGAGATAAAGTGGGTTTTTTTTTTTTTTTTTTCTCTTCTATGCGTTTTGGTTTGTTTTCTTTTTCTCTCTGTATTCATATTTCCTTCCTCTTTACTTCTATGCTGATATTATTGTCCCCCACTTCCTTTTTTTTCATCCAGAAATCTTGTTGCCCAAGTGAGGGAAAAAGGGTTGCCTTGGACACTTCTCACCTTGTTCTCTGGTATGTTATCCACCCCCAGGTGCTTTTTTGTTTGTTATTGCACTGTTTGGTCCTTTTTCTGGGTGTTTTTGGGTGGCATGTTGGGTATGTTGTGAGACCCAGATGGATTTTGACATGTTTTGGTCTTTTGGTTTGCTTGCTAGGCAATCAAGCATATACTTTCTTTTTCATGTATTCATTTTTTAAGCAGTTTAGTTGTTGATCCATTTTTTAGTGTTCTGTTTGGTGGATCATTGGATTGTTTTATTGTGAATTTCAGTTGGTTGGGGGATTATTGTTGGGATTTGTTTATTTCTATGCAGGGAACAAAAGGTTTTTATATATCAACTAAAACATCATAGACTATTATAATAACTGTATTTTTGTTCAAAATGAACATGTGGATGCTTTTTTTTTTCCTTCTTTGGCTGCAAACTGTGATGCAGTCTGATAGATGTTTGCTCTCTGATTTTCATGTCTTTGCTGATTAAAACCAGTTCTACAGTGACTAACAATACCTGTGAACTGTGATTGTAAATTTGGTTTCTATTCCGGTTGTAAGACTTGAGTTCTGGTTAGCATAACAATTATAGGAATGGTTATGTGATGTAGTTTAGGGACAAGGGAAGGGCAGAAGAGATTGAGGGAAGGGTAGACTGAAAGTGGGAGAAATAAAGAAATGGAGGAAGACTAAACTGAGAAGGAAGAAACAGAAATTTTAAAATAATTTCAAGCATCAATTCAAGTCTAACGCCAAAACTTACTAAACAGCCATCCTTGAATTGGTAAAACCTAGGTTGCTTTATTCCCTACCCGTAGTAATCCTTATATTATATTATATATTACTAAAAGAAAATACCCTACAACCTTAAAATATTCAATTCCCAACATTTTGCTTGCTCCATACACCTTAAAATCCTAACATTTATTTCCTTTGTCCCAATATTCCATAATTCCTATCCTACTCTCAATCAATATGATAAATGATATCATATAATGTTTCATGGATGAAGAGCTGTACCCTTGTAACATATATTGGGTTTGATTACAAATAACTTAGACGAGAATACAATCTTGAAGAGACAAATGTTTGAAGAAATAGGTCTAATGTTTTCAGTTAGTTATTTGGATAAATAAACAGACCAACAATGGGGACAGATCACAGAAACTCCAACACTGTTTTCTTCTTCTTCTTCTGTTTATGAAAAACGTGCAAAATCTTTATTTGTAGAGTGCTATGCTATTGTTTTTTTATATATATTAAACACACTCCCAGGGTTATGTTAATTTGAAAGAAGCTACTTGGCATCAAGAATGGGTTCAGGTGATTGGTTTAAGACAATAATTAGCTCAAGAAAATCAAAAGAAGGCACATCAAAGAAAGTAAAGGTACAATACACTTTCTGTCAATGTTAGTTTCTTTGACTGAATTTTGCATAGATTAAGTTGAATGAGTTGAAACAATTTATTGTAAACCTCTTTATTCCCATTATTTTCCAGAAAAAAACAAATAAATCTTTTGAATACTTTGAAGGTCATTTATCTTGATTATGAGGTATCACATGTGCCATGTTTTAGCAGTTAAGGTTTTGTGATTTGGAGAGTGACTGCTCATTTCCTGTAAGGGATTCAACTGTAAGTTATCTTTAGACCCGAGTTAGTCCTCGCCCAGAATTCAAATGACTGATGATTTGTCAAAGTGCAATACTTTGTTGACATAAATTGAAAAGCAAAGTTTAGATTTGTTCTACCTGAAATTATTCAAAGTTTTGGACTGCAATATGCCTATAAACTATTACAACAACATGAACCAAGCCTTATCAGTTAACTTGAATCAGTCACTGCCATTGGGCTAATATAATTAGTTTTCAAACAGGACTTCTAGAAATTGAAGTTTTATCTTGAGTCGGTACTCGTTTATTTTTTTTATTTAGGCTGCAGCCATGTCATTTGTTAGAACTTTAGAATATATTGGAACTTCTTTTGTGTGAGGGCTGTTGTGACCTGAAAGTTTCTATCCCCACAAATATGCTCACTTTTTGAGATAGGGATCTTTAGCTTCATCGAGATTAATTGTGTTGCAGACTAAGATTTATACAAGAAAAAAGTCCAATGGTTTAGCAAATGGAATCAAAAGCAAAAATCTAGAGTCAGATGGGGTATCAGTTGAAACTATTGCTGCAACAAGGATCCAAACAGCATTCCGAGCTTATAAGGTATGTCAATTTGAAAGTTTCACAGAGAAGAGACAGACCAAGTCCAAGCAAACTTTATTGATTCTAGCACATCCTTAACAAACGTGTTTCTTTTTCAATGTTTCATTATTCAACTATGGATGTCTGTGTGCTATTGTCTTACATGCATACCATTTATGATATTATTTAAGCTGACAGTGACATGTATGCATGTGTTATTTATCATAGTACAAACCTTCTGTAATGTCTTCTGCTGACTTTGTTTTATGATGCTGACTTTTGAATCCGCCAGGCTAGAAAATATTTACACCGCTTGAGAGGATTCACAAAATTGAAGATCCAGACTCAAGGTTCCTCTGTTCAAAAACAAGCCGCCACAACTATAACTTATCTTCATTCATGGAGCAAGATACAGGCTGAGATTAGAGCTCGCCGAATATGTATGGTTACAGAAGACAGAATCAGGCGGAAGATAATACATTCTCAACTAAAACTTGAGTCCAAGATTCATGACCTGGAGGTAACCTTCCCTGATTGATTCATGGTGTGCTAGCCTGTAAAGGTTTTCAGTGATGGTATTCTGGAAATTTTGTTTTCAAACTCATGCCAGTTTGTTGATCACTCCTACTACAATGATTGTATGTTAATAGCCATGGTATATTTGTGGTTTCATTGTTTTAAATATGTATTTATGCGTCATTATTTCAAATTCCTATTTATGTCTTTCTATGTGATTAGTAAATGCATTTAGTTATTGAAACAGTGTCATGGGAGGGGAGTCTCCCATATGAGTCAGCTTCACTTCTGAGGTCTACTATCCTATAGTTTGGGGTTTAGACATTGGAGGCATGTGTAAAAAGAAAAACATCTCTCCTTTGTATAAAATCTTTAGACATCAAATATGCCCTTACCAGTGTTATCACCTTTCCCTCATTTCCTCTTACTGAGTCCTCAATATCAAGTTGTTCCCTTCATGTAGAGCCAATTGTTGAATTCTTGTTAACCAATACATTGGGTTTGTTTGTAAAGAGGCTCGTATCATATTGTATTAGAAATTCTGAAATGCATTTCTATCCTTGTAGAAATTTTATCTTCTCTTTTCTATAATAGTAAGTTAAAATGCTTAACCAAATGTCATAAAATATGTGTACTTAAACGAAATCAGATTCCAGATATTAGTTTTTCCTCTTTAATCATGGATGAAATGCTTGGTCTCTTTTATCATTGACCATTTAATAGTGGTGGAATAATTTCACCATATGCAAGAGTTGGATAGAACCCTCTTCAGTCACCCTTTTTCTGACCATTAATAAGTTTGAACAAATAACAGGTGGAATGGTGTGGTGGTTCTGAAACCAAGAAGGAAATCCTTGCAAGGTTACATCACAGAGAAGAAGCTGCGGTCAAGCGGGAAAGAACCATGGCATATGCCTTCTCTCATCAGGTAGGTTAATCTTAGTCACGAGTAGTAGTCACAAATGGTCACATTACCTTGTTTCCCTTGGTTCTACTGAAAATCATATGCATATCTTATGAACAATAGTGGAGGGCCAACTCTAGCCAAGGGCTAGGAAATTATGACCTTGGCAAAGCTAGTTGGAGTTGGAGCTGGAAGGATCGATGGATTGCTACGCGCCCTTGGGAAAGCCGTGTGCCAAGTGTAACCATTAGCCCCCCTAAAGATCAAAATAAGAAGCCGAACAAAGTTAAGAAGGATAAGAATTCATCAACATCAAAAAAACCAATTTCAGTTAAAACTCCTTCAGCTAATGCTAAAGGGACTAAATCCTTAGGTAATGCAAAAGGGACTACAAAAGCTAGAAGAAGATTGTCTTACCCTGCTGCCACAGAAAAAAGCAGTGCCTGAAGGAAAGCAATGAGTACTCAGAACAAAAGCATGCATATTTTATCAAAGTCTACATCGTGTTAACTTTAGCAGAGTCAAATTCAGTTTCAAGTGGTTACAGTGTGTGTGTTTAAAGATAAAAGGCAATCTGTTTTTCTTTATTCACTGGATTGCTTCCAATTTGTGCATATGAATGAGTGAAATTCAATGACCTTAGTGATAGAAAATGGACCAACAAACCTGCTTGTGTGTGTGATTTGTTGATTGGTTTTTATTTCTTCAATCTTGTATATTAGTGCAGTGAGGAGACAAATTATAGATAGATCAATTATCCCCTTCACCCCCCCCCCCCCCCCCCCCCCGTTTGTTGTAATAGAAAAGTTTTTTGAAGCTACGATCTTGTTCATTTTAATTTTATCATCATCATTCATCATAATGAGGTCGCTTATGCAAGTTATATGTTGCCCGACAAGTGGACACTATAGCTTTCAACTTTATTATTTTGTAATAATTTTATTTTTCTCCTTTCCAGTTCATCCTTTATTTTTATATATGTTCTAATCAAACTCATGGAAATTGCATTAACCAAACCTAAACAACGTTTGAATTAGTAACGAATTTATATCTTGTCTAGCTGGGTGAATTTTATAAACTTAATTATGAAAATTTAATTTTGTTAATTTGAGTTTGATTAACAATTACTATAAAATGAAGTAATTTATATGCATGTATATATGAGTATATTATATATATATATATATATATATATATATATATTAAAAATTAATGTTATTTATATAATTAGTTCATTTACACTAATATCCTTAATGCAAAATACTACAAAAGAGATTTTCAAGTCAATGACGATTTTAATAAAATGGATAAATGAAATTGTTTTTCCTTGAACTTTACAACCACTTAAACGACTGTTAGGCTTCGCAGAGGCCAAAATAAACACATCATAAGATAAGATGATGTGGAACAAGATAGGAAATTAGTTCACTTGGATTCAATTTGTTAATATTTAGTTTAGTTCAAAATTCGCCTCAAATTTAACATGAATAATTTTTTCAGTTCAAATTTAACTCGGTTTAAACTTGTGAAAAACTTGATTCAGCTTGTTAGTTCGAATCAGATAAACCAAAAATAAGTCTTTTTAGATCTACATTTCAAATTTTTAATTTATTAATAGATTTTAGATAAAATAATTCTTTAATTTTTTTTAAAGGATAAAACTAAACTTAGTATATTAACTTTGTAAGGCCTCAAGGTATAACAAAAAAAACATAATTACAATTAAAGTTTACATAAATAAAAATTATACTATACTGCATATATAAAATAATAGAAAACTTAATTAGATATATATATATATATATATATATATATATATATATATATATATATATATCAATCAAGTGGATTCGTGAATCAAATAAGTTGAATTATACATAGCTTAAATTCGACTCATTTATTTAATAAGTTCAATTTTTATATAAAATTGAGACCATTTGATTCATGAATCAAATTTAAAAAAATTAATTATTGAATCAAATTTTAAATTATTTTTAAATTAATTTGATTCATTGTGAACACTAATGTCAACCATAAACAACAAAAGTAGTTATTAAATTATTATTCATATGATATGGTACTTTTTAATAAAATAATCCACCAAACAAATACGACCAGCCAGTCAACTTTTCGCCTTTCATAAATCATAAACGATTATACTTTAAAAACGTTACTCCCTTGTCTCATTACAAGTGTAGCTTAAGAGAAAAAATTATCTCGTATTAATTATTATTTTAACTTTTTAATATAATATTAATTATTTTTTATTAATATTTTTTATAATATTAATGATTGAAAATAAAATTTATAAATAAATTAATGATAATATAAGATTAATTTGGTAAAACTATTATTTTATTTCATTTATTTGTTGCATTTTTTGTTTGTATAAAAAATCTAAAACAATAATTAATTATTTTGGGAAGGAAAATACCACTCTCTAGAAAAAGATAAATATCAGAAAATAGTTTTAACCAATAATTTATTAATTCATGCTAGACACAGATTTCGAGTTCAACTTTCATTAATTTCTTATAAAAAAAATACATACATAGTTTAAGACAGAGTTTAAGACACAGTATAACTGACACAGGTTTCGGTCGTTGGTGGGTTTTTTTTACTGTCACACATGATTTGCATTCTGAGAACATTACCAACGACAAGATCCTTATCACCCAGAGCATCTTCTTCCATCACCAAATTCATGGATTCTTCTTCCAACGCCAGCAGCATTGGAGGATCTCGGAGGCTCTTGGCGTTGGCGCAGCACCTTCGCCAGTACAAGGCACTGTCTTTCCCCGAAGATATTGTGGAGCAGAGCATCGAAGAGAGTGGTGGCAAGGTTGTTTCTCAGGTGGGGTTTCAAGAATCTGCCACCCCAATTGATCAAAACCCAGAGAAATTCAGACCCAAAAAAGCAGCTGTTTTGATCTGCCTCTTCGAAGGGGATGATGGGGATCTAAGGGTCATTCTCACTAAGCGCTCTTCCAAGCTCTCTACTCACTCGGGTCAGTACAAAATGAGTTCAATCTTTACATTCTTTTGTCTTTTCATAATGGTGAAAAATAGTTTTTTTTAGTATGTTGTGTTAGTAGGGGATTCATAACTTTCTTATCACTCCAATCCTTATGTCCCTCCCCCCAACCACCAAACCACCTTATGGTGAAATTTTGTTTTTTGTTTTGTTTTAATAATTGCAGTTTAGGATATGGGAATTAAGAGGGAATGAACTGAGGGTTGTGTTGAGAGTTAGTATTATTAACTGAGTTTCAATCTTTTGTCTTTTCATGATGTTGAAAAGTTGCTAATTTTTTCAATAAATTGCAATTTAGGATATGGGAATTAAGAGTGTATGAACTGAGGGTTGTGTTGAGAGTTTGTATTATCAACTGAGTTTCTATCATTTTTCTTTTCTTTTCATGAGGTTGAAAAGTTTTTTTTTTTAAAAAAAGAAATAGTTGGAATTTAGGTTGTGGGAATTAAGAGGGAATTGTGTGTTATGTATGTTATTTTTTCAGGTGAAGTGGCATTGCCTGGTGGGAAAGCAAAGGAGGGGGATAAGGATGATGGGGACACTGCAAAAAGAGAGGCAAAGGAGGAGATTGGGTTGGACCCGGAACTTGTCAATGTTGTTACGTACTTGAACCATTCTTGTCTAAGGTATTATGTGTTCTGTTTGATATTTTTCACTAGCTTGAGTAATTAGTATGACTTTAGATGGATCTCTATTTTTTTTTATTAGCAAATATTAATTTGTTAGTCTTGTTAGAAATATCAATAGGGGATTCGAACCCAAACCTCTCCCCCCCCCTTCCTTCTTCCTTCACCCTTAAGCCCCCCCCCCCTCCCAACCATCAAGCCAACCTTATATCTCCTTTAGATGGATCTCTGTCCTGGCTTGCTTGTGGGTGAAATCAAAATTGAGTTTTCTGAAATTATTTGTGATTAGGAATTTTGATGTTAAATTTGCACACTTATAAAGAATTAAAGATGATTTCTGTGATGGTTGGTTTGTGACATGCTTCTGTGCCGGAAGATGTTGATTTGGGTGGTCTGTGACTGTGAAACTCAAATTGTCTAATTTGTTTTTGAAGCATTCTTTTGAATCATGATTTCTTATACCATAATGGAGGGGATTGCATGCTATGAGGGGAGTAAGTGGTTATGCTGTGAGAAAATGAGAGAGGGGGGTTATGATTTCTGAATTCATTGCATTTCTTCTAAATCCTTTAATAAACTCAAATTCACTTTCCTCAAAAAGTGAAGTGCAGTTGAGGTATTGAGGGATGTTGTTTTGGGGGCTTATTCTTTTGTTAACTGTACATATCTATATAACATAATGTTGTGAGGAATGGGTCTGATCCCAGCAATCAGATAAATACCCTTTGTTAATAGTTTAAGGGTTATAACCCAGAGTTGTGTCCCATTCCTTGTTTTTAGGGATTTGTATCTGAGAAGGACAAATTGATAAGCTTTCTTAACGATTTATATTTATGAACGTAAGGAACTAAGAAATGTTACATTGAGTGATTCGTTTTGGCCCTTGTTCCCCATTGAAGAAAATTGCTAAAATAGAGTGCTACTAATTGTGAAAGACTGAAAGTATCATTGCAGATCATTGAACTGGGTAAAGATTTTGTATGCCTCCACAGCCTCTAAGCTAAAGCTATAACAAAATGCTGAGGGCTCTTCATTGTCTTATTGTATGTTTGGAAAAACATTCCAACCCATGTTAACTTATGTTCAACTCAAAAGACACTGAAGAGATCCTTCTTTGAACGAACATTGAACCTCCAACGGATGGATTTCCAAACATAGGCTTATTAGTTCCTAACTTCTTATTCTTTAATCTTAGACGATAGTTTGACAAGTAGGAAGACTTTATACATATTAACTAACAGTAGAGATTATTCGTGCTCAGGACAAACAGGAGTAGAAGTGCATATGTTGCCTATTTGAGTGACACTATGTTCATTAATGACAATAATAGCATTACTAAATGTTGAATAGTTTCAATAATGTAATAATATTTTCTTTGACCAACGTTGCATGGAAATAAGCTCTTATTAGCAATAATTGGCATACGAAGGATCAATTTGAGGAAATGATTGGAAATTTATTTGATGGATAATCATCACCAGAGATTCAAAACTGTACACTCTTCTATAATTAAAACTAAATAAATACACTCTAGCCATGTCAAGCATCTCGTTTGCATTAATGATGTTGATGTTTAAACTCCCAGATGTTAGATAGTTTGGACACCTTTTTGTTAGTCTATTTCACATCTGCTTCATTTTATAAGGATAGAAAGGGAAATTTCACTACAGTACTTTTAACCTATCACTGGTTGATTTGCAGCACCTCCTTAGAGTAGTTCCGGTCATTGGCATACTTCATGACAAGAAAGCATTCAAACCTGTTCTAAATCCAGCTGAAGTGGAAGCAGTATTTGATGCACCTTTGGAAATGTTTCTCAAGGTCCATGCTTATTTCTATTTTTATCTCATGTTGTCTTCTTGATTTCTTGTGTCTGATGTCATTACTTTAACCAGGATAAAAATCGGAGGCAGGATGAGAGGGAGTGGATGGGAGAGAAGTACTTGTTGCATTTCTTTGACTATGGCATCGGGCATAAAAAATATATCATATGGGGTTTAACTGCTGGGATCTTGATTAGGTTGCATCAGTTGTGTACCAACGGCTGCCAGCTTTCGTGGAGCAGAATCCTAAATTCAAGCTTCCACAGGATGTATCCAAGGATACTATAATACCTTGAGTTCAATATTTATTGTATTTTTTCCTTGATACTTGTTCTTGTTCTTCATTGTGCAAAAAAACTTGTAACAACCAGAGTTCTAGAATCCATAGAAAGTGTTTATATTTACTGAAAAAGGAAGAGGGTACTATCCCATCCCTTGGAATTCATATTCCTACTTATTGAATGCCATCGCAAAGTTTAGAGAGTTGCAGACATTGAATCACTCAAAAGAGTGTCAACAAGTCCTAGAAGCATTTGCTGACTAGTTAGTGACTATTAAGTAGTAACATGAATACCGCTGAGTGTAGGAAGGACTACTTGAATAAAGTAGTTCATTTTGTGATTTTTAGTTTAACAGAATTGTCTTCCTGCAATTCTAGTCATCTTATATATGATGCTGTTGGCAAAGCATCTTATATATAGATGCTTGTCTGTATGTACCATACAATAGTACAAGGGAAACATTCAGTGTGACAGGCGTGTTTCATTTAGCATGTATATTAAAAAATATCTTGTAAGGTAATTTATTTTGGTGTGTAATATATTTAGCTTAGATGAGTGGACAAATCATTTCCTAATGTTAATATTTAGCAAAATACTAGTTTTTTTCCAAAGATAATAAAGGAACCAAAATTTATTTTGAATGTTCAGTTCTTTTATTGAGGCCTCCCAAGCTGATGTGATTTCCCTCGTAAATAACCGTTTTGGTTTAGAAATTAAAGGGAAGTACCATCTGTTAGATTACAGATTCAGAAGAAATATAGATCCTGAAACCGTATAATGCAAAAGGCCAGAAATTTTCGTTTATACACGGGATTTCTGAATCTTCCTCATGTTAATTTCAAGGAAAATGAAAATCCCCACAGAAAAAGACAAAAATGTAAAAGATGAAGTGGCAAAATATTGAACAAATACAAGAGTAGTAGACAGAACATGTTATACCATGTTCATCTGAAAACCTCGTAAAATTTCTCTAGGACAAGTAGACCTGAATCTATTGACTCCAAGGGATCCTTTCGAAGACGGTGCCTCAAGCAGTTAGGGATGACAGTAGCAATATCCTCTGCACTTACTTTGTCTCTTCCCTTGAGGGCAGCAAGAGCTTTTGCAGCTCTGTTTGTTACTATGTCTCCTCTTAATCCGTCCACATTCAACTCTGCACATACCTTGGAGATCTTTACCTTGAGATCACGATCAATTTGAACAGAAGAAAGAAAACTCCTTGCTGAGGCAATTTGTTGCTGGAGCTTTTCTTGCTCTGCCTTGTAAGAATCCCGGAAAACCTTCGGATTTTTGTCAAAACGAGCTCTCTCCTCCACAATCTTCACTCTTAGCTCAGCATCCCTCACAGTCCCTACTTGAGCATGCATTCCAAACCTATCCAGCAGTTGTGGCCTGAGCTCCCCTTCTTCAGGGTTGCCTGAACCAATTAGGATAAACCTAGCAGGATGTGAGATCGAAATACCCTCTCTCTCCACCGTGTTCCAACCTGATGCAGCAGAATCCAACAATACATCAACTAAGTGATCATCCAAAAGGTTAACTTCATCAACATACAGAATTCCCCTATTAGCTTTAGCCAGTAGACCTGGCTCAAATGCCTTTACACCCTCAGTGAGGGCCTTCTCAATGTCAATTGTCCCGCAGACTCTATCTTCTGTAGCTCCCAATGGCAAATCCACCATGTTAATTTTGGAGAAGACAACCTGAAGCTGCTCTCCTTTTATCACACGCTCTCTCACTTCAACACCCATGAATTCTGGATCCTCTGGGTCTGAATTATATGGGTCACCAGCAACAACCTTGATTTCAGGAAGCAAATCTACCAATGATCTAACAGTTGTAGATTTCCCCGTTCCTCTGTCCCCCATGATCATTACACCTCCAATCTTGGGATCAATTACATTTAGGAGAAGGCAAAGCTTCATCTCATCCTGTCCCACTATAGCAGAAAATGGGTACACCGGCCTCTGGCTCTCGTTAAAAGCAATCTTCTGAGCCTGGATTAAGTTTAGAGTAGAAATGTTATCAAAATGGGAAACATAAAAACCAAAAACAAAAGTTACAAGTGCCAAATTTGATGAGTTCAATTTTTTCCCCACATGTTTCTTTCTTTGAAGGTAATCCTATTCGGACTGGAAACATTGTTACACTAAATTAGGACACCTCTTAGTAGAGATTCAAACCTTGGTTCGACATATTGTGAGGAACTAGTCCCTTATGCTAGACCCAACCCCCCTTGTCAGTTTAATTTTGATACAAGTTAGTGTTAAGATTTTTTACATTGTCAATCAATTATATAACTTTTAAAGTAATCATTACAAAATTCAACAATCTCCCTATATACGACAAGACAATCCATAATTAATTAAATAATAATGTAAAAAACCTTTACACTGATTATTCATTCTAATTAAATTCATTTTTTTTATATTAGTAAGGTTAAGAATGATGAACAAAGTCAAGGTGGTCTGACTTAGTTGATTGAGCAAGGGTGGGTAAGTTGTTATAAATCCCCTGGCACCGTCTTTAATTCCCACGGGTCAATAAAAAAAAAAAAAAGGAATAACGAGCAAAAATGGCCGAGTAAAACCCAAAAGTGTGTCAAGGTATTTGAACACTACAATATAAGCCCTAATCTTTTTCAGTTTTCATCACATGACATTTCATCCCTATCCAATCACACCCTACTGTATGTGCAAATACAATAGGAACAAAATATCTCTCTAATATGGTCCCAAAATTATGTCCTCAACTCATGCTTTACTAACATACCTGTTGTGCAGAGTTAAGTTGAGTGGCAACAACACTTGTAACCTTGACGCCGTGAAATCCATTTCCTCCGCAAAACTTGCGCCCAAATACCTGCACTGCAAAGCCACAAATAAAATAAATAATCATTCAGCTCACAATTACACCCAAAAAAAACAAAGGTTCAGATGAGATGAGACGATGTTAATTGTTGTAATGTACCTGTGGTTAGAGAGGGAGAATTGGTGGCAAGGGATTGGGAAGAGTGGTATCGTGAAGAGAGGAAGGCAATTGAAGATGTGCCAAACATGGACGCCATTCTTTTTATTTGTTTCTTCCTTTGTGTTGTTATTTATCGAAGTTGTTTTTTTCTTTTTACACGTACACGGGACAAGAGTTTGGCTTTGGCATGTGAGAGTGAGACTAGGCTAAGGATAAGTTGAAGGAAGATTTGAGATTTCACTGTTTTGGTCGTATCTTTTTCTCATCTCTCCTTCCTGCTTTTGGTATGGCGACTCACTTCTTAAGTACTCAATATCTTGCATTTGTCGTATTTTAAAAATATGCTATGATGGACCATTTGCTGGTTAAAACAAATGATTCCAACACTGACCTGCTCATTTTAAAGTGGAATGAAATTTGATTTGATAGAATTTTTTTCAAATTATTAAATATATTACTTTTTATTTTGAAATTCTTTTCTTTCTGGGTCAAGCTTGGATGTAATCATTCTTCCAAAAAAAAAAAAAAAAACTTGGGTGTAATCTATAATCACCATTACATTTTTTACATGATGTCAGTTTCTTAAATGAATTTTAGCATTTCAAAAAATTACTTTATAGTATTTTTACCACAAACTTTAATTATTTATTACATTAAATGATTTAACAAGAGTAATATCATATATTTACCACAATAAACTTGTTTTTTTAACTCAAAGTTATATTCCCAAAAATGTAATAACAAAAATTCCCAAAAAACATTATTTTCTGAGATTGTTTTTCTTAAAAAATTAAATCATGGAAAACAAACATTCTTAGCTTAAGATTTCCAAGAAAATAATTTTTCTTGTACCAAACACCCCCACAGGTGTAATTCATCTATTATCGATGTTTTCTTTCTCTCTCTCTGCAACAAACCACCCTTAAATATTTCCAATAAGTTTATAACAAACCACCCTTAAATATATTAACAAAAATAATATTCATGGAGAGTAGGCATTAAGAACAAATTATATCAAAAGGAATCAGACCACTGCCTGCCACCAAAGTAAGGTGGCATGGTATTCACTGAAAACCCCACTATGGTTCAGGTTTACCCAAAAATTTCTCATGTTCAAGAGATCTCCAATATAAAAGAGGGGAGAGAGAGAGAGAGAGAGAGACAGATCCAATAAGTTGTATTTCCATCTAAGGGGTCAAGTATTGGTTGGCGTCTTGGCGAATAGAACTAAAAGGGACAAAAGTAGGAAGACCTCAGCTTAAGTTACAAGTTCAGCAAAACCAAAAATTGTAAAGCCTCACACAGTTATAAACAGAGAGAATCATACAGATGCTTCCTGCTAACTTCAAAAGGCAAAGTTACGGAGATTCTAGCAGTAAATTTGATGTCCTCAATATATAAGTAAATGAACAACAAAATTTATATCTCTTTTTCTTCCCCAAAATGTAAGGTATATCGAGTTGTTATGATTTATCCTTTTATGTTGTCACCAAGAGATAAGCTAGGCCCTTTAGGTATTCAACAATCTCTGATCCACCAAGCTTTGAACTTCCAAATACTCTATCAACAAATGTGATTGGGACCTGTACACATTTGAATTTTAAGTCAGCTATGAAGTGAATAATGAACAGGGTGATAAGCATTGAACAGGATAATTATATTGAGAACTCTAAGCTATCTACTCAAGTATTCGGGAAGGTGGTAAAAAGGTGTAGTAAGCACAAAAAAGGTGGGGGGGGGGGGGGGGGGAGGCTAAACTGCTGAAGCACATTAAACACATAATGTAATTAACTAGCATTCAAATTTCCCACATGATTTAAATGCATATCTAGATTCAAATATTAAAGTTTAGAACATCATACTTTTGTCTAAATAAATGCATATAAACTTCTCTGTAATCAACTAGCAGTCATGCATGTGCCCAATGGCAAGCAAACATTATGATTCCACAAAGATAAAGATAGAACAATGGAAAGGAATAGGGACACTGTTTAACCAGTTACCATTTCAAGCAGTTTACATACAAAGCACAGGACTGTACGAGTATGCTTGTCACTCAAATTTGCAATCTTAATATCAAATACATCTTTCATGATTAGTTACATGTCAGTGTCACACAATGCACTCAATCTAATGAATTATTCAGTGATCTATGGAAGACCAATAGCCTACCTAAATAGGTAATTTGACAACAAGGTCAGATAACAAAGCCATAACAACTTAGATTCAATATATGGACCTAGCATGTCTGCATGGATAACACATGTTGATTGTCTCAACATACAAACATATACATATCATCACCCATTACTGAATCTACTTTAAAGCAATTCCAAGGCCAACCGAAGGCACATAAAAGGGTGTATATGCATTTGGAAACACGCTTAGTTCCAGGATTGACCAACAAACATCTGTAAGATGTAGTCAATTATAACTCCTATAGTTAAAAAAAAAAATCATGTTTCATTGTTCAATCAACATTTTTTAAGAACAAAAAGTACAAGTTATATCAAAAGAAATTATGCTAGTTACATCAAGAGTCAAGATACATACAAATGGCAAACACTGTACTGATAAATGCTATTACATATCAAACTCAAGATCTATAAAATCAACATAACAACCAGGTTAATACTAATTATAAGCATCATGAATTAAACAACTGTACCTCTTCAATATGGTACCCTTTTCTGGATGCCCGTACTATCATTTCCATTTGAAAGACATATCCTTTACTAACACAGCAACTAATGATATCTTCAAGCACTGATTTCCTATAAAGTCTACAAAGAAAAACAAAACATCACTTTCAAACTTGGGAACAGGGGAGCAACCAACACTCATGAAATTGCTAATACCAATTATCAAGCTTTATACCTAAAAGATCCTGTCAAATCTGAGACACCAGGCCATAAAAGTGTTTGTGCAAGAACATTTGCCCCCCTGCTAGTTAGCTTACGCATAAGATTCCATCCATGCACACCACCACCTTTAACATAACGAGTCCCTGTAACTATATCAGCACCAGTCTCCGACTGCTTTCTGAAATGTGAAAGGGAATGATTAAATTGTGGCAGGTAAACAAGAAAACAAGAAAGAAATCACTAGAACCTTTCGTTACCTAATGAAGTTTGGCAAATATTTTGGCTGCAGAAGACATAAATAGATCAGACAAAGACAAATAAATAAATAAGAAAAAAAAATGATTATGCAACTAATAAATTCTCTAAACTAAAGATCCAAAAAAGAAGTTCATCCAACCCTTCTTTTTATTCCCTTTCAAATTAACAGTCTGTTTGTATATGGATGGAAACAGAGCTTTGTGGCTGATTAAGGGCCCATTTCTTTTAATGTTGGGTATAATTGACTTCAAGCCATTGAAGATGATTGGGTTATGTATCCAAATGAAACATGTGCACAGTGCGGGGAATTAATTCCTGGTGTAAAACAAATAGACCCAAAAAATTTCGCTCTGAATGGGGCCATGTAATTTTGCATGGGAAAGTGTGGAGAATCACAATTGTATTGTAAAACAAACAGGCTCTTAATCATTCTTCATAAATTCAAACTATCCTCTACATGCGAATAGCATAACTTACATGGTGAGATAGATCAGCATCCATGATGACAACAAAATTTCCAGATGCATGCTTCATGCCATGAATATAAGCAGTTCCTGCAAATTAATTGCATCAAAGGCTAGTTTATCAAAATCATTTGGTACAAGTATAAGGTACATACCCAAACCCAACTTCCTAGGGCGTGCTCTTAACAGCTGAAACCAGGAATAAGCAGGGTTACTCTATATGAAGGGGGTGAGATAGACCCCAAAAAATAGAATAAAATCTAAATCATGCGTGAATTGTTGTGTCTATATGAAAATTTAATTGGTAAATGTCACTGCTTACAATCCGATCTTCTCCATAAACTTGCTGCAGTTGTTTTACAACATCCTGAGTACCATCAGGACTCCCATCGTCCACAATAATAATTTCAAAATCAGCATCCCTGAATTGAGCAACAAAAAGAAGTATTCATAAAGATGATTGATCATATATAGAGACGGCATAAGAGATAGCTTTTTAAAATTTTTGCAAGGAAAAAAGGAACTTTCTTATTAAAATTCTCTCTTGTGTATTGGGTTAAAAGAAAAGCCATATATTACAAAATGATTACTATTTATTTGCATTATACACATAGGAACATGCTTATATTGCCCAAATCATAAAATAACTATTGAGAACCTAGCTTATAAATTATATCCATACTTTACAGAATAAAAAGAACTGTTACAAGGGAGCATATATAATCATGAGAAGGAGAAATTACCCAAGGTGCTTGAAGATGAGGTAAACAATGAGACCAATGTTGAGACGCTCATTATATGTAGGAACAATTATACTGTACTTGTTTTTTTGCTTCTGATGTCGCCCATCCATTCTGAACTCAACTTGTACCAAATCCACTCAATGCAGTGAGTTCAATGAACTAACAAATACACAATATGAGTTCCAATTAACGTAATACAGAACAATCAACATATTCACACATAGAAACAGGTCTTTTTTAATACACTTATGCTAATCATTTTCTATAATACTACTATTTTGGAGGAGAAGTATTAATTACACTGTTAGAGGCATCAAATTGGCATCTCAATTGGCTAAAATCGACGATCGGTAATAGAGATTAATTGAATCAAAAGACCGTCTCAATAATATTAAAACATAAAGCAATCCCTACGCATGCGTACAGGGACAGAAATGCCAATAGCGGCTCTCAAATTCATCGAAAGGAACAAAAATTGGTGAAGGATCACCTTATTCAAGAAGATCCAAAAACTCAGTTGAAGAAAAAAAAACACAAATTTAAAAGCGTAGAAAGCGGTTTTCTCGATGACAGACTCTACACGAACAGATTCCGTTACAGGATAATTGTGATTAAAGAAAAGAAATTAAGAATAAAAAGGAACGACAGTGGCAGAGATGAACTAACCTAACGACGCGAGATGACGGAGAACAAACACTTCACAAAGGGCAGCAGCAGCAGCAGCTTCAAGCGACGGCGAACGATTGCTCGGAAATTAACGGGCCAAAAACAATGTCAGCTACTAAAAACTTTTTTTTTATTTGTATTTAAATTATAATTAGTAGAACATAAAAGTTTATTTTTTATATAACTAAATTTATGATCAATAAATATTTTTAAATATATAATTATATTTAGGTTTATGATGTATAAATTATATTGTCATGTAAGATTATTTTGATTATGGATAATTATTATATATATATATATATATATTGAAATTTAATTTAAAAATAAAAGTGAAAAGGATAAATTAAAAAGATGAACAATTAAAAAAAGCACATAAATAAAATAAAAAGCAAGTAGTTTGATTTTTTAAATAATTAAAATTTGTAATAAATAAAATTTTAATATAAAATTATATTTTAGATTTATGATGAATAATTTATATTATAATATAGGGTTATTTTGACTAATTTGATTTTTTTTTAAATATTGAATTCAATTTTAAAATAAATATGAAAATAATAAATTGAAAGATCTTTACTCGGAAGGGCTTTATTTCAAGTTCCACCAAACAAGTTTTTATTAATTTCAAACATCTTTTTTAGCAAATATAAGAAAAAAAAATCAATTTCAATTTCTATTATTAAGAAAATTAAATATACTAATAAAAGATAAAAGGAGAATGATTTAAGTTGAACAATAAAAATGTGTTTTAGGTAATTGTTAAATCAAATTAAAATTTTAAAATGTATTTGAAAGAATAAATTTTAAAATAAATAAATACTTTATATACCACACAAGAAGAAACTTGAGTCCTCGTCTAAATTGCCTAAATCTCTCACTATTATGTTGATCCTAGTAAGTTATTAAGATGAATATTTTTATATATAATAATAAGTGTTGACTTAAAATTAAAATTAAGAAATATATGTCAAAGGAATAAAAAAAATTAAAAAATAAAATAAATAACTCTTAAATAAACTCTCATTTTACAATATTATATTCTCAAACTGATGATTAATTTTGTAAAAGTTGAAACATATACACTTTTTGTTTTTTCTTCTTGTGTGTTTGGACACACGTCCATCCGTCCAATACTCACGTTCAGCCATAAAACCATGTCCATTTTGTATGTTTACGCAGAAGCAACCGGTTGAAGCTGTTTTGTTGTTAATCTCATTTATTCAGTTGCGGAAATGAGAAGAAGTTGTGATAACTAGTTTTGGTAGGGAGGAAATTGGTAGAAGGGAGAGATATGAAATTAATTTGCTTTGTTTGGTAAAGAAGATTAGAATGAAAATAATTTCAAAATTTGTAGAACCTTCACTCACTCATCTTTTTATGTCTTTTTTCTTCTTTTTTTTTCAATCAAATATGTTCCATTTTTACTTCTTTTTTTTTTTTTTTTACCGAAACATCCCAATTCATATCATTAGTAATCAAAGAGTAAATGCAATGAAAATATTTGAAAGAACCTTCACTCATTTTGATTTTCATCTATTTTATTTTGGTTTAAATATAGTTTTGTCTTTACAATTAAGTATTTTTTATTTTCTTCTTTGCAATTTTTTTCCTTATCCTTAAAAAACTTTAAATAATATTTTAAACATTAAAAAAATATCTAAAGTATTATAAAAAAATTATAAAAACAAAAAATAAAAAATACTAAAGGACTGAATAAATATTTAAATCTTTCTATTTTCATTCATTGAATTTCACTCCTCTAGTTCTCTCTAGCAAATAATAGCCATTTCCTTGCTTTTCTACTTGTTACCCGCCTTTTTGAAGTTTGGAGTTAGAAGCCGTTAGTGCTTATATAAAGCGTTAATTCGAGCAAGCAGTGCCTACTTGCAAGTTCCTATCGTTTCCTCTTTCGCGCTCCGACGCTCTCAAAGCTGCCATGTCCATTTTCTCGTAGCCAAACGGTGAAATTTTTCTCTCATTTCTTTTCTCATCTTAACCAAATTAAAACTCTATCGCAGTCTATCGTCACACTCATTCATTCGGTTGCAGAAATCTCAAATCCCTACCTTCTCTCAAGCTTTTCATCTTACGATTCCGTTTCCGCCGAGTTCACTGCGTTTCTCGGATCTGTAAGTCACGCATTTCTTTCCAGTTTTGAAGTTATCTCATTGCGAATCTCAAAATTTCTTGCGTGTCTCAGCTTCAATTGCCATAAACTTTTGTTAAATTTGCTATCTATGAGCTTCAACTAATTATGTTATCGGAATAGTCATAGATTCGTGTATACTTGATTTGTGACCTGTTTCTTTTTACTTTTTAGCGAATTGTATTGTAACAATCGTAGATATACCTCCGTTTATTTTCAACTAATGCCGAATACTGGAACAATTGTAGATATATCAAACTGCAGCTGCTATATCTTTTTGGTCATAATTACAATTTTAGGATCTATTGGCGAATGAATTTCTGATTTAGAGTGATCTACAACGTTCAAATATGGTTCATATGCTGGTTCATCGAAAATCCTTTTGTTTAACTCATCCTAAGTTAGTGTTCAGTAGGATATCCGTTATTGTAATTTTCTCTACTCTTCTATTCTCATTAATTGTTAGTGATTTGTATTCTCGTGGCTTATTTCGGCAAATGCTTGATACCGTTGTTTCTTATTATTTTGTATTTCGTCACCGGAGTGACCAAGGAACTTGTCTTTCTGATCTAACATTTTTTTTTCATCTCTTAAGTTAGAACATCTATCGTAGATAATGATCTGTATTGTTTGTGTTGGTACTTGGTAGTTGGAATTATAGTTAAACATTTTTATTCCCTACTTTTTAATTTGAATACGACAATTTTGTCCTAGCTGAGGTGTGAATCAGAAACTTTGGTGACCTTAAGGAATGGCAGAACAGAACAAGGAATCCTCAGCTTCAGATCCAAAGGAGAAAAAATCATCGCTAGGTTTTTCTCTTCATTGATTTTGACTTTTATGATGTAGTGAGTATTATAAGTAGTTTCTTTCTAGTTCTTTTTATGGAAACAAGTAACAGTATGAGAGGAAAGAATGGATGATCTTGGAATTGATTGCATATGACAGTGCATTTAGTTATTGAATTTACTAGTCAGCACTGTTTTGGAATTACTGTATCTTCATGGTTCACACAAGTTAGGGAAGCATAAAAGTTTATTACAGTTATAGTCTTTTAGGTGAAGTCCTTATCCTTCCCTGAAGTTGATGTCATTTCTGATTGAAATCAGGGCTTTGGTTTCTCCAAATGAAATACTCTTGCAGAAAGTCTCACCATAGATTATCTTCAACTGCCTTGGAAAATGAAGGGAACACAAAATTATAAGACAAACAAGTAAAAAGAGAATTCAGCAGTCAAATAATTTCTGGAATAGATGACCTAAGTTCTTCACACCATACTTAAGGGATAGTATTTTATTTATTTATTATTGATACATTCCTTAATCCTAAATATATGCAAGATTCTTAGATGTCTTGCAACTTCTTGTAAATTTCTGAGATTGCATTCTCACCTACTCCATGGGAGAACCAAATATTTTCTTTTCTTTTTTCTCTTTTTCTTCTCTCGTGGTTGGGTAAAAACAACAATAATGATTTATGTAAGTATCAATTTCTTTGCATTTTTCAATTCAAACAGATGATGAAATTGGAAATGAATTTCTTGGCTCCTGGAAATCCATGTCAATGGCAGATGATGATGCAATGGACTTTAGCTTTGACACTGTTTCTAAAGGCAAGAAGAAGACATTTGACTTTGAAAAACTGTAAGTCTTCCTAACTTCCTAAAGTTAAGAGTTTAGGTTATGCTAAGTGAAATATGGATGGCAACTGGCAAGGGTGCTGTTATTGGTTTCATTCTGAATCCTTCTCTCAGTTCTCTGTTTTAAAATAATTTTAGTTTGACAGGTTCAATATTTTGCACTTATACTGGTGAAGGGTGCTATAATAAATTAAATGTTCATTATTTTGATCTTTTTGCATATCTGTGGTGATTGTGATGTTTTATATAAAAGAGAATTTCATTTAAGGAACAAATTACCTGGATATACATATGTGCTTATGTAATGCAGTTTTGACTTACGAGTTTGTAGTTCCTGATTTGACGTGTTACAAATAATCCTTGGTAGGGACATGAATTTTAATCTGGATGGTGAATTCGACAAGATATCATCATTTAAGTTGGACATGTCAGATCTTGATTTTACATGCCCACCTAAGAAGAATTCCCAGTCTAAGGATAAGAAAGGCGAAGTATCTGGTGCAAAAGCTGGGAAGCAAGATGGGTTTAATTTCAGCTTTGATTTTAATGAGTAAGTGGGTGAAAACATTTGAGGCAAAAATCAATTAAAGCACAGATGTTATTTTTGGTTTATGCAGCATGAAAGTGAGTGATTTGAAGGTATAAATCTATTCTCACACTTTTGCACTTGTTATTTGCATAGGTTGGATAGCTTCAATCTTCATTCAAGCTTCATGAAAGAAGATACTACCTCCAACAGTAGCCCAAAAAAAAAGGGAGTAACTACTGAAGGAAGTGATAAAGGTGGTAAAATGCCTAAAACCAATGATGATGAAGGTGCTCATGCATCTAATGATAGCACGGCTGTGAAATCCCATGCATCAGAGAGGCTGGAAACTTTGAAGGTTGAGACTATGGTTGGTATCCCAGGGAATCTAGTTTCCAAACAGGATGGTTCTGTTTCCAAAATTTCATCCTCTGGGAATCTTGACATGCCAATGGAGAATCAAACTTTAGATACAAATAAACATAAAAGTACAGAAGAAATTGATCAAGAAAGAGACTTACCAGAGAAGACAAAGTTAACAGAATCAAAATCTGAGCAGGTTATCAATATGGCATGTTCTCAGTCAGTAGGTCAGAGTGATTCAGACCAGCACACTATCTCAGACCAGCATACAAATGTTTTTTCATCTGGAACAAGAGTCAGTAATGTTTCAGGAGATAAACAAGAGGTTAACGATAAGACAACATATCAGTGTAAAAAAATGTTTTCTTCTGGAACAAGAGAAATTAATGTTTCGGGTGACATACAAGAGGTTAATGATAAGGCAACAAACATGAAATCTGATAGTGTAGACTTACAATTAGTGCATTCCTCCCCACATCACATCACTAAGTCAGATAGCAGTGTTGGAGAACCAATTACTCTAGGTAGCAGTACCCAAGAAGTTACTAATGACCCACAGCCAGAAAAGAGGAATACAAGTTGTGAAAATATTAATAAAACTGATGCCTTGAAGAAGATTTCATGTGACAATGGCAACAGAGAAAACAAAAATACAACTTCAGTGTGTCATTTGGCTCCCGCAAACAGGTCAAATTATTATGATCCTTTTATTATTATGTCTTTATGAATGTTAGTCTGTAGTTTATTTCTGTTATTAGCTGAGTTTCTGAAAATGTCATTCTGTAAGGTAGCTGGTTTATTTCTTTTATTGTGGTTTTCATGTTTTTCACTCATTTGATACAGTAAACCTGTAGTTGAAAAAATGATGCTGATGAAAGATAAAAAACTCCAAGATATGCAGTCAAATATGTTCAGCACGCCAGAGGGCAAAAGGTCTTTAAAACAACCTTCATCAACAGTTGGGACAAAGGGTTGCTCCCTTGGCAACAAAAAAAATGCTGAAATGCTCCTCGGACCCATCACTCAAGCACGGTGTGTTATGGTTGTGATAACAATTGTAGTTATTGGCCTTTCAATGGTGGAATGATCATTTATATCTCTCAACAGGGAGAACTTCAGGTCAAATGATACAAGACTTGGAAGCAAATTGGTAGGTGATTCCCTCACATATTCCAGCAAATTAACGAGGGATGCAGCAGCTTTGCTTGGTAGTAAAGATAATCTTATAAGTAGTAGAAATACCAGGTAATATATATGTTCCTGGACTTCTGTAAAACTAGAAGCTTCTTACTTTACAGTCACTCTTTTCCACAAACTGCATAAATGATATTTTTGTAGAAGTTAGATTGTTACTTCCTTGTAATGAATGTGACTGTTACTTCTGATCATGATCAGGGAGGGCAATGTTTCTGATGCTACAACATGTTCAGGAAAATTGGCTGGAAATAAGAAATCATTTTCTGATGAAGTAAATAAAGGCAAGACCACGTTTCTAGAAATCGGCATGTCAACTAAAGATGTTAGTATGTCAAGGTAAGGCAGCTTCTGTTGAGTTTTGGCTATGCTAACCTACAGTACTATGAATTAGTTGGTGTTATTTGTCTATGTTTTTCTCTAGATATGGCCAAAAGAAATAAGAGTTTCACTTGAACAATTATGACAATTCAGCTATATTAGATGTCTTGGATTGAGTGAGAGAAATTAACGAAGAATGAGATCAATAAATATTGAAGAGTTAGTTGATGGAAGAATGAAGATGCATCTTTACAAGTATTTGTGTCTCATTCCCTAAAGTTTTTTTTTTATGTGGTTCTTAATTTTGTTATTTCTAGGCATGGTCTTTTACCACTATGATAAAAACAATCCAAAAATGTGACTTTGATAAGAGCTTTGGTCCTCACCATGATCATATACTGATTTTTCTCGTTAAAATTTAATTCTGTTCATGAAACTTTTCTTTCCTTCAGTGCTTGGATCTTTAGATTATGATAGACTTTTCAGAGACCACTTACTGTAGATTCTTGATTCGATGTAATTAGACTCTAATATTTACATCCTTTTAGTTTATTTCTGGAAATTGATGCTTGGGTGTAGAGAGATATTTTAGTTAGATCTTAAGCTTTAAAGAAGTTCTTTAGGATTATCATAATTTGGACATTAATTTGCCATTCTTTGTGGATTTTTGCAGTTCTCAAGTTAATCCTTCCTGCTTAACAGAGAAGACTGCTAGAATTACTACCCAGGTATCTGCAAATTCTCAACCTGAAGCTTCAGGCAAGGAGTCCTATCAGAAATCAAAGATTGCTTCCATAGAAGGAAATAAACTTTCTTCTTTTAAAAATTGCAAGATCACTCCTGCTCTTTCAAGCTTAAAAACTTCCAGGTCTGGTGCCAAGTGTAGTACTTTCTTCTTCTGTTTTCCTCTTTAACTTCATGCAGAGACCGTTTAAATTAATTTTATGTTATGTCAGGAACTTTGGAGCTAACAGGGTTCTAACAACTTTAAACCAAAAAGAAACAAACTCCTTAGTAAGCTCTGGCCAAAGCATGGACATACAGGGTATTACAGCATCAAAGAATGACCATCCTATTGACAGTGGTGACAATCAGAAGCCTTCAACCCCATTCTTGAAGAGGAAAACTACTGAGGTTTGAAATTTTCGAAGATTTTTACCTTTTGAAGATTGAAGGAAAAAATCATCACTCAAATGATTTGACACTCACAATCCAAGACCTATACTTGTCACCTTCTCTTTTTATAGAGTCATATCTGCAAATGTTGTCATTATTGACTCCTATGTACTTTTGGTGCATAATTCTTCCCCTTGTACCCTTGGTCCACATCCATTCACATAGCTGGAATTAATTTTTTTGTTTCTTCAAAGAAAAGAAAAAGAAAAGAAAATGATGAACATAAAAAGAACCTCATGACTATATTACTCTAAAGATATGGTACCCTTGTGTTCAAATGAATCATCTTACAGAAATTCTTTGATCATCTATAAGACTCAATTCCACAGGCTTCTGAAGCTGATTTTCAATCGTTGAGGCCCCTAAAGCGCATCTCCCAGTCTCCTAGTAAAAGCAGGTCCTGCAGAACTGATTGATTGCTTTAATTTCTCTTTTTTGATGGATTCTGTAGTTTCTTATATTGGTACTTCTGGACAAGTAACAATTCTTAACTGCAGAAATTCTAAAGAATCTTCAGAAGAATTTGTTGGAGAGGTACATAATCAAAGCTTGGGGATTATTATATCTGATGTTTTGTCATATATTTTGATGAGTACTGTTTACTAATAAACACAAGCAGACTTGGGGATATTTAAGTGTGATAATTGTCAATACTAGATTTTCTCTCTCTCTCTCTCTCTCTATATATATATATATATATATGTTATCCAAATTTCCTTCCATGAAAGTCAGGTAGAGAGTATGCCCAACAATTTACTCTACAATCATTCAACCTCTGGACTTACAAGTCCACCAGCAATTAAAGTGACGGAAGTGGAAATACCTGATTCTATACTCATGGAAGATAACAGCAATGTTGAAAAGGCTGAAGCGTATATGAAAGAACTTGAAGATGTGAGTGATCTGAACATTTTTATCATCTATAGAATTGTTAGTGTTTATTTTAAAATTATTCAATTTACTGGGTTATCAAAATCTGTAAGTATATTAAGCTATAGGCATGTATTGAAAAACAGAAGATAGTCTGCTGGTAATAGTTGCCTTCTGCCATCTGGTATGAGTTGAGACATGAAAACAGTTTCATAGAATTCAAGAAGTTGGTCTGGTTACTGAAGAAACATGCTAATATGCTACTAGGTAAACACTTTCTATTTTCTGTGTTTAAAGTATCACTAGAACAGTCCACCTGTGCTTCACACGGTTAGTGAACAAATAAAAAAAAGCAACCCAATTTCAGTCAGAAAAATGCAGAATCAACAAAAAAGAATAAGTAAAGGGTGGGGAAAATTTACATAATGCTTACATCTGTCCAAACAGTTTATATGTATGTATATGAATGAATGATGAACATCTCCCTTACTTTCAACTCCAGTTCCACCAAAATAACCCATTCTCAAATTAGTTACTTTGACACTGTTATTTATTTTATTTTAAGCACTGTATAAGATATTTTGAAGTAAGTGTATCACATGAGAGATGGGAGTATGAGAGCAACAAATCTCAACTGTATAATTAAAATAGACTATTAGCATTAGATCTAATTATAATTATAATTCATAAAATCTTAATCATTCATATATGATTGTACGACTAAAATTAACTCTTTTCACGTACCCACTAGATATGCTCCCATTTTTAATACCAAATTTTGAGGACCAAATTAGGATTGGTGTGTGAAAATAAAAGATGGGTTTTTTGTTTCTCTGAAGTAAAACAGCATGTAATATCTTGCATTTTCAAATTTGTGAACATACATGTTATCAGGACTGATGACTATGTTGGCCTAAGGCTGATCATGCTACATGCAAGGAAAGACATTTATATCTTCGTTTATAGAGCCATTTCTTGTTCCTAAACTACCCGTTCTTGTGTTTAATTGTATATGCAAGCAAACCAGATTATCTCCTCTCTTAACAAAATCGTAATTTTATACACTTTTAAGTTGCAATTGTTTTCAAATTGAATATGTTTATATGATTTTTAATGGTGGATTTCTTTTTAAATGCGATTTCTAGCAGATTTGTAACATGCTGAAAAAGAAGCACGAGGAAGCAAAAGAATTATTAATTCGAGCCATTGTGAACGACAATAACTTGCTGATGCTTAACCATCCCATTCATGAAGAAGAGATATCCTCCCACACTTTTTATTTTTGTTCATTTCCTCATAGTCATTTAAATAGTACATATTAATGCTGGTTATTTCCTTGACGCTTGTGAACATTCGGAAGGTTCAGAAGTTTGCTTCCCAGTTGATGCCCAAGGGGATTCAAACTTGATCGGCTAAGGTATGTATGCATAAAGATCTTTGCTTTCCTTAAAATGAGAAATTATTAGAAATTTGTCTTTTGTTTGGTCTATTAAGGGTTTAAATTTGTATAAAGTCTATTGTGATGCATGTCTCTAGTCCATTTGATCCTTAATTGTCGTCTTACCTTATGCATTGGTTAACTCAACTAATTTTTTACGTAGAGGGAAAAGGAAAAAGAAAAAAAAAAAAAAAAAAAAAGAAACTAGTTTTTTCAACCTAAGCCTTTTGCATGTCTTTGAAAATTCTAGTCAGATTTATGGTCTTGAGAACCAACGATGAGGTTAATTAAAATTTGGACTCTATTGCACAATGACACAATGAATGGCCAAATTCAAAGAAAAACGAAGCGTATCATCTGTATGATTTTCTTCTGCAGACGTGGTCGTTCCAATTGCTGAAAAGGGGGAAAGAATCTCGGATGAAAACAGATTTTAGCTGCTACTATTTTTTTTTACAGTGATTGTTGCTACTATTTGTTGAATGTAAATCGTTTCTAAATTCTAAACTATCGGGCTATAAGGCATAACTATGATTCACAAATCAACCCATGAATTGTCTCAGCGTGGGGGTTAATCATTCCATCAACTTGCATTCCTACATAGAAGGAAACAAATCACCAAGAAGTAAATGAGCAAGCATGTATGACTGTATGCTAATTAGCTCTAGATTTTACTTCACAAAAAGACATAATTTAAACTGCTAAGCAATCATGCTTGTTAATTAGCTCCAAAATAAATTCGACACATTAGCCATCATTAACGGTGGGACTCTTTCATAGGTCGAAAGGCAACAGGGTGAGAAATGGGGATACTCGATAAGACTAGCCCTTTCCTTTTTCGTATACGACATAGCAACACACTCATTAGGCAACGGATTGGCACTGGGGAGTTGAATAATGTGGTTGGGGATTGAACACGACGATTTTCGGCTCTAATAAGTCCAAGATGTATCTATTTTAGCACATTTGTCCAAACAGAGTATTTGTATTTAGCGTACAATAAGGACAATAAAAGCTTTTGACGATTAGGAAGTGCTCACATAGATACAAAAATAAATTGCACGACAGACTCAGACGAGTGTTTTTATGTCCTTGCCTCCTTGGACTTCCACTTGGATTACTATAACATAAAATAATGACTTTGGGCACCTGATGCCTATATATATGCATGTTACCTCTTAGCTAGGATATAACAAAATCTGTCTATCATTTTTCAAAATCTTGAAAGGAAAATGGCGAAACTGAGTTTCTGTTTCTGCACCTTACTCCTGTTGCTTTCATTCTCCTTGTCCGAGACTCGCCCCCTGAGGAATCACGATCCATTTTCTTCTCATTTCCCCCCTAGCCCCCTCTTCTTTAGTACTATCAAGCACTACCTTTATCCAGAATCAGAAGGCAGCAGCCTAGCCAAGAAAAGTGTTAAGGTCTCTTACAGCATTGGGTTCAGAAACAGCAATGCAACAGGAAGCCATTACTACCGACCCAGTCGAGTGAGTCCAGGAGGTCCAGATGCACACCATCACTTCGAAGCAGTGAATAATACGCTAAATTAAGTCTTAAAAACTACAAATTTCAGTTAATTTGGTTCTTGAGATTTTAAAATTATTATTTTAGTTCTTGAAATTAATCACTGCAGTTTTTGTCTTAATAATTTTTTTAGGATTTATTATTTTTTTAGTTCTTAAACTTTTTTTTTTGTTATTAGTCAACATCCCTTCAAATATTTTTCATCCTTACTTTTAGTCCCTTAAAATAAGGATGAAAAAAATTAAGAGATCAATATCACTTAAAAAAAGTTTAAAAACTAAAGCAGAAATTAATCTTACGAAGTTTAGGGGGAAAATATTAAACTTTTTTTATAAGCAAAATATTTTATTAATTTTTTGCTTATTAAAAAAAAAGAACTATTTAAACAAAGGCTACAGTGATTAATTTCAAGAACTAAAATGACAATTATTCATAATTTCAAGACTCATTTGGCCTGTTATGGTGAAAACAACTATTAGTGGAGGACAAGCTAGGGAGAGAAGTTAGATCTACTATGTGTGTTTAAATTTTGCTAGTATGAAATGACGACTTATAATAATGGAAATAAAAAAGAATCCTTTCACAAAATGACATGATCGTGTTATTATGAAAACACAAACAAAATTATCAATAAAAAAGACATCATTTAGCACCCGAAGGGTGGCATGCGATTCTTGTAAATAGATGGAAGGATTATTTTGTTCGACCTTGTACGTTGTAACACGAATCTCTTTGATTCCAATAAATAATATAGTAGTATTTCCTTTTGTATTTTGATTTGCGATCACAGTTAATGTCTTAATGATTACGTTAATTATCGATCCATATGATAGATCGCAGAGACAAAAAACCAAAATGGTACGCATATTATTGAAGTTATTTTCTTTATATTTAAACTTCGGTTACAATGTTATAGCAAATAGACTATACTTCTTTACGCACCAAAACAAAAGGACTGATTCTACTATCCTCTCCAGCTGCATTCTGTCCAGTTAACATCCAACCCACATCTAAACCATTAAATTTGTTATTACACAGAAAACCGAGAGGAATGAGATAATGGATTGTTGAGATTTTAGATTTAAGAGAAATAAGGCTAGAGAGCAGGAGAGGATCCAGTTCTTGACATGAAGAACAATTACTACTGTGGTGTACTATAATTCCTTTGTGGATCGTATGAACGTAACAATTATAAATAATTAAATATACATACGAGCTTTCTTTATACATGAAGCATTTTTTGTGTGTGTGTGTAGAAAAGCTCAAACTATGTTCAAAATTCGTTTTCGATACGTATAAAGTGGATCTTTAGGAAGGCAGAGCTTCATAGTTAGAGATTCCATCATAGATAACAAGTTCCCATGCCAACAACATTCAAGGACATTTGGGGAAGATCGAGGGAGGGACTTCATATTTATTTGGTGTTTACCAATTAATTGTACTAAAACTCTTACTCTGGTTCTCTCACTTCATGTAATTTCCTTCAGGATAACATTTGTGTTTATCGAAGATTTAGGAGATCTCAGTACCCACAAAAATTTTAGATTATAGGAACATGAGATAATTTAAAAGAAGATAATCTATCCAACTGGGAGATCCTAAGGAGGATCCAAGTTAGGTGAACAATAATTTTTAAAGCCGCTCAATGTGATGATGCTCATTTGGATATGCATGGCTTTTCACTTTTGCATATCTATTTCTTTTTTCTTTTTTATTACATATTTTTGTCTTTCTATCTTGTATCTTGAATCTTGATCTTCCTTATGTATCATGTCATTCATTAAATTTTTTTAAAAAACTTTTTCTCTCCTTTTTTCTTCGCCTAGTATACATCTCTGTCTCGTAAAGGTGTGTGAGAGAAAACATTATTGTTTCCAGTTTGTTGCTCAAAGTAGTTTTATTGTAGATTCAGAATCAGAATCAGTGGTATATGCAAGAGCTGTGATATGCAAAATATGTTAATCGGCTGAAAACCTGACCATTGGGAATCTCAGAAGGAAACAAAAAATAATAACTAGTCAATACATTTTTTAAGTGGATAATACTTGGTGGTTACTAAAAAAATATATGAAAGTGCACCTTTAAAAAATATATGAAGGTCAATTGCGATAATGTCCAGTAACAGTAGTGTGTTAAAAAGATAAAAGTCACGTTAATGCCAGTTAAGCAGGGGATAATGAGGATAAGGTAAAGAATATAATAGAAATGATATCCTCTTGTGAAAGTGGGTTTCTCTTTATATGCTGTATTTTCCCTGCTTGTAGTAACTAATTTAGGTACATCACTTTACAATTGCATGTCTCAAATCTGTAGATTAATTGGATCAATAGACTGAAAAATGATATCAATGCAGGCCTCTGGTCTTCTGTTGAGTCATAAACTATATTGATCAATTCCTTCTCATACAGGACGAAATTGTCGATTTCTTATACAATGCCGACCAACATTAACAAATAAAAGCAACGGCAAGCACTTGACTAGGTTTTAATTGTAGAAAAGAATGATGTGGGGTAGGGTTGAGACTTAAGCTTTTTATTTCAGTACGTTCTTCATATTTAATTACTACATACGGAGCTGCAAATCTTTGATTAGCAATGTTACAACATTAGAAGAGATACATGATAAGATATAGCACTCTGCAATGATATCCCTTTTCTTGGCATTTAGTCCTGGAGGAATGGTTGGCATAATTATATTATTCATATCATGTTCTCTTCCTGTAATTGGACTAGTCCAAGGTGAAATTACACCAGGCAGCTAGGGATCATATCAATGCGGTCAAATAAGGTAAACTAATTTTTGTATAGGAAACAACTTAACCCTAGCTTTAGGATCCACACATGTATATATATCACACTTCTGCCTCAATATCTCTGTGGGACTTGCCCAGTTGCCCTCCTCCCCATTCCATGCATAATGTGTTTGCTTAACCCTTCATTCGTCATATTCTGCACTTGGTGAGATCCAAAATTAGAATGATTCTTGACTTCTGAAACTTGTTTGATGAAAGGCTTGTAGTACAAAGTTATGAAATTTTTATGCGTTAACTTTATACATTAGTATAAGTAGTGAACTAAGAAACATTAATTATAGCTTTCAGTAGAAACACTTTCTTTTTGTCTTACATATGCTATGGTTGCTGTATTTTATCTTTATCCTTATCTTATGGATTAGCATTACCGATTAATTTGAGATTTTTATAAAACAAATTAAAGGACGATTTAAAATCTTTTAAATTTGGACGACAACAAATAAAAATAAAGAGGAAAAAAATACTATGCACTGATGATGTATTTGGTAGGGGAAATAGAAGAAAAATAGTGTGGATTCCATGTGAGTCCCACACCTACATTTTATTTTAATTCAAATATTTTTTTTTATGTTTTCATCCTCTCTACCAAATAAAGCATGATGTAAAATAGTTTTATATTGTCATCCAATTACAAATCACTATATATTATAAGTTTGCTTATTTTTATAAAATTATTTTAAAAGTCATACAAATGACATTTCTTGATTGCCAAGCTGCCAAAGAAATATGGGAAGCCATTGTTGGGGCACATGAAGGCACAACTCATGTCAAAATGAGAAAGAAAACTACCTTGATGAGGCATTTCAAGATGCTCGTTATGAAAAAAATGTTATTGACGAAATGTTTGGATGCTTCTAAACTATTATCAATTTTGTTATTAGTATGTTTAGTTGATATTTGTTCCTGTAACTAAGTCTTATACTGAGTTTGAGACATAGTCCAAAAGCATTCAATTGAGACAAGTCTAATATGCTTCTCAACACTGTCCTTGGAGTTCTTATGGACACGGCTTCCTCCTAAGCTTTATAACGGTTGCCTCTCTACCTTAACTCTTCATTTGTCGTTATTATGGGTGCCTTATAACGGCTTTTGGGCAATTATTATAATTCTAGAGGGGTTATAAGAATGGTTTACCATTATTAGTAAGGAACTAATAGATATAAATGTAAAAGTGTTTCTAAACTTTTATTGATGACTAAATTTTATCTTTATTTAGTGTCAACTAATATGGACATAAATGTAACAATTTTTAATATTTCTTAGTTTTTCATGTTAAAATTTAATACAAGTTATTTCTATTAAATAAAAAGAATAAAATTTAAGATAAAATTATGACCTTAATTGGATACAAAAAATAAAAGTTAAGTAAAATTTATCACATTCATTGCCAATTGTCTAGGCCTATTTTTGCACTTAAACAAATCACATTTGATGAATAATACAAATTAAATATTGGGTTTGATATATTAATCCTATTGTGGCTTTGAATATTTTAAGCATAATCTTATTAAACATTTCTCAATAGTTTGTTTACTTTAAATAAAGACAACCACATTTAAGATGAATTTTTTTATGTTAATTGAATAAATAAAAATTCAAGTAAAAATTTTCATATTTTTTGGCAATTATTTATGCATATTTTCACACTTGAGTAATCATATTGAGTGAATAGTGCATGTTATATAAATAATTTGATTTTATTGTGTATGTTTATGCACATGTTAAATACCACACTTATTGTATTAATTTTATTGTGATTTTGCATATTTCCTTTATTTTTTTTAGTAAATATTGTTCAATTTTTTTGTTCCATTATATAAATAAAGTAAATACATTTAAAGTAAAATTGTGGCATCAGTTGGATACAAACAAAAAATTAACTGAAAGTTGTGACAATTTTGTACATATGTTTATGTCTATTTTTACAAATAAACAAAAAAATAAAATCCAAATAAAAAATACTCAAATTCTTTATTTATCCCATGCATCACATGGTTCTAAAAACTAGTTTAATAATTGAAGACCTCGAGTAGAAATATTGTTACTTGACACTCCCTTCCTTTGGTCTCTTTTATAAGCAAAGAAAAGGATTTCACATTGATTAAGGAATTAGTTGATTTCATTAAATTGGGTTGATCTCAAAACAAAAATAAGTATTTTCTTAAATTATTCTTTATTGAAACTTGATATCAAACTTAAATTTTTTTTTGTTCCTATTACATGAAGAACATTTTAAAAATAGTTTCATTAAATAAGATAAAATTAATTAACTTTTACTTATATTTGAGACCATAAAATAGAATTTTTTTTTTCTTATAAAAGAAACAGGAGGGAGTAGTCAATATTACAAATAATTTTTTTTCTTTCTAATATACACTCCATATTTTTTCACTTGGTATGCATTAGCACATGATTTTAATAATTGAATCAAGGTAAATAATTATTTTTTTACGCGTACTTCACCTTCGTTACTTTCCACCGCATCTCATCAGCAAACTAAGTTTATCACAAAGTTGCACATGAAATATTGAGGATGTTGAATTTTTAATAACTTCCCCATCCATTTATATGCCACCAATTGCTTAAGCTACCTTGCGCGCGTCGCCGTCGTTCTTCTCAAACTTGCGGCATGTCCATGGTGGTGAGGTGGGAGATATGGGGTACGAGAACTGAAACATCCAATAAATTAATTGAAAGAAAATATTCTATAAATTATGTAAGTACACCAAAACATAGTAAGGCAGAACAAATATATTTATATTATATTAAATTATTATATCAATGAATTAAAAAAGTATATTATTTAAATGTTGATGTAATTTTAGTTAAATTATTCATATTCATAAGTTAGTTTAATTTTTCTTTCATTGTCATAAAAAATGTTCATTTTTATGTGTTATATCTTATATAATTTTTCTTGTATTCTTATTTGTTTTATTATTTTTTTATATAATTTTTAAATATAAATAGTTAGTTTTTAAAAAATTTAAACTTTATGAGTAATTCATAAAATTAATGTTTAAGAAATTATTCTAAAACTATTTAATTAATTTTAAAATAATATAATATGTTGGGCTGATTTTGATTCACAAAATACTAATTAGATGGTCTATTAGATTAAAAAATAAGATAAGATTTATTGTTATTCATCCATTTAATTATATGATCCATCTAATTTGATTCAAATATTTTTTTAAATTAAAGAACAACAACTAGATAGATTGAGTTGGATTTCATATAGATATGGACCAAATGAATTACAGGCAAACAAATTATTTTGCCCCCCTTGTTTTCGAGCAACTTCGCTGACTGGCTCTGTATAAATAATAAAAAATTAATTGTAACCTTTATCAAATAAAATTACGTAACTTACCCCAAAATCTAAAAACCAATAGTTATTAATCATGTCGTCAAGGGTGTTATACCTAGCTAGGATAGAAATATGTTAACTCACTTACAAATATATCAAATTGTCTCAAGTAGTAAAGTATTCGAAAGCTTGAATGTTGAATTTATATGATATTGTCTATATTTAAATTGATTTAACCCCAATTTATGAATAAGATATAAGGAATTTAAAATAGAAGATAAATAAAGGTAAGATATAAGATAAAGATTTGAAAGAAAAGATAAAAGATTTAAAGATAAAAAAATAGAAGATAAAATAGATAAAAGATTTAAAAGTAAAAGATAAAGGTAATGATAAAAAGATAATTTAAAATGCAAATATGTTGGAGCCTAGAATGTCAAAACTATGTGATGGGGTAATTTTCTCTATCTAATGTTATCTCAATTTTCACTCACATCTACTATACTCAACTCCATCAGGATGAAGAGTCTACTTTACCTATTTCCTCTCAGATCTCTCTGCAAAGATTGAGTAATAAATTACATTAAGTATGAATATGTATGTAGAGGTACAACAAAATCACTCACTTTCTTTTCCCTGTTATTTAGAAATTATCATTTCTCAATGTATAACCCCTGAAAACAAATGCATGGATGACAAAATCACACAATAAAGATGAAGAGCGGAAAAGAGACAATAGAAATTGAAATTGCATTTAATAGATAAGAAGTGCAATTACATTACAAAGGCATTGATGGTTAGGCTCCCAACAGAGGAGGGTTTAGCCTCTCATTATCATCAGAAACTTTACACTTTATGTGCTGATGTGAATAAAAGAAAATGAATGAATAGAGAAGGAAAATGAGATAATGGACATAGAAAGAGGATTTTCCTATTAGAGATACTCAGACTTAGTATGTATTCATCAGAGAGCTCTCAGTATCTCGGGTGGTGTTCCAGTGTAGGTTGTGTCTTTCCCTTCTGTCTTCTATGTAGGATTAAGGTAGCATACTTTTCACATTGACTTCGCATTAAGATGCTACACTTGTCTTGCACACTAAACGAGTTGTCCCAATTTTTAACTTTTTCTTCAAGGTTTTTTCTCAAGTCTTTGCATCAATTTTCCTTCAAAGTATTTGAAATCTTCTTCTTTTAAATTCTGCTAATAAAAAATTACAAAGATATTAATTTTATTAAAAACAACAGTAAAATAAAGAAATTATAATCCTTCTTATTAAAATTGACTATCAAATTAATTCAAATTTTGCAATTATTAAACTCCCAAAGGGTAAGACTATGTTTGGTACGTAGTAAGAGATAAAAAGGGATGAAAGAAATAAAAATGTGAAAAATGAAAAGAGATATATGAGAAAGTAAAGTGATTCGATAAAGATAAAAAGAGTGTAAAAGAGATTTATTAAAGTGATTAGATAAATAATTAAAAAAAATGATTAATCAAAATGTCAATTGTGTCCCATCATAAATGGATCTTCACTTTAATTTTAGCTGAGATGTGATTTTTGTTTTAAAAAAAAATTAACACATACACATAATCAATATGTAAGTTAGACAATCAACTATCTTGGCAACGTGTGGCCAACTCACCAAATTCGAAAGTTTCAATACCTACATAACGTATTATACTAATAGGATAATTGATTACATATGCACAGGAGCACAAGGTGTTCTAAAAGGATCAATTTTGACAACTCATATTTAAATTGTTTGAAGACCCACACTTTTTTTAAACTTTTATCTCATCTACCTTTAACCCCCATCGAATGCTTTCCCTCACAAACTTTCATCCCAAATCACCTTCAATCACTTTCTGTTATGATTCACTGCCTTTAAACTAAACATGAGTGTGTGTTTGATTTACTATTGAAAGACTCCAAACAGTCCTTGAATTAAAAGTTACAAATTTTTACTTCTCACAAAACATGCATAAAAATATGTATCTGTTCAACCTAACATTAAATAAAAATATCAGTTCAACCTGAACCCTAAACGTGCATGAAAATGAGTTACGTCATGCTCTAAGGAGTAAGGACATCTTCCTTGAACAATGAAGCCTAAAAACTACTCAAACACAGCGTGGAATATGTACATTTAATTTATGACAATAAATATTACCTAGCATATGTTTCTTTCTTATTCTTAAACTTTTACCGGTATGACGTATAACTTTTGACGTTGCCAGATTAGGATAAGTAGTAGCTTCCCGATTGATGACCTATATTATGCAGGTAAAATTGTAAAAGTGAGATGTGTCACCAAGGGTCAGACTTTCAGAGGTTCCCACAACGAGAAGTAATTGAAATTTATGTAAAGAAAATAGGACTTACTATCAATTTGTTTAAAAAAAATTTAAAAGTTTAATTTAAAAATTAACTTTTGATCCAGAATAGGTTTGAATTCAGAAATCTAATTATGCGCATGTAAATATATTTAAATATTTTAAATGATTAAAAAAATTAAATAATTTTTATGTTTCTATATAATAAATAAATTTTAATGATATTCTCAAGTTCTTATACAGTTATATTACGTATCCATAAACGTACAATAAATAATCCTTGTTCTTCGGTAACTCTTGAGCTAATTCTCCTCAATAAGGCAACTTTAAGTTTACCTCTATTGCATTGGCATTACGTACAGATATCTTTTACACGTATTAGTTAATGAAAAAAAAATTGATCTCATCAGTCATTAACGATATATATCGTTTATATATTTTTAGCTCATGACAGCTGGTTCATTTTCATTAAAGGTCAATCATCTCGGTAGGTTCAATCTTTAATCAAGTTCATGGGGAATGATTTCAAACTAGCTAGAGTCCTATTTGCTTGAATGCTTGATCTAAAATATAGTATTAAAATTAATCTCAGTAAATGTAATTTTAGATAAATGTCTATATATTTAGTCTCGTGTTAATAAATTAATTTTGAGTTTAAAATTAATTTTAAGTGAAAATAATTTTAGTAGTGTTTTGTGTTAAAAAAATTCATACTATTAGATCTTACATCATCAACTTACTTTTAGATTAAAAATATAAATCACTTTACTTCGTATAATCGTATGCATGCAGAGACATAAAAACAATTGTACGTGATCCTTCTAAAGCTTCACCTTTCAATTAAGAATATATTTCCAAATTAAGCTAAATGCTTATGCAGAAGAATTCGATCTGCCAGCAAATTTTCAGTTCACATGAATTGTGATTTGTGACGCTGACACGTGCATTTGTTTTTGGTGTTTTGAAAGGTCAACCCGTGAGTAATTTAATCTTCATCCTATATAATTTTTTCACCCCTTTATTTTTATGGTGCGTCACACACAGATATGGTGGATCCACAATCAGAAAACCACCAACAGTGGCCACTATTTAGCCTCGTACATATTTCACAGTATATGAATATGACATGAAACTGATCATGGAACATGGCTGGTATTCTATGCTCGTCCAAATTAATTTCTTTTGGCCAGGGATTATACTTTTCAGTTGCTCGAAAGTCAAATATTTGTTTAAATTCGTGAGAAGGGATGACAAGGGATGGAAATATGTCGGATCATCGATAGGAATCTATGACTTGATTCATTTAAAGTTTGGTAAAGTTAGACTTGTGTTTTTTTTTTAAAAAAAAACCTATTTAATTAAATAGGTTAGCCTTATACTCATAAAAAAGTCTATTAAGTATAGAACAGCCTGTTTGTTTATTTATGTATAATAAAAAGTTAATATATATGTATTATACTTTTATATTTAATATTTTAAGTTAATAATCTTATATAAAAAATAAAATAAATATTTGAGATAAAATATCTTTAAATAGGCTAATAAATCATGACAAACACTTTAAAAAAAGTCTGAAATAATCTTTAATAGACTAATAGATCGAGTCAAACATTAATTTTTTTCATAACAGGTCAAACATATCTATATAAAGTTTGATCTGACTTACCTATATATTTATTCTTGATCATTATTATACTGCTAACATTATCATTTATATATAAATATTTTAATCCTGAAACTCTTAAAATATGATATCTTCGATCTTATATATAAGTAATAAATTATATTTTTCTTTCATCTCAATTATAAACAACAATGATCAATTTTTAAACTTATTCATAGTTAAATATATTTTATATCCTTGATTTATTGCCAACTTTACTTACTAGAGACCTACTCAATGGATTATAAGTATTAACATTAAATGAAATTATCACTTATAATATTTAAACTTAAAAGTACTTTTGGAATAAAATTTAAATTTATGATAATATTAAATGTGAGTATCACTTTTCTAAATCTTGATGATTTGTATTATGTTGTTTATATATATGACTGAAAATATAGTATACAATTCATTGTACAATATCTTGGTCTACTATCCCAATTACATTTTTGTTCGATTTAATTTTTTAATTAAATTATTTAGGCCTGTTTATTACTTAAAAAAGGATTATCTAACTCTATTGTAAAAAGCTTCAATTTATTATTTTGAAAAACTAAAAAGTATTTTTAGAATTTCATAAAAGATATAAATAATACAAATTGATGAATTAAAACATGTTTTCTAACTATTTTTTTTAAAGGATGCTTTTAGCTAGTTTTGTTTACTAAATTGTTCAAACTCATTTTATCTCTATAATTAGATTCATAATTTATTATTTTATTCTTATAATTATCTTCATAAAGCATCCACTAACTTTTATTATTTTTTATTTAAAAAGCATGAAAAAATAATTAGGTACGGAATGTCTGTTTTCCCTAGTGTTCATTAATCATAACATAATAAATCACAACGTGTTAAAATATATCGTTCAATATACTTCTCAAAAGGGGAAAAAATGATTAATATTGATAATCCGTATGAGGGTTCTCTAGAGTTCATCAAAAACTATATTGGGGATTACTTGCAGTTAGCTGTTCTTTTATGCAGCATATACTTAACTAGGTAATAGGATTTGGGTACCCCTTGTACCCCCATAAATGATATTTTCTATTTGGCTGATAAAATAATAAATAAAAAAAACTTAATATCATGCAGTTTTCCCCATCTCACTGTAATTAAATTTATTCTTACAAATTTGATAAATTATATAATCAAACATTATGTATGGATGAGATCTTTTACAGTTTTTTATTTTATAAATTTTAGAGGATCCCATGATATTTTCAAGATTGGACAGTTAATTAGTAGTGGTCGGAAGATTTTGGATAAATTCAATGATGAAGACAACAAACAACTTGACACAAAATGAAAATTCAAATAATGACCGATCTTATAGTTAGTAATGTAGGTTGCACGCGTTGCCTGCATATGGTCGCTAGAGGTGTCAAGACCAACTCGAACCCGGTGAGCCAATCTTGCTCAACACGGGTTCGGACATCCTAGTTAAAAAATTGAAATTTTTTGCAATCTTAGTCAAATTGTAACTTGGCTCACTTAATCCCAGGTGAATTTGAGTTGGGTTGATTCACTTAAACTAAAAAAATAATATTTTTTTAATTTTAGTTTTAAAATTTTAACATTATTGAATAATTGAATTTTATTTTAAGATTTTGGTATTTTAAGACTTTTAAATTATATTTATGTATTTGAGACATTTGAATAATTAGCTGAATATTAAATGTTTGAATGGTTATTTGAGACATTTGTCTATTATTTGTATTCGTATTTGAATTAATAAATATCTTTGATGAAACAAAAATATCATTTTCTTAAGAAAAATAAAAGAAAAATGTTTTAATTTTTTGTTTTGGATTTGTTTTTATTTTTATAAATTTGGTGAGTCAATCCACCTAGCTCACAATGATAAACTAGTCGGATTAATATTTTCATGATTCACTTAAAAGTGAGTTGTGATGACTCGGCATGTTTAATGCTCATCAACCCATAATGGATTACTTTTTATGGATTGGATTGATCAATTTTGTCACCTTTAATGATCGCATACATTTGGATATATCTCTTTTATAGAAATTAATTAAAAACTTAATTAAACACTTATATATTAAAAGCTTAATTAAACACGTATGACTATGAATGATTTCTCAAAGAGATCACTACATACACTATACGACGACACAAGAAAATGCTAACTCAATAGCTATCTAATTTGTTAAACGAACAAAAATTGTCCCAAGAGGGACTATTTTATTTGTAAATAAGCTTACCTATATGTAATCTTAATTCTTAAATAATAGTGATAAGATGTCAGTGGAAACCACATTAGCACAAAGTCAACTACACAAAAAATGGACGATTAATGTACATCCATGCAAGATACTTGGCCTTATTGCATTCATTTTGTAATGTCACGTAGTGAAATTGAAGTGCTTTTATGCCGATTTGCTTTCTCTTTTGGCATTGTCATAAGCTCAAACATGCGCTACTACAAGTATAGTCCAAACACACCAGCTTGTAAAGAAACAATGGATGACAAGGCGATAAGTGTTGGCACATATAAATGGGTAAGACGGCGCCTACAACGTTATGTGACTTCAAAAACATATAGGCAAAGAACACGAGTACTCCTGATGCCACGAAAATTCTTTTTTGTGAGATTGGTGGAATTAATTAGGATCTATTATCTAAAGGGGCAGAATCAGAATTTTAAATTCCATCTAAAAGGCTGAAAGCTTTTTAGAAATCGAACAATAAAATGCTTTTCTCCATTTGTCTTCTTAGAAGGGAATGCTCAGCTGCCTCCTACATGAAAGATGGATAAATACAAACAAAACGATTGACCCACATATTTTTCTAATTTTTTAATATATTTATATATTTGAAAAAAAGGAAAGAAATAGTGTATCGAGAATTTTATTTATTGTTTTATAAAATCTAATGTAATAATAAAAATAAAATAAAAGTGATACACGCACGAGCAACATTACTTTAGATCTAAGTTATTATAACATAAATGTAATCTCACTTTTGTAAGTAATTTTGTCTTTTGCTAAGTGAGCATCCCTTATTTTGGCTTATTAAAAGAATCATAACAGAAATTTAGTTGGGTTTAATACTCAATTTGATCTCTTAGTTTATTTTAAGTGTTTAATTAGGTTTCTTATTTTTTTGAATATACAATTGGATCCTTTTGTTTTCTAATTTTATCTAATTGGATAATTTCCATCAAATTGAGTGAATGTCCGTTAGGTGATCAATCTTGATCATTTAGAATTATGATTAGTGACGGTTGATACTAGTTCTGGGATGGAGAGAGAAAGGGGTAGAGAGAGATGGAGAGGGCGAGACGGTGAAAGTATACACACAAGGAGGGAAGGAGAGAATAAAGGTGGATAAAAATGGTAAAGACATTAAAACTTATTTTTTTAAGTAGATTTCTGGCAACCCACACAACAAAAGACTTGTGGTCGATAATCATTTTGTTGGGATCATGCATCTGTGCAAAATCTTTATTGCATGAAGGAGAAACAGGGATGGTGAGAGGCATGGGTTTGTTCGTTTCAAAGGAGTTTGTAATGTGAAGTGTTTTGAACAACAACGGGATAAAATTATGACAGGGAACACCACCAAGATGAAGGTTAATATATCTAAGTATAAAAGACATTAGGATGGGAGAAGACAATGGAGAGAGAATGAAGTCAGTAACAAAAATGCGGGAGGTATGGAGGAGTGATAGAAGGAGTTATTAGTAGGCCCAAACCAATGCAACACGTGGGGGGTGAAGATGGTAGGCAGACTTTGAATCACTACACATGTTCTCACTACTCTCCAATTGTGAATAACTCGTCCCTTACTTCTAAGCGGGTTCATGTGTGTAGTCCGAAAGCGATAACGACATCTCTAGCGGTTTCCTGAGATTTCTCAAGCTTTTTCTTTAGTTGTTCTGTTGGAGTTTCCAAGCGTTAGGAGAATGTGAAAGGATTGAAGACTCTATTCCATTGTCCACATGCGAGGGATTGAACAACTATATGATGGTTGTTGTAGGGTTAGTTTGGATTTGTTTCTCCTGTGAGTAATATTGATGTAATTTCTTATACTGCCTCTTGATATTTTTGTGGTGAGGATAACAAGGGGATATGTGGTATCATTTATTTTCCTAGTTCTCACATCTAGGATCTTTTGGTATATTGCATTTCTCGCATGTATACTGTAAGATAATGGAGGGAGGATCTATCTTGTATTTATTTAGCACATCTTAGGCAGATTTTGTTGGATTGGGCCGAGAATCTAGAAAGAGGAGAGTTTTATAGATTCTTTCAAAAATTTTACCAATTTTTTGTTAACATCGATTAAAAAATACCCTTTCAAATCTATCAGAGTTTCTTCAAAAGATCTTTAGAAAACAAAACTATTATGATGGTCCTTGAGATCATTTCCACTACCAAGATGATTACAAGACTTAGAACTATAGATAATAAAAGAAACACACAAAAATTTATACTGGTTTAGTCCAATTCAGACCTACATCTAATTGTTCTAAGTCCTTTTAGAACTTCTACTATATAGAGAACACAAATACAAATACTATGTACACACAATTCTTTAATAGAAATCAAATATTTCTCTTGAACCCTACAAGAAAAGATTCAGAATTGAAACTATATCAATTCTCTAACATTCCTAGTAACTCTAACCAAGAACCATAATTTAAAAGAATACACCTGAAATGTGTATATTTTTAATCTTCAATATTTCTTCACAAGATGATCAATTCATGATGGTAAAATGAATAATTTTTTGATCAAGTTCAATCTTCAAACTAATTGCAGTGCTATTCTTTTAGAAGACTCTCTTGAATTTTTTTTCTCTAAAACTGAACGAATCAAGAGTCTCTTTTAAAGTAAACACATAGAGGTATTTATAAAATTTGACAATTAAAGCATATCTAATTGATTATAAAATCAAGTAATCCATTAATTCATTAAAACCCCCAATGTTCTACATTTCCAAAAACTAGTTAATCGATTATCAAAAGGGTAATCAATTAATTTGTTTCATTCTAAGAATTTATGTTCCTTCTGTGCTGACTGGATAATTAATTATCATGTGCGGTAATCAATTATAGAATCACACAGAGAGCTTCTCTTTGTTTCCAGGAGTTGGGTAACCAATTATCAAATGGGATAATCGATTTTCCTAAGCTGCAAACCTTTTCTTCTTCTGAAACTAGCTTGGACATTCAATTATCAAATGAGGCAATTAATTAATTTGATGTTGCAAGCCAAATTTTAAGTAGAAGTAAGTTCTTAAGAAACTTAGAGAACAAGAATACTTCATCCACTTCATATTTGATCAATCACTAAGCATGAGAAAGACTAAGACTATATCACACACATGCCTAGTCTAAAACATTCAATAAAAATGCTTCATCTACTAAACATATTAGGCATTACAAAATTATCAAACCAAAACTAAAAATTAAGGAATTCAAGCTTTGATCTAACAAATTTAATATATTTGTCTTTGCTTATTAAAAAAAAATGAATAGTTACGATTTCAAACTGTTACTATATTTATTATTTTTTTTAATTGAAATGCCGCATTATTAGACTTTATCTTCTTGGGTCGAGAATCTGAGCCACCCATGAGAACAATATTTGAATTGACCTGACAAGTTTACACGAGACATGAATATCATAATAAGAACCAAAACCAAATGTTAATGTGTCAACCAAAACTACAACTGACAAGCTTGATAAAAAGGCCACACCCATCCGACACTAATGCAGCTTGATACCCACCATTCGACCCCTACCCCACCATACCTGAACTATACAAAAACATTAGCACCCTTCTTTGTGTTCCATTTTTCCAAATCTGAGAGTCACCGGCCACGTCGGTGCACTATCGTGTGTGGAGAGGCATAACTTTGATAGCAACAGAATGAAACTTGGATCTTGATTCATGTGGGGTTCTCATATCTAAACTATTATGGTGGTGGTGATTTGTCATGTGTGAGGAGGCAAAACTCTGATAAAGGTGCAAAGGAACTCAAATCTTGACGTGGTTTTCTTAGATTTGGATTCGTGTGGATCTTAGACTGAACTCAAAGGGGTTGGGTGGAAGAAGTTCATGAGGATCTGAGTTAACATTGATGTTAAGGTTCTGCTTGTCAAGGAGAAGCAAGTTTGAAAAGCTCTAGGTTTATTTCAAGGGAAATTGATGATGATGGAGTGCGTCAATGTGGTGTCGAGGTTCACGCAGACTTGTAGAGGAACGGGAATTAATGGTGGAAGATGTTGAAAAATTATATTTATTTTATTTTGTTAATTTTAAAATAATAATGCATATAGTGGTGTGGTTTCAAACTGTCACTACTTGTAATTGATAACTGGCAGGATTCATGACCTAATGGACATCCACTCAATTTGACAAAAAAAGACCCAATTATATAAAATTAGAAACAAAAAAAAACCCAATTGCATACTCAAAAAACTAAGGGACCTAATTGAGCACTTACAATAAACTAAGGTACAAATTAAGTATTAAACCATTTAGTTGCTTTTAAATAAATAAAAAAGTGGTTTCACTTAAGCAATTAATTCAGATCAATCCACATGTATAGATAATTGGGATAACATCACAAGTCTAATAGGTGCCAACTTGCTCATCAATTATGCTATGATATAAATTAAATTAATGAAATTATACTTTTTCAAGAGAAAAAACTTGAGAAAAGATGAATAAATTAATTAATTTTTACATCATTTGAATCCAAAAAGGATCTTGATTACACAATGATTAAAGGAAATGAGAAATAGTTTTATAAAGTTTTTATAGTTATATACGATGATAAATTTAAGAGTTCTTTAGAATATGATTCTCAGAAGTGTTCTTAAATTTAATAATATTCACTAATAGAAAATTTATGCATTAAATTTTATTGATTAAAATAGAAATTTTTATCCTTCATCTATATTTTAAGTTTTAATTTAGTCTTTTATGTTTAAATGGTTTCATTTTAATTTTTTATATTATTTTTATTAGATCAAATTGATTCTTTTGTTAGTTTTTTTGGTACTAGCAATGTTAAGTTTGATTCAAATACTATTTCTCATAATTTACCCATATGTGAATAAGTGAGTCAAGTTTGTATCAAAAGTTAAAGAAAAGACCAATTTAACTTAAAGAAAAAAATAGTTTGTTATATATATAATAATAAAACTTTTTAAACCTAAAAGATCAAACTAAAACTTAAAATATAATAACCTTCATTTTCTGTTGAAGTTCCGCTTGCTCGCAATCACTATTAGTTTGACCGTGACAGACTAGTTATCGAATACGGAAAATTTTGAATTGAAATCGCAAATATTAGTAGCAATTTAAAAAACAAAATTTTCTTTTAGTATTTCAGGTATTTTTTCTGCTCTAACAAGACAACATGACAAAACTACAATCACGTCAAATAATTTGAAGATGCAATTCTTATTTGCAATTTCATGCACTTTTTTCTGCATCATTTGAAAAGCAGGCGTGTCACATAGCTTGAAGCTGCCATTTATAATTGCAACTTTAGTTGAACTAAGGAGCAGTTTGGTTGCATATAAATAAGTGAGAAGAGAACGAAATGGGGAGAAGAGCAAAGCATTGGAGAGATTGGAGTGATTTGGTTGCACATAAGTGTGCTGAATTTTTTTTTCATGTGGTTTTTTAACACACTGCACCTTCTCTCTTGATTTTTTTTTTTAAAATACACCGGTTGAAAAATTATTTTCCAAACTACACTAGGTGCACACTACAGTAAGAAAGTCGGGTTTGATCATCCTGATTTTTATGTTTGATGTTTTTTTGTTAAATTTAAATTATTAAAATAATATAAATGTATTTTTAATTGGTGTTAAAAATACTTTTTTATTAAATTAATTTTTTTAAGAGTTGATTAAATTAATTTTTTTAATAAGAAAATAATATTATTAAATATAATTATTTCTTATATTATTTAATTTACTTAAGATATTTTGTAAGTGAATATTTTTTAAAAAAAATCTGAATTTTGTCTAATAATATATTTATTTTAGTAAAAAAAAATTTAAAAATTATATTATTATTTTACTAAATATAATTTGTTTATTTATGTTATTAAATTTATTTAAAAATGATAATACTTTTTGTTTAACAATTTATTTATAGAAAAATATTATACTATGTTATCAATAAAATACTTAAATAATCATATTTGATTAAAGAAAAATTTAGATGAAGATATGTTAAAAGAATTATTTTTGTTATCATCATAATATCGATAAATTTCATATTTTTTTTTCCAAATTTCATATGGCAAAAAAAATATTCACCTAAAAAATGTCTTAAGTAAATTAAATAATATAAGAAAAAAATTATATTTAATAACATTATTTTTTTTAATTAAAAAATTGATTTAATCAATTCTTAAAAAAATTTAAAAAATTAAGTTGATAAAAAAGTATTTTTAAAACCAATTAAAAATATATTTATAAAATATAATATTTATATTATTTTAATAATTTAAATGAAAAAAACATCAAACAGTGAAGTCTAGGTGAACCTCCACATGTTTTTGTTTCCTCTCTCTTATGAGGAGATTGGAAAAGAATTTTGCAATGTACAATTGTTTTTACTGTCTTGCCCTTTAGTTACACATGGTGGGTAGGTATTGAATGAAACCTATTGGATAAGTATATATGATTTTAATATAATATACTTTTACAAAACGAAAGTTCATTTATCATTCCAATTTTGTCGAAAGTATTTGTACAGTTAGCGTAGGTAGTAGTTATTGAGTTGTAGTATGACTTTGCAGGGTTGACAATGCTCATAAGCCCCTTTCGATCTGTCTGTTATTGTGACTGCATTTTGGTCATTTTGACATTGTTTTAAACTTGACAATATCGCTAATTGTTAGATACTTATTTACTCCAAAATGCTAATTCAATAAGGAAATGTTAAAACTATGAATAAATTAAAAATGACATGGAAAATCTCATATAAAATAGAGAAAATAGTTGAGACATTCGCTAGTTGTTCAACACCACTACCTGTCATTTCAAGTTTGAGCAACTATAATTTTCCTACTGTATCAATAAACTATGAATAAATAAAAAATGTTAAAACTTTGAAGTTTGAACAACTATAAGTTTCCTACTGTATCAATAATTCATATATCTTATTTAATCTAGATTCTGTTCACTGAAATCATTTTACTTAAATAATACATTTAAATTAACTAATTTTAAAGTAAATTAATTAAGAGTTTTTTTTTTAGAAAAGAATATAAATAGAACTTTTTGTAAACTAAAACAAGTACTTTCTCAATTCCTATGAATTTTAATTTGCCACTTTGTTTGACCGAAATTAGATTTTGAACCTGTATGAATACCAATATGTATTTCTCTATAATTACAACATCTGTATTAAATTATTGTAGATGGTACATGTAATCTTTAAAGAAAAAGCTTTATATTATTATAAATTAATATTTTTCCCACGCTTATTATAAAATTCATATTAAATAAGCGTTCAACGCCATAGGCGATTCACGTTATTGCAGCTAGCAGTCCCTGTTATTTATTTAGGATGTATTAGTATATAATTAATTAAAATATTTATTAAATAAAAACTCTTATTATATTATGTTTCTGTAAATTAGGAGTTAGGACAGCCTGTGGGTAGAAACTTAATATAATATAGTGAGAACATCAAGCTTATCCACAAGGACCGGAAGGAGTAGAACCAAGTAATAAGTCATAATGATTTGAAAAATAATAATATAAGTTTAACTTAGTTATTCATACGAGTTAAATTTAAAGTTTGAATTTAATTCATTAAAAAATTATGAAAACCCTCAACTTGATTTTTCAACATATTACTGTTTTAATTATTCATTGCACGATATAAATATTTATTCTCATGCAATTATAATTAATAATAAATAAATATTTTTAAATATATAAATTATAGATAATTAAATTCAAAATAAATAAACACTTTTGAATATATAATTATATTTTAGGTTTATGATAAATAAATTAAATTATGATCTAAAATTATTTTTAACCACTGATATTTTTTTTAAAAAAATTATTGAAATTTAATTTAGAAAAGAAATAAAAGATGATTGATTAAAACAAATATGCGATTAAAAAGATTAAATTAATAGATAGATAAAGATAAAATGAGGATAGTTTAAGATGTTTGGGAGATATATTTTTTATCTTGTTGCAAAAATATTGTATGAAAGTAACACATTTTTTAACACTTATTAGTAATAAATATTTCAAAGTTAGAAAATATGACAAAAGTAAAGGACTTAAAACCCTATATAAAAAACTCAGTTACCCCCTTCCCCCAAATAAATATTATTAGATGCCTCTTAAGCAGATTTTGTTGCATAATATTTTATAGATAAAAATATAGATTAACCACTTTCTTAGCACTGGTAATATTAATATAACTTTGGATAAGAAATTTATAATAACTCATACTTTTATTTCTCAAGAGAATACTTTATTTTAAAAGAGTTCAATCCATAATTATTGTAGTTCTGTTTGAATGTTTTTATTAGGTACTAAAAGAAGAACTTCAACAAGTATTTGTATACATGCATCAGATTGAAATCATAATTTAAGAAAGAGAGTTACTTGGTGCATCTAGTATTTTTGTTGAGGCATCCAACAGGTAGGATGAAATGGTAAAAATGTTCATCACCCTAATAACATAAATAAAGCTACAGTATCCATACAACCTTCTTCTTCCTCCTGTCCCCACCGTCACCGCCACCGTGTGCACATCCTTCTTCTTGTTCATACGGTCACCGCTGGCCCATTCATCTTTTTCTTCTTCCTCTTCTTATGGCCTTCTTTATCCACTTCTTGTTCGTCTTCCTCTTCTTATGACACCTCTTCTTTCTGTCACCATTCGTGTTCATGGTTATTCCTAGTCGTTCTTCTTCTTCCTCTGCTTCCTGTGCCGTTGTAATTCTTCTTCTTTGTCTATGTTTTTTTTTTGTTGAATAATTTTTTTTTCAATTTTTCTTCGTCTAAGTTTATTTTTTTTCAAAATTTTTTTATTTGTCAATTATTATTTAAATTGTTTCATAGTGTAATGTTATTTTGTAATGTTAGTGAAATTTTATAATTTTTTCTGATATATATGTTAAATATTGATTTTATTTACAAAAAATATATTAGTTATTACTAAGATTAGATTAGATTGTTATAATTAAGATTAGATTGGTGAAATAATTAATTTTCAATATTGTTATATTATATTTGTCTAACTTTTTTAAAAAATTGAAACAAATATATAAAAGATATTGAATTTTTTACTTATGAAATATTGAAATCATAATTAAAAATAATTTAAATTTTTTAGTTACAATAAATATTTAAATGAAAAATTGTAATAATTAAAATTTGTTATAAAAATATTGAAACATAATTTTTAATTGTACAATAGATCTGTTAGTTATAAAAATTATGAAACTAAAATTTAAAATTTAAAATATGATAAGAGTGTTAGTTTAAGATAACGATTAAAATTAAATTCAAAAATATATTAAATTTGTTAGTTATAGAAAACAAAAAATTAAAATATATTATTAGCTTAAGCAAATTAAATTTAATCATATAACAAATATTGTATCCTGTTGATATTTTGTCTATTTTCTCTTCCATCCTTCTAAGTTTTAACGGAAGCCATCGTAACAAAAAAGAAAAAGAAAAAAAGAAAAGCCACTGTAAAGGAAAGGGTTTTAACTTCTAAGTGGATCAAATTTCTTGTGAATTGTTTCATCGCGCAGTCCATGTCCCAATTGCCCTAGCCGCGCTACCACACAATACTCAATACCTTTGTTAACAACGGCGATAGTTATTCTTCCCTCCCTCGTCGCTTGCAACTTATCTCTCATTATTTCTCAAATCTAAAAGGTACTCCAATTATTTGTCCTTTTTATCAATCAATAGCAACTACTACATGCTATACAGTTTATTCTTAATTTCCGGAGTAACGATAATATTGTTGATGTTTTATATTTTTCACAGGTTGAGTTTTCGTTACGATGAAAGTGATGAAGAAGGGGAAAAGACCCTCACATAGTGGGGAAAAGAAGAAGAATAAGAGGAACAGGGAACAAAACCCTGATGTTGAGATAATTGTTGCCACGCAGAACGGTAACGGTAAACTATGCTCATATTATGCTTTCATATTCATCGCATTTTGTTGAGCTGTCCCTGAAATAAAGTGGTTGTTTTGTTTCAGTGGATAGTGCCAATGGAATGCATGTTAGAGAGGCAAAAAAGGAGAAAACTTCCATCAACAAAAAGAGAAAGAGCAAGGACAAGAATCTAGTTAGGAAACGAAAACCGAAAGGCCAAGAGGTTGATTTGGATGAGCAAAGTGGTGAGTGATGATTATTAGGTGTTGGCTTGTAGAACTGTTCATTACTTTTCTAATGCTATATTGTATTAATTTTGTTTTTGCTGTTATTGTTTCTCCCTGTTCTGGCATCTAGTATACACCTCTTTTATAAAATTTAAGTAAACTAATGTTCATTCTCAACATCTTTGTTTTTTTAACCAATGGTGTCAGATGGAGTAGTGGACAATCCTCATTCTAAAGCTGAGGAGATCCAAGGGTTAGATGGGCACATAGATTCTGATTCTGGAGCAGCTATCAAACCATGTAATAAAATACATTTTCTGGTGGATTCCACTCTTGCATTTGGAAACTATACATTCGTTTTCACATGAAATTTGTCCTGCTTTTGTAGGTAGGTCAAAGAAAGACAAGAAGAAAAGAAAGGAGGTTCAAGATTCACCGGAAAAGGAGGGAGAAGGGTGCAATCAGGAGGAAGTTTATATTATTTCCTCTGTTGATGATGACTGCTCAAAAGGAATGAAAAGTATGAATTATTTGTTTAGCTGTAGTGCATTGCTTTTTTGTTTGCTTTTAAAACTCCAAACATTATTCATTTAAAACTTTTATTTAAATGTATAGTTTCTGTATTGAGTCTATTTAAATGTATGATTTTTATGTTAACTTTCATCTATAGATCTCTTTCATCATTTGCCAATTACCATCCACCCCTACCTTCTAAGTGTGAGCATTTAGACAGATTTTTTAAATTTATTCTTTCAATCTGTTGACAGAATGGATTGTGATGCATCCTTGTACTTTCTCCATATTTGTAACCTATTTCTACTGTCTATTAATGATCATATATGAGATAGTTTCTGACTGGGGACTACTCAAACTACAGAATGGATTATGGAATACCATCAAAGCAGACCAGGATTGGATGTATTGCAAAATCAAATCGATGACTTTATAACTGCTCAAGAGGTGAAACTGGAAGAGGTAAGTGTGTTGACGTGCACAAGATCAAAACAGAATGATTGGATGCTCATGTTAAATTAAACCATTACTTCGAAATTTGGCTACTTTATGCATTTTGTTTGCTAAATTGAAGTGTCAGTGAACATTTATCTGTGGTTTTGATTGACTTGGAAAAGGCCTATAATGCTAAGAGAAGTTTAGCCAAAGGCTCTCAGGGAGAAAAGAGTTTTTATTGCTTATCAAGCTTATTTATGCTGGGGGTTACAACTAGTATCAGGATACATGGTGGGTAATTGAGGATTTTATTATAACTAGGTTTACATCAAGGGTCTACTTTGAGCCCTTATCCTTTTACCTTGTTTTTGGATATGCTTATTAAACATATCCCAAAGCTAGTGCTACAATGTGTGCTTTTTACAAATGGTATAGTTTTAGTGTGCAAGTGGAGATCGATTATGGTAACGAGTAGTGTAGAAAAGATTTGGAAGCACATTACTTCTGATTATGTATGAACAAAATGAAGCATGTAAAATGGAAGTTCAGGAAGACAAACACTAGTGCCAATGTAGAGGTGAAAATTGAAGATCACACCATTCCACTAGTCTCAAAGTATCTTGGATCTATTATACAAGATATTGAAGAAATATAGACTTCAAGTTGGGTGAATGAAATGATGATATGTCTTAGACTCTTAGTTGTTATTTGTGATTCAAAAGTGCTTCTCAAGCTTAATGAAAATTTTATGGCACAATCACAAAATCTGTGATATTGTATGGTATTATATGTTGAGTGGTAGAGAGCCAACAAGAGAAGCCCAGTTAGTGTGGCAAACAGGATTGTGGTTGTAGTGAATAAGTGGGCATAAAAGACAATAGAATCTATAATGAATACTTTAGAATTTAGATAGAAAGCAAGGGTAGCATCTATTGAGGAAAAAATGGTAGAATATTGCCAAAGGTTGTTTGAATGTGGGAGAAGACAATAGAAGCCCCACTAAGGAGAGTGGATCAGAAGCAAAGTAGCCCCTATAGTTAGAGGTGGAAAGAAATCACAAAAAACTTTAGGCAAAACCATTAAAAAAGGCTTAAATCTAAATGGAATTTTTGAGGTTTTGAGTGATAAAATAGAATGGCATCATTTGATCCATATATCAGGGGGGGCTCTGTTGAATTTGAATTCCCTTTTCAGTGTCTGACTGAAACAAGTTGTCTGTGACTATTGTGTCCCATTATATCAAAATAGCCTCTTTTTGTGATTTTTAAATGTTTAGCCTTTTATTTCGTAACTTATGAATGATCCCACATATTTTATGTTTTTATTTTGGTTTTACATATAATGATTTTTTTTATCAATGCAGGAAAGAAAAGAAAAAGAAGCCCTTGCTGCAGAAGGGGGGTGGACAGTTGTTGTGCACCATAAGGGTAGAAAGAAAACTACTGATTCTGAGAGTGGAATTGCAGTGGGCTCTGTTGCTCAAGCTGCTGTAGAGAATAAAATGACCAAAAAGAAACATAAAGAAGTTGGTCAAGATTTCTATCGCTTTCAAAGAAGAGAAGCACAGAGAAATGGTATAATTCCTTTTATGAAATTGACCTCAATTTTTTTTGTGTCAACACAAATGTCTAATTAAATATGGATCCATAATGTTAGTATATATTGAAAGAAAAGCATAAAGATGTTATTTTAAGAGCTTTCTATCAAAGTTTGGATTTTTTTTTTAGCCTCTTTGCATATGCAAGGGTAAGGCTGCGTACAATATCCCTCCCCCATACCTTCGCATAGCGAAGAGCCTCTGGGCAATGGGGTACGAAGTTTTTATGTCATTTGCTTTTCTTTTGTTTCTAATGAATTCCTTAATCCATAAAAAAAGGAAAACTAAGATGTTTTTCCATGTCTATTCCCACGAACAGATATTTTTTTACTGTCCCTTCTGTTGTGCCTAAGATTCACAACTCATTTTGTCAGTAAACTAAAATTTTATACATGAAAACACTACCTGTTTCTGGATGTTCATGAACAAATGTGATGTTTCTGTGGGTGGGAACACCACTTAAGGAATTATATGAATTTTTGTAGAAATCTTGTGCTTTACCCGAATGTCATGTTTCTGTTGTGTATAAGATTTTAAACGCATGTTTTTGCTCAGTTAAGATTTTATGCACAAATGTGTGCCATAAAAGAATGTTTCTGGATGTCAATGAAAGGGATGTCATGTTTCTGTTGGTTGGAATTGCATAAGGAATTGTACGATTTTATGTAAAAGTATCATGCTTTATACCTCATTTTGCTTCTTAACTCTAGTTTTTCTGAATTAAAACTTAGTAACTTTCTATATTGATTTTGATTAGATTTTGTTATTGTTAGCTGTCAAACTGAGATAAACCATTTTTGTTTTTCTTGCAGAAATCATGACACTGCAGAGCAAATTTGAGGAGGATAAAAAACGTCTGCAGCAGATGAGAGCTGCCAGGAAATTTAGACCTTATTAGACAATGTTTTTGGCGTACAAGGTTCACAGTAGTTTTTTTGGTGGATTTGGCGTACAAGGTACTTATGTAGTCTTGAACTTGAGTTATGCCATTGCTCTTAAATTCAAAACGAAAGTTCATTTATCATTCCAATTTTGTCGAAAGTATTTGTACAATTAGCGTAGGTAGTAGTTATTGAGTTGTAGTATGACTTTGCAGGGTTGACAATGCTCATAAGCCCCTTTCGATCTGTCTGTTATTGTGACTGCATTTTGGTCATTTTGATATTGTTTTAAACTTGACAATATCGCTAATTGTTAGATACTTATTTACTCCAAAATGCTAATTCAATAAGGAAATGTTAAAACTATGAATAAATTAAAAATGACATGGAAAAATTCATATAAAATAGAGAAAATAGTTGAGACATTCGCTAGTTGTTCAACACCACTACCTGTCATTTTCAAGTTTGAGCAACTATAATTTTCCTACTGTATCCATAAACTATGAATAAATTAAAATAGAGAAAATAGACTTTGCCATTGTAAACTAGAAGTTTTATATTATTGTATTATCATATCATGTATGATATAGATTTATTGACTTTTACACAAAATCTTAAAAGTCATATAAACTAATTTATCTTTTGTGATTGTTTGATGTAAATTTTTTTTACATTGACAATGCATAATTATTAACTTCATTAAAATATATCGTCAAAAGATGGTGAGCGTTAGTTTTTATCTTTTAGTTTTGATTTCTTTTGAGGATACAAAATTTAAGAGGGGATTAAAAGTTGGCCAAAAATATTTATCATTTATCTATTTTTAGTGGTCACAAATATTTTTTATTAGATAGAATTGAATAAGATTATTATAAGCTACAAAACTATTCCTTCTGGTGGGGTGATTTATTATTGGTCTTTGAACACTACACTGATGCTTTTTAAATTTAATATAAACTATACCAATAAAGCACTGTTTCAAAAGGATTTAATCGGCAGTAAAGAAAACACAGATTTAATCGGGTTAATCAGACCCATTAAATTGTAAGACGAATTATATTTTCAAACTTAAATTTTTGTGCCAGTTCATCGATTCAAAATAAATGACAACTTGTAGTTCTTAGGTTAATGCATGATAACGTTAATTTTTTTAGAGAAATGATAACGATAATTATGTATATAAATATTTGACACTTGTTTTAAGTCGTTGACCATTCGGATATGTTTGATAAAATTAACCTAAACTGAAAGATTAGCGGACACTTATAAGTTAGCAAAAAAGCAAAAAATTTATAGGCTAATGGATTATTGTGTACTTCTTTCAACACGTTTTTTTTGTATATTATTTGTTGAAGTTTATTAAAACTATAAAATTCTAAGATAATGAATTTTTGTGTTGTTTTTTTTAAACTGTAATTAATGAATAGTTGCAAGTAAACGACCAAATAAATTAAAATTAAAAATTGGAGACAAAGGGAATGAAATTGTCTCACTTTTTTTTTTATCGAATTAAAGATAATATTAAAATTTTTTATAATAATTCATATATCTTATTTAATTAATTGAATTAGATCCTCTTTACTGAAATCATCTCACTTAAATGATACATTTAAATTAACTAATTTTAAAGTAAATTAATTAAGAGTTTTTTTTTAAGAAAAGAATATAAATAGAACTTTTTGTAAACTAAAAGAAGTACTTTCTCAATTCCTATGAACTTTAATTTGACACTTTGTTTGACCGAAATTAGATTTTGAACCTGTATGAATAGGGGTGGGAATAGACCAGGCCGGCCTACAGGGGCCTACGACTTGGCCTACATAAAGCCTGACCTGGATTGACCTATTTAATTAAAAGGCTAGGCTCAGGCTTTTTTAAAAGTCTATTTAATTAAATAGGCCAGGCTTAGGCTTATTAAAAAGCCTTATAAGTCTGATAGGCCGGCCTATATATATATATATATATATTATTTTTTGGGTATAATTAATATTTTTTTTAAACTAGCAGATTCCATTCCTATAATTAAGTAAAACTTTAATTACAAGGTGTATTCTAGAGAAAATAAAAATCATATCCTACGTTCCTATACAAATCATATCTTATCATATCCAATTACGTTCTTATACAAAAATTATATCCTATCATATTTACGTTCCTATGCAAAAATTATATCCTTTTTCTATCAGGTTTCCTTTTTTTTTAATTCTCCTATTACGTTCATAAATAAAAGATTTATTGTAAAAAAGCTTTTAAAAAGTCTATCAGGGCAGACCAGGCTTTTAAAAAGGCCAGGCCGAGCCAAAATAAAAGTCTTTGATAGTCTATAGGTCAGGCTCATGCCTCAAAGATTCATCGTAGGCTAAGCTCAGGCCTTTCAAAGCCTGGCCTGGCCTATTCTCACCCCTATGTATGAATACGAATATGTATTTCTCTATAATTACATGTGTATTAAATTATTGTAGATGGTACATGTAATCTTTAAAGAAAAACTTTATATTATTATAAATTATATTTTTCCCACGCTTATTATAAAATTCATATTAAATAAGCGTTCAACGCCATAGGCGATTCTAATGTAGCAGGCATCCAACAATATCCATTCTTCATCGACACACGTTATTGCAGCTAGCAGTCCCTGTTACTTATTTAGGATGTATTAGTATATAATTAATTAAAATATTTATTAAATAAAAACTCTTATTATATTATGTTTCTGTAAATTAGGAGTTAGGACAGCCTGTGGGTAGAAACTTAATATAATATAGTGAGAACATCAAGCTTATCCACAAGGACTGGAAGGAGTAGAACCAAGTAATAAGTCATAATGATTTGAAAAATAATAATATAAGTTTAACTTAGTTATTCATACGAGTTAAATTTAAAGTTTGAATTTAATTCATTAAAAAATTATGAAAACCCTGAACTTGATTTTTCAACATATTACTGTTTTAATTATTCATTGCACGATATAAATATTTATTCTCATGCAATTATAATTTATAATAAATAAATATTTTTAAATATATAAATTATAGATAATTAAATTCAAAATAAATAAACACTTTTGAGTATATAATTGTATTTTAGGTTTATGATAAATAAATTAAATTATGATCTAAAATTATTTTTACCACTGATATTTAAAAAAAACCATTGAAATTTAATTTAGAAAAAGAAATAAAAGATGATTGATTAAAACAAATACGCGATTAAAAAGATTAAATTAATAGATAGATAAAGATAAAATGAGGATAGTTTAAGATGTTTGGGAGATATATTTTTTATCTTGTTGCAAAGATATTGTATGAAAGTAACACATTTTTTTAACACTTATTAGTAATAAATATTTCAAAGTTAGAAAATATGACAAAAGTAAAGGAATTAAAACCCTATATAAATATTATTAGATGCATGCCTCTTAAGCAGATTTTGTTGTATAATATTTTATAGATAAAAATATATATTGACCACTTTCTTAATTTGCACTGATAATGTTAATATAACTTTTAATAAGAAAATTATAATAACTCACACTTTTATTTCTCAAAAGAATACTTTATTTTAAAAGAGTTCAATTCATGATTATTGTAGTTCTGTTTGAATACTTTTTTTTTAGGTACTAAAAGAAGAACTTCAACAAGTATTTCTAATTAGATCGAAACCATAATTTAAGAAAAGACTAAGTCCATTTGAGGCAAATCCTTACCACCAGCTTCTCGCAAGTATTGCGTAATGAATCAGATCAAGACAAATAAACCATCATTTAAGAAAAGACCAAGTCCATTAGACGTCTTCTTACCAACATCACAAGTAGTGCGTTTGAATATCTATTCGAGAAAATAGACAGATAGTAACAGTTGTAAAACAGTTCTATGTTATTGTTTAATAAAAAAATTACTTGTATGCTTGCTTAGTAATTTTTACAATTAAATTATAACCTTAAAAGTCATATATCGGTAATTTTTTTATTAGAGGATAGTATAAATTTTTTACACCGTAAGTAATAATGCATTATGGTTAGACTCAAGAAAAGCACTAAAAACATGCTTTCTTAAACATATTTTTTAATTTTTATGATTGATTAAAATTTATTAAAAATTATAAAATCTAATGAGAACTATTATTAAATATAATGTGAAAATCATAAAATTTTATCATTTTTAATAAGTTTCAATGTGTTTAAAACTTTCTAGCATTTCTCTAAGACATTAATCATTTATTTAATAGTGTAATGATGATATATACTGTTAGTAACAAAAATACTTTTATCAATAACTTATTCTTTCTTTATTTTAACATAAAAAAATTAAAATATATTTTCATCTCTAATAAATACTTGAATTTTTTGGTTGTTCTCACATAAATTTTTCCATTACATTAAATTTTTAATAAAATAATACTTTATTTTGATTGTTGATACTTTTTTTTTTAATTTTTGATAAATTAAAAAAATTTATATTTGAAAAATATTTTTCATACCATATTATAGTCTTTTTAAAAATTATTAAAAATCAAGCATAAAAATCAGTCAGGTATTTAATTAAAGATCATAAACATATATATTTTAGGGAAAAAAATTCACTTAACAACGAATCAAACAGACAGTAGCGTGAATGAATTAAAATAAGACAAGGTGAACAAGGTCCTCATTTTTTAAAGAGGAGCTAAATGTAAGTTCATTCATATATATATAGGTCAGCATGCAATAGAGTTGTAAACAAAACCTACTCATCTTAATCACTTATCATAGCTAGGTTTGAAAAAAAAGTAGATGGCAGGTAACATAGCAAGAAAATGGAGAGACCTCAGTGGCAGAAGCAACTGGAAAGGTCTGCTAGATCCTCTAGACATTGATCTTCGCCCTTACATAATACACTACGGACAACTTGCTCAAGCTACATATGATGCTTTCAACTCAGAAAAAACATCAAAGTATGCCGGCAACAGCCGATACCCTAAGAAAGATTTCTTTTCCAAAGTAGGTTTGGAAAACGGAAACCCTTTCAGATACGACGTGAAGAAGTTCCTCTACGCAACTTCCAAAGCCAGCGACGCAGAAGCGTTTCTGCTCAAGTCCTTTTCGAAGGACTCGTGGAGCAAGCAATCGAACTGGATAGGGTATGTTGCTGTGGCCACTGATGCAGGGAAAGAAGCGTTGGGGAGGAGGGACATAGTGGTTGCTTGGAGAGGAACCATTCAGGCTGCGGAATGGGTTAAGGATTTTCATTTCCATTTGGATCTTGCGCCTGAGATTTTTGGTGGTGATTCTTCTGCTCAAGTGCACCATGGTTTTTATTCACTTTACACCTCGAGTAACCCGGGTTCGAAATTCACTGATACCAGTGCTAGAAATCAGGTAACATTTGTTAAATGTTTTTTTTTTTACCATCTTATTCATATAAAATATCCAATTCAATAATTAATCTCCATTCAAAAATCTGATAATAGTTATCTTTAGAAGAATTCTTTCATCTTAATTATATTTTTTTTATCTACAAGATTCTAATTGAGAGCTTATTATTTAAGAAAACCAAATCTTATACCATGTTTTTTTTTAATGTTTAATGATATGGATCTAAGGGGGGACGAGTACGGACCTTTGGCTTTCCCTATTTTTTTTAAAGAATTGTATAAGTCAACTATGTTTCTTATAAGCATTATTTGCCAACTATATATCAATTTAATTTATTTTGCAAACAGAGTATTTTAATAACTTATGGCTTTGATTTCCTTAAAATATGTTTAAAATGTACTTTGTTAAAATACTATTTGAAAAAGTAGGTAGGTGTGTATTAAAAAAAATACTTTCCCTTGTCCTTATTAAAGGTTTTATAACATATATTCTTACTTGTAGTGAGTTATTATTTCAATTTTAAAAAAATACGATTTAAGAAATAGTTAACTAAACTATGTTAAATTTTATTATTTTATTTCTCCTTAAATATATTTTAAAGGGAAATATTACATCCGTACAATATATTTTACAACATAACCGAAAGAGAAAAAAAAGAAGGAAATAAGAGAAAGATTAAGAAAAGATGCCATCAATATTATAATAGAGTAAAATCAAGAAAGAAAAGTATTGTTGTATAAATTGTTTTAGATTTAATTACCATTTTAGTTTTTACAGTTATAATAACTTTTTCTTTTGATTCTTATAGTGTAAAGTATTATATTTTGTTTCTTATAGTTGTAATTTTTTAAACCTTTCTAATTCTGACCATCAAGTTTTGACTAATGCGGTTTGGAGAAATATGAACAAAATTAAGAAAAATGGATAAGCAAGTTCAAGTGTAGCTAAAAGCCATAAAGTTTCAACTAATGCCATTTATGTTTCTTCAAATGACGTTAATCGAAACTTAGACAACAAGAATAAAAGAATAAAATCAGTTGTAACTATATAAACTAAAATGAGATGTTTTAAATGACAGGAACTAAAAAAAAGTTATTACAAATATAGAGATCAAAAGCATTATATGCGCCTTAACCCCTTCCTTATATGGAAATTCTGCCTACACGCATTACTTCTCAATCTAGCTATATAGCACTTATTTTAATCAGATGATAAACATTGTGTATTATGAAAACTTTACATAACCATGTTTCAATGTTCTTTTTCAAGTATTTCTAGCTAGTTCTGACAACTGTTTTAAATTATATGTATGATGAAAAAATTATGTAGGTCCTTGGCGAGGTTGGAAGACTCGTGGAGGAATACACTAGCAAGAATGAAGAAATTAGCATAAGTGTAACAGGGCACAGCTTAGGTGCTGCATTAGCAACCCTAAATGCAGTGGACATAGCTGCTCAAGGCTTGAACATACCAAAAAACCAACCACAGAAAGCATTTCCAGTCACAGCATTTGCATACGCTTGCCCTCGTGTTGGAGACTCCAGCTTCGAAGAAACCTTCAATGGATACAAAGATTTGCGCTCATTGCGAATTCGTAACGTAACAGATATTGTCCCAATTACTCCTTTTCTGGGCTTTTCGGATGTTGGAGAGGAACTGGTGATCGACACAAGAAAATCAAAGTACTTGAAGAGCGGTGTCAGTGCGCATAACTTGGAGGCTTACTTGCATGGAGTTGCTGGAACACAAGGGGAGAAGGGAGGGTTCAATTTGGAGGTGAATCGTGACATTGCACTTGTGAACAAGAGCATGGATGCTTTGAAAGATGAGTATCTTGTTCCCGTGGCGTGGAGGGTTCAGGAGAACAAGGGTATGGTTCAACAATCAGATGGTAGTTGGAAGATTGTGGATCAAGTTCACGACGATATGGAGTCTATACACTCCAACTTATAAGTTGTTTTCATGAACCATGTTAAGGATTGTTTTGTTTTGTTTATGTTCTGTGCTAATAACCTATTTGCTACTTGTTACTTTAATATGCATACGCCCAAACATATGTTTATGTTCGTAAAGGGTGATGTGATGTGATATAAAAGTTTCAATGAAACATGTATTGTTTTGTATATTTCACCTTCTCTGGTCTGGGCCAATGTTAGGCTCTGCATTAACACCTTGACTAAGCATGAACTCCCTAAATTGCTACCTTTTAGTAATGGTGTGGCGAATATCCTACCTAATTTTGTGAACCATACCCTATGGACTTGAGCATTTCCCATGGCTGCAACAGAGGTAACAAAGAACTCAATTTTGAGATTGGCTTATCACCTAGGACTCAATTTTGACTAAAGCATTTTGGTGTCCACTATGGGATCTTCGATGAAACGATTCTCGTCATCCTTTATTGTTTTTAAGAAGCATGGTGATGATAAGGAGTCGCTCAAATTCGCACTAAGGCGAAGAAGGAATCATAGTCCTTTATAGCTGATGATGAATGTACCGGCTAAACTATGAGAACAAAATGAAGTCTTGTTACACTAGATAAAGATGTTAAAATCGAACCTAGACGAAGACAAGGCAACATAAGGGACATGGGCACCCCAAAAGGTTTCCAACCTTTCCCTTAGGAGATTTTGAGGCTACAATCATGGTCTCTGGCATTGTCGATTCAGTTTCCAACCAACTCCCCTGCAAGTTAATCGTTGACACTGCCCTCTAGCCATGTCACAAGGCCATGATAAATATTCTTGATACCACCACTCTGAGGGCACGCCTTGTAAGATTATGTTTTCGTAATTGTTTTTACAAGTGATTTAATTAAATTACAAGAGGAATTAATTTTAATTTAAGCTTTATAATTTATTAATTATTATGAGATGATGTTGTGTAGTGCTTGTATGTATGTTTATATTTACATATGCGAAAAACCTTGTTTTAGGTGTAAATAGTAAGTCTTAGAGTGTTTGGGTTGAAATGAATGAGCCTTGAGTTGTAGGAATGAAGTCGGTGAATTTAGGAAATAGTGAGGTGCAAATAGAGAGAGAAGCAGAAGAGTCATAGACTGTTACTTGTATTCCAAAGCTGAAACAAAACACCCATGCTTATTTCATTCTCTTCTTTCTCTCCAAGAAAACCCTCCATTGGAGAATTTAAAGCTTTGATTCCCTTGCACAGCACAAAGGACCTTGTTGCTTAATTTCTTTTTTGAAATTGGACTAATTTCAATGGTAAGAGACCATTCTCTTTTCCCTCTCATTTTCCATTTTCGTTTCCTCCATAGTTACTCTTCAAAACTTCATAAAAAATGTTCATTTTCAAGGTTTTAATGTGTTTTCTGTTGATTTTGGGGTGATGTGGATGATGCGGAATTGTTGTAGGAGTGAGAGAAAATTTTCATCTTGGACCTAAAGTCTCCTCCTTTATTCCTCTTTTTCATCTCAAAGCTAATTCATTGAGTTTGATAGGTAAGGAAAGCTTAAACTATCTTTAATCTTATGTTTTATGTGTTGAATAATTGTTTTTGGTTCCTTAAATGTGTTTTAATTCGATGTTCATGTTTGGAAATGAAAGATTTGAGTTGAAATTCAATTTGGGATCCATTAGAGGAGATTTGTCAGCAAACACACAAACTTGCAGACCTGTCACACTTAAGCACACCCAAGGTGACACTTTTGCGAGACAAGGGAGCTAGCTATTGGAAGTTGGCGCTTAAGCGCAAGCTAATAGAAAGGAGAAAAAAATACCATTCTTAAATGCATGGTAAGTCGTGCTTAAGCGTGGGTGACTGCCAAGTTTTGTTTTGTGCATTTCATTTGAATTCCAATCTTAAATGCTTCTAGAAGTGTATGTGAACCTTAAATGGAATGAATGAAGTTGATATGTCTTGTTATTATCATGTAATTCACATTCAAATGTTGACATTAGTGTTGGATATTATGGGAAATTTTCTTATGAAAAGTTTCATGATGTTTAGATGAACTATGTGAGAGTTCATGATTGGTGAGAATGATATGAATGATGAATTGATGATGAATTGAACAAGATGTGAATAATGAATTGATTATATGTTGAATGAGATATGCATGATGAGTTGGTGATGGATTGAATTGTTGATGAAATGAATTATATTGATGACGATTGATGAATGTATTGATGATGTGATATAATGTATGATCACAACATACATGAGTTGATGAATGACATTGGATGTGAGTAGGCATGTAAGTTAGGGGTGCCAAGAAGACCCTCAACCTAGTATAAGAGGTTGTTGTGGTGGCTAACACTGAATGAACTTTATAATGGATGAGTGGACAAGTCCCTATGTAGGTTAAGATCATTGCAGCCTTATCAAGGTAAACCACCACCCATACTCATCTATTTTCGATAAAATCACACTTCCTTCACAGGGTTAACTCGAGTCTCCTTGAATGATCAAATCATAAAGTGCGATTATGTTAAGAGATGTACTTGAGTTAAACTCAAAAGGTAAAATCTTCTGGAAATAAAGAGTCAGCATGGCATAACATGATAATTAGACATGTGCATTGATAATTGTGGCTTGAGAATGATATGTGTTACTTGAGAAGTAATATTAGTCCATGGTTGTTGGAAAAATGGAAGATTTCTATATATCTCTTTTAACATGGTGATCCTATATTTCTCTTATATGTTGTTTTCTTATAAAATGAGTTTACTCTTGCATTTTCTGTTGAATTGTGATGATCCTGCCATTTGACACAGGAAAAGATTATGATGTAGCTTTTGAGGAGCATGTCACTCGTGATTGATATGGACTTTGTGGTGGACTTGGGGACAAGATTCGATCTTTGACCTTTTATTTATGTTTTGTCTTAGTGGGGACCTACTTAGGGTTCATATATATATATATATATATATATATTCATGGATTTATATTGTATTTATTCCCTTAGTGGAATCCTTGAGATTTCTTAGAGATTTGTTTATGATGTTTGATGATGTAGCATTAGGGCACAACTACCTTTATGTTTTGGAACTTGAGTATCTTTCATGGGTGATATTTATATGACATGTTTGTATTCACAAAAAATACTAATTATATGTGTCTTCGTTAACTAAACTAATTTAAGAGTTTCATAAGGAATAAAAGTGAATCCTTCTACATTAAAATCTTAATGCTTCATGTAATGACATTTGGGGTCGGTGCATACCCAAGAATCTCTGGATGACAATTGGATCAGATATGAGAGGCCATTTCTGAAATATCGAGACTCAACCTAATATAGTTGAGGGTATGTAACCCAACATTTTACTTAAGGAAAAATTATGCATACTCACTTAAATGCTTTTGAGCTACCTAGGTCTCTTAACCCTAAGTATGACCTAGCAACAAAAACAAAATTGATTTACAAAAATTCCTTTTCGAGCAATCATTAGCTTCGAGCCTTTCTCGAAGAAATTTGTGATTCAGTTTACAACTAATATAAGTAAAAAGATGATAATGGTTTTCCTCTTTGATATTCAACAACATCCCAAGAAAAGCTTAAAGGACTATCTAAGGGTGTTTCAACGCGTTAGGGTGCAAATGGAAGAGCCCGATAAAAAGGTGTTCATCACAAAGGGCTAACGAGCAGGCCAATTCAGTGAGTCCCTAGTGCACAGGAGAGTCGTAACATGGGTGGAATTAAATCTCGAGTGGCCTTGCACATTGAAGTTGAGGAAGTTATGTCGTCAAAATAATTAAGAAGAAAAGGAGAATAAGTATTATGAATCATGAAGAAAAGGCTCGAAAGCCATACACTATAGCTCAGTCATGGGACTTGTCGGATCTAATAGTAAGAAGGGTTCCTCCATACGGGGAAGGAAAAGGAATCACAATAAAGAAGGAACCAAAGATTATTGAAAAATCACCCTTCTTAATACCAATAGAAATAAGATATTTAATACTAGGCTTTTGACTCAACTGTTTAAAAGTTCATCGGTAATGATAGTAAAAATGATGTACGTTTATCAATGCTTTAGATATGATATCGATAGTTGTTATACACTAACGAGGAAAATTGATAAGGATACCTTGGAAGTATGAGAACATGAGGGGCAAATTTGAGGGAGGAAGTAGGAGATCGATTTTTAAAACCTAAATGAACCATGAAATTAGAGAGAAGTTAAAGACACAAAAAAACATAAGTTAAATGGCTTCAACACCATTAGTGGAGGATTCACAAGTGCGGGGAATTAACAATAATGAGTAAGTTAATACAAATATTTAGTGACAAAAAATATTTAATTTATTCTTTAAACACGTGATCAAATGTTTGATTCTCAAATCCATGTGTATGAAAAAATATTTATTATGCAAAATTAAGTTAGCTTCCAACTAAAGAATATCCTAGGTTCATTAAAAAAAACCATAAGTTATAATTAAATTCAAAGGATACTTTAACTAGTGTCTTAGAAAAACTGTTTATTAAATGTACTTATTTTAATTAAGCAAATATAAAAACTAATATGATTGGTAAACTCAATCTGATCAAGTACTAACTTTATATTTTAGGTTTCGTTTCCTTTGAGTATACAACATTAATGGGAGAATTAAATGTTGCCCCAAAAAAGTTATCCCTCTTTTATGACAAAATTGCATTTTGGTCCCCTAATTTATCTTTAGTTTCGAATTTGGTCCTCCAGTAATTTAATTCACGAATTTGATCCTCCTATTTTGTAAAATCATGCAATGTTGATCTCTCAGACCATAGTTGGATGTTGACCGTTAACAAGTGATGTTGACTGCCACGTGTCACGTTCTTATTGGATGATGACTGTCACGTGTCATGTTCTGATTGGTTAATGAAAATAACAACGTATTTCATCTTTCATGGAGTTGACATCCAATCAGAATATGACATGTGACGGTCATCATTCAATAAAAACGTGACACGTGGCAGTCAACATTACTTGTTAATGGTCAACATCCAATTATGGCCCGGGGGACCAATATTGCATGATTTTATAAAATAGGAAGAACAAATTCGTGAATTAAAGTACCGAGGGACCAAATCCAAAACTGGAGATAGACTGGGGGGTCAAATTTATAATTTTGTCTTCTTTTACTATAAAAAAAAAAATTATTCCTCATCTTTTTACAAGTTTTTAATGTATAAACCATATTTTGAAACCTTGACTCCGGTAAGTTAGACTAAAAAACTAAGAAATGATCAAGTGATCAGTCCTATAAATCCCAGAATCCACTTAGAGAAAAGCTGGTCAAAAAGCTGGCCAAAGAATCGGAAAAGGTAAAAAGAAAAAAAAAAACAATAAAAACGATAAAAAAATGGTCTAAAGTCGAAAAAAAAAACTGTTAACATGTTAGTAAAAAATGTTTAATAATAAATATAAAAATCAACCTAAATTATTTGTCATTTTCTTTTTTATTCTAAATGTAAACTAATTATTGTTATTAAATATTGATGTACATTGTTAAAACTCAGACTAAATTATTATATTATATTTGATTTGAACCTTTTTTATTTCTTTTTGAATGTAAGAACTTATAAAATTATATTTCATTTTTGCTTTTAGTAATATAAAGTTATGGTATTATATTTTTATTTTTATTTTATGTATTATTATTATTACTTTATTAATATTGGTTTGACCATAATTGAATCATTAAACTTTAAAGTAGTGTTTTCATCGGTTTAATTGTGGGTCCAAATTTAAAAATATTGGTATAAATTGAACCATAACAACCAACCACGCTTGAAAATTATTTAATCGGATTGGTCAAACCAATGAAACTTTAAACTGAATCATATGTTAATTGCAGTCAAAACTTAAATTTGTCACATCCCAGTACAACTGTGTTTATAATAAATGACCACTTGTAATTCTTAAATTAATGATAACGTTAATTGTATACAATATATAAATATTTGACATTTTTTATAATTCATTTAGTTATCTTCAATAACAAATTAAAAAATAAAAAGGTGAAAATTGTGTTTTTTCTCTGTGACTCTAGTCTTTTCTGAGAATCTCCTCGGCAACTTCTTTTAAAATAGCAGATTAATATATCTCAATACACTCAATCAAAATTTTACCAAAAAATTTATATTTTAATTTTTAACTTGTACTATTGTTTAAGACATTCGTTAATAAAACTCTATCTTTTTGTATTATTTTTATTCTCCATCATCTTGCTAAATATAGTTCTCAAGGAAAAATATTTTAAATAAACAAGGAAAGGTGATAACTCAGGCAGAGTAAACAACAAAATACAGGTAAGTAATAATTAGTTTCTCTATTAATTAGGACTGACCCGAACCATTAAAGCCATCGAGAAAATGTAAAAAAAAATGAAAAATGAAATAAAACTATGAGCATTTAGGATTTTGTATATTAGTTTTTTTTAAGGGAATCCATTTGATTTTATTTTATGTCTGTTTAAATTTTGTTAAAAATGCTCATTTTAAATTAAACCACTTGATTAAATTGAGTACCGTTTTCTATTGGGTTAGAATTGACCCTTTTAACCCATTAAGGTCGGTTTAGTGGTAGAGTTTGGATAATTTGTATGGAATCTTAATTTATAGTGATATTAACGTACGAATAAAGTAATAAAGTATATGTTTAGTTCTTTATATTATTTCATGTTTTTATTATAAGGTCCAAAGTAAAATGGTATGTTATAACTTATATGTTTCAATTTAAAATATCTCATACATTAATTTTTAACTTGAATATGTTTTTTATTTCCTAAGTTAATGTTTCTTCATTTTTTATTCCTATAACTTTATTTTTCTAACTTTATTCTACGTAAATTGACACTTTTTTAAGTTTGGCCTCTTTAAAAGTCTAATTTTTTATTTTTAATTTCTATAAATGCGTGTTTACTGGAATCAAAATTAGAACAATTGAAACTTACAAGGACTAAAAATAAGAAAAATAAGAGATAAAAATTGAAAAAAATGTAAACTTACAGAGATTAAAATTAAAAGAAATGAACTAACAAGGACCAAAAGTGAAAAATTATTAACTTACAAAGATCAAAAACATATTTAAACTTTAATTTTTTCACAAAAATTTCTTCATTAAAGTTAATTATAGAATGGCATGACAATGAAAGAAATGTAATCTACTAATGTTTGTTAGTTTTGTTTACATGGATAGTTTTAAAATAAAAATTAATTTAAGATAAATTTAATGTTTTCAACTAAATTAACCAAATTCTTTAATCTTGATAAATTAATTAAGTAGACCTTATAATTAGGACTAAAGGTAGTATTTTTTATAATATTTAATTTAATTCCTTATCTTTTAAAAAATTTAATTTAATCTTTTATATTTTTAAAATGAGTTAAAATAGTTCTTCTAAAATAATGACTGTTTTCGATTTTGAGACATAATTTTAAACTATTTTTTGTCTAATTCAAAATGCAATTTTTTTTATCAGATTCACTTACATGAAAACTGATTATGTGACCCAAATTATGTTTTGAAATTTTTTTTTATAAAAATGGTGAAAATGATGTGAAAATAAATCTTACAAGCAATAAAGAAAGATTCTTATATTAGATTTTTCAATATTTCAGATTATTTATTGGAATAACTTCTTAAAAAAAATCAGAGACAATTCATGGTAAATCCTTGCCAGCATTGCCTTTAACGAGGAGAAATTATTTGGTGGTTTGAGTTATCATGATTCTTGTTAATTTTTATATGATGCATAACTAGATGTTATTATTATTTTTTTAAAATTGTAAAATTTGAATACATGTTGTATAAAGTATAAACATTGGTTAGGACTATAAATAGATGATAGTCAAGGACCACCGACATTAGAACATTTATTTTAGCAAATTAAGAAAGACCAAGACGACTTCATTAACAAGGAAGAACATTAGTATGAATGAATTAAAAATAAGACCATAGCAAAACAAGGTCTTGTTTTGAAGAGGACCCGAAGTCTATATAAGTTCATTAATTGGAGACGTGTATACGTATAGAGTATCCAATAGTAATAAAACAAGCCTACTCCTCATACTTAATATATCCTGCCTATAGATTTGAAAAAGTAATGGATACCATAGCAAGAAAATGGAGAGATCTAAGTGGCCAAAGTAACTGGAAAGGTCTGCTAGACCCTCTAGACACAGACCTTCGTCGTTACATAATACACTATGGACAACTTGCTCAAGCTGCATATGATGCTTTCAACACAGAAAAGGCATCTAAGTGTGCTGGAAACAGTAGATATGCGATGAGTGATTTCTTTTCCAAGGTTGGTTTGGAAAATGGGAATTGTTTCAAGTATGTTGTGACTAAGTTCCTATATGCAACTTGCAAAGCTGGTGCCTCTGAATCCTTTATCTTGAAGTCTTTTAACAAGGATGCTTGGAGCCAGGAATCAAATTGGATAGGGTATGTTGCTGTGGCCACTGATGAAGGGAAAGCAGCATTAGGGAGGAGGGACATAGTGGTTGCTTGGAGAGGAACAATTAATGCCGCAGAATGGGTTCAAGATTTACATTTCCATTTGGATTCTGCGCCACTGATATTTGATGATGCTCGTGCCAAAGTACACCATGGTTTTTACTCCGTTTACACCTCAAATAAACCAGGTTCAGAATTCAATGATACATGCGTTAGACATCAGGTAACATCTAATGAAGTCTATATGTCAACTCTATGTGTTATAAGAGCTTACAATTTACTAATATAAATGAGTGTAATGGTCGTAGCACTGAAAGTGATTGTGAATAAATCATATATCATTATATGAAACTACATTACATAGACTCAGCTTTCCAAAAAAAAAAAAATACATAGAGTCCCTTGAGACTTTTATTTATTACACCTGATACTTTTTCATTCTAATCTTATAAAAAAATATTTTAATTTATTGTCTCGTTTGTATTTTTTCAAATTGCATCCAATATTTTTTTTGTTATAGTCCATGCTTTCAAGTAACACTATTCACTAATGATGTTGTATTCCGTGTTATATATATTTCTTTAGGGTAAATTGTGTTTTTAATTTCTCATATGTTTAAAATAATTGATAACATATATTTAATAATTTGATAAGTAATTAAAAACATAGCTGACAAAAAAAAATTACATGTAATTATTCCATCAGACTATTTAATGATATGATAATTAATGAGTTATTAACCTGCTTATTACGTTTTCAATCAATATTGTTACTTGACATTATAAACTAACATAAATAAATAAAAAATAACAGAGGGATGCCACATGCAATGCAAAAAAACACAAAGTGCAAGAGGGGAGGGGTGTCCAGTGTTGTACAAAGCAATAGATTAGGTTTTTTTTGGAATTACAAAACAGAGGAATGTTAAGTGTAGTAAGTAAAAATATCAGGAAAAGTCTAGTAATTTACTCTTATATAAAAGTAGTTTTTTTTAAAAAAAAAAAAAATATATTATATGAAGATTTCTTAATAGAAAATAGTATAAAAAAATGTTTACATGCACTGTTAGCCCATAGACTTCTTTTTTCTCTCTCTATAAATATATAATTGCCATGGATCCTAAGATCAGCATTGGAAATGTTACATAATCATGTTTCAAATTTTAAAAACATAGGTCCTGGAGGAGGTTAGAAGACTTGTGGAGGAATATAATAGAAAGAATGAAGAAATTAGCATAACTGTGATAGGGCACAGCTTGGGTGCTGCACTAGCGACTATAAATGCAGTGGACATAGTTGCCAAAGGGTTGAACATACCGAAAGACCAGCCTGAGAAAGCATGTTCAGTCACAACATTTGTATTCGCTAGTCCTCGTGTTGGAAACTCTCACTTTGCGAAGATCTTCACTGGGCACAAGCATCTGCGAGCATTGCGTATTCGCAATGAAACAGATGTTGTTCCAAAACTTCCACTTAAGCATTTGTTTTTTCTGGATGGATTTTCGGATGTGGGGGAAGAGTTGGTGATCGACACTACGAAATCAAAGTACTTGAAGAAGGAGGTCAGTGCTCATAACTTGGAGGTTTACTTGCACGGAGTTGCTGGAACACAAGGGAAAAATGGAGAAATATTCGATTTGGATGAGAGTCTTCGTGATATTGCGCTTCTGAACAAGAGCAAGGATGCTTTGAAAGATGAATATCATTGTCCCGTGGCATGGAGGGTTCACGAGAACAAGGGTATGGTTCAACAAAAGGATGGTACTTGGAAGCTTATGGATCATAACAAGGATGGTATTCTATTCTTACACGCTAGATTATAGGTTGATTTATAAACAATATTAAAGATTGAGTGTATTATGTTGTTCTGTTCTGTGTGCTAATAACCTCTTTGCTAGTGTTGTTACTCTAATACGTACCCACACACAAACATATGTCTATGTTTTTTAAGGGGTGATGTGATGTGAAATAAAGTTTCAATGAAACAAGTATTTGTAAACCCTATATGATATCTCTCCTTCATTTTATCTTTCTCTGAAATTTGTTGTAAACCCTATGTGCACTGTTTGTATAAAAAATATAATAGCAACATACATATTCACTAGTAAAATGGGACATAAAAAGTAGATGATGCCGTTCTTATCAAGCATACGAACATACACGTATAGAATTAATCTTATATTTTTCGTCCCTAATTATAAGAGATAATTAATTAAGTTATACTTATTAAAAAAATTAGTTAATTTAGATATCAATATTAAATTAATTTTTCTTCAAATTTTTCCTTAACATTAATGAGATCCTATTCATCTTCTCCAATTTTGGGAGGAAATAGAAAGTGATTTTTTAAAGTGGCATTTACTTATATATTAAAATAAATAAGAATATTTTAGTCAAAAAATAATTAATGCATAAAATAGATAAAATGAAATCTTATAGTAAGATATAAAAAAATTTGTTGACATCCAATAAGTGTAATTTAGTTTACAGTACATTCTTAGAGAAGAATGAAACACCTTTTAAGTATGATTAAACTTCAAATGATTATGATTATTGTTAATAAAAAAAAAAATTAATTACATCTTATAGATAAGAATGGAAAAATAATTACAATAATACATAACAATCAGATGTTTATGCATGATTCCAAACACTCAGCATAGCTCGAAAAATATAGTCAGTTTTGCTTCCAATACAGACTTCAGCGGCCATCATACTCATAATAAAAAGAAATGCCATCTAATTAACATAATATCCATAATTTGCGATTCACAATACTTCAATCCACAGTTTAGTTATATCTAATTAACTTGGTCACGTGGATAAGCTCTAGGCTCTAATCACATCTCGAATCAACTCATCGTCTCTTTAATTACCACTACGGCCTTAATCCTCGCCAATGAAAATATAATATCAAAAGTTGTCCTCAGAAAAGTCGGGTTATTATCTGCTACACGACCTACCATTCTTGTTTTACTGAATAATGAATAAAGTCGTGTTATATGTTCGCGTGGGAGAAAGAAAATAAAAAATAAAAAACCACTTTTGGTATGATGGCATGCTTGATTCCAGTATCTGATGTGGAAACACCATCTTCATAATTTGTTGCATAACCCTAAGGATTCTAATTAATAACATTTTTGGACACATCCAGTGATCCAAGGTCTCTGGATGTTGCTTGTTGCTTAAAGTAGTGCTTTGACCTTTCACAGTTTATCTAGAACCATCTTCATGTGTCATATATATTTTTTTAATTTCAGGAACTATTATGTTTATCCCACAATTTGAAGAACTAAAATTAAAGTTTACTCAAATAAAAAAGTGAAATTTATTTTGTTCTCTTTGACTCTTGTCTGTTTTTGCTACTCGCTGAATATGCCATTTATCACCTACCATAGGATGCTTGACGTTCTAGATGTCATTAATAAAGACAAAGGCTACGTACTTTCAATGAAATTGTTTACGGAGAATAATACTATTAAAAAATGACCTTAATTTTTTCAATAATTGGTCCTTTGGAATTAGGAAGTTGTCAGGCTTTTTGATACCTAAAATAAATAATATGTTAAATGATGTACTAAATAATAGATTTCATGTATTGATGCTAAAAGTGAAAAAAAAAAGTTACAGGTTCTTTATAACACCAGGGTTCTGGTGAGTTGATAAGGGATGCAATGAGTCAGTGGCTTCATGGCTTTTATGGGGACGTTAATCTTAATGCAGAATTGCTTGTAATTTCCAATGGATTGATGTTTGCATGCGACAAGGGTTACAGGGAGGATGGTGTGTATTTCAAACTCAAACATTACCTTAACTAGTGTATGATAAAACATTATGACTTTATGAGTTGGTGATCATGCAAGTCTGTTTATCATACACTTTTTTTTTAATTAAACTATAAGTTAATTAAAATGATTTGCCAAACGCAGCATTAACTATTATGTTAGATTTGGTTTCTTTTGAGTATACGACACTTTAATTTGTGGTAGGATTAAAAGTTACCCCAAAAGTTATCATATATTTTTTCAGCCTACACATCAAGTTTTTAACTTGTAAACTACAACAGTATTGTTTAAAAAAGATTCAATCTTGTTAATCAAACCAATGATATTGTGAGCTGTTTTTTTTAAAGCATGAAAGCTTAAATAAGTTTCACGTGGTTAAAAAAACTTGAACAAAAACATAATTTATATACGAACCATAATTTAAGAAAAAGACCGAGTCCATTCGTGGTAAATCCTTATATACCAGCTTCTTCGCCAGTAGCTAACGCGTTTAAACATTTAAAAAAGTTCAACACTAGTATGAATGAATTAAAAATAAGACATGCTGCAAAACTAGGTCTTTTTTCAAAGAGGACCTAATGTCTATATAGAGTATCCAATTCCAATAGAATTAGAAAACAAGCCTTCTAGCTCTTCATTCTTATCGTGCCTATAGATTTGAAAAGAAATGGATAGCATAGCAAGAAAATGGAGAGATCTTAGTGGCCAAAGTAACTGGCAAGGTCTGCTAGATTCTCTAGACATAGACCTTCGCCGTTACATACTACACTATGGACAACTTGCTCAGGCAACATACGATGCCTTCAACTCGGAGAATGGGAATTGTCGATATCCTATGAGTGATTTCTTTTCCAAAGTTGGTTTGGAAAATGGGAATCCTTTCAAGTATGTTGTGACCAAGTTCCTATATGCAACTTCCCAAACCAGTGCCCCTAGAGCGTGTATCTTGAACTTGTTTTCGAAGAAAGAATGGAACACGCGAACAAATTGGATAGGGTATGTTGCTGTTGCCACTGATGAAGGGAAAGAAGCATTGGGGAGGAGGGACATAGTGGTTACTTGGAGAGGAACAATTCAGGCCTCTGAATGGGTTGATAATTTAAATTTCGATTTGGATCCTGCGCCAGAAATGTTTGCTGTTGATTCTCCTTTCCAAGTACACGATGGCTTTTACTCCATGTACACCTCAAATAACCCGGAGGATGTACAATTCGGTCTTACCAGTGTTAGAAACCAGGTAGCAATATTTTTGCTTTTTAATCAGCAAAATAAAATATATTGTATTAATATTAGGTATAGGGTACCTAAAACCCATCTACATGCATAAAAGGTTAGTCACTATTTACTCCAATCATCCTAGATATAAATAGACACCAACCCAAGTTTGTAAATACACTTTACAGATCAGATCCAACATTAGGTAAGTCAATCTTTTAAAATATCTTCGTTTCATGGATTAAAAGTTATATATAGGAACAACATGGGCCATAACTTAACCCATCTGTTATATATGAGCAAGACTGTTCCAGAACCAATGTAAAATAGTGTTTTTTTTGGTAGCGTACATGTATACACGTACTACAAAACTTATTTTAATTGGACCATATGTATTGTATTTTATAAAAATGTTACATAATTATGTATTGAGAATGGATGAAACGATAAGTGAGACTTGATACATATTTTAAGAAAAAAAAATTCAACTTTAAATTAGAGAGCTGTGTTAAGTTTTTTTTTTTTTTTAACTTTCTAAAACTTCAATATACATAACCTTTTTTGTTTTGCAAAAATTAATAGCAACTATTTTTGTTGTTGTCGGTGGGCTTTAAGCTTAGCCTTCAGTTCAGTTGATTTGTTCTCGGGGTCTGCCAGCTTGTTTGAATTTTCTTCTGAAGTATTGACAATGTTTTAGAAGTATTTGTACTATGACAACTATGTAGGTACAAGAAGAGGTTAAAAGACTTGTGGAGGAATATAAGAACGAAGAAATAAGCATAACTGTGACTGGGCACAGCTTAGGTGCTGCACTAGCAACTTTAAGTGCACTGGACATAGTTGCCCAAAAGTGGAACATATCAAAAGACCAACAACCTTCGAAAGCGTGTCCAGTGACAGCATTTTTATTCGCTAGTCCTCGTGTTGGAAACTCTCACTTTGGGAAGATCTTCAACGAATACAAAGATAAGAACTTGCGAGCATTGCGTATTCGTAATAAAAAAGATAATGTCCCAAAAGTTCCGTTTAGACTCTTTCCTTGGGGCTTCACGCATGTGGGGGAAGAGTTAGTGATCGACACTAGAAAATCAGAGTTCTTGAAGAGTGATGCTAGTTCGCATAGTTTGGAGGTGTACCTGCACGGAATTGCTGGAACAAAAGAGAAAAAATCAGATGGTACTTGGCCAATTATGGATCAAATTCATGATGATGTTCAGGCCATACATGTTGAAACAGGTCTAGCTCAGGCGGCCTGAATTATTATAAATCCTTAATTTATAATTGTCTTTGATTTCTATAGATTAAAAAAAATTAATTTTATAAACAGTTTAATTAGGATATTAATGTTTTGTTCTGTTGTGTGTGTTAATGCCCTCTTTGCTAGTTGTTTATGTTTCTGTAAGGGGCGACGTAATGTGAAATAAAGTTTCAATGTAATGAGTATTGCTTGTATATTATATAGTTTTTCCGTTTTATTTTTTTCATTTTAGATCATTGTCCAAAAACCTGTATGCTCTATTTGTATCAAAATATTTAAGGAATATTCATTTGTCCTCTTGATCTCGTCAGAATTTCCAAATTGATCATCACTGTTTAAATTAAAACCGAGATATAAGATGAATTACATTAAGAGATAATGAAAGATGAAAAAAGTCATAAATTTGATCTCATTTGTTAAAAAAATTAATATTTATCAATAAAAAATTATTTTATTTAGAAGGAATATAAATAAGACAGTCATTTAATTATCATTCTTGAATTCATGAAAATCTCATTTAACATAATTAAACATTATAAGTATTTAATATAACATATATGCAATATTTCCCGTTTCCTAAAGAGACCCAAATTTTCCTATCTACAGCACCCATTAACTAATAGTTAGTAGTATCCTTGAAGGAATGATCCTTGCTAGGTCCTAGATAGGATCTTATAGTACCTATCCTATACCTACCTTTAAAAAATAATTTGTACTTGGTCTCTTACCCAAAGGGTAGCAACTTTAATTTTTATCCCATATATTATTGGTTACCTATATACTGAGGCATGCACCCGCAACCCATACTTTAGTTATGTATAAAGTTAATAAATAAGCTAATTAATTAATCAAAATAATTACTTCAAGTAAATTATAAAAATATTTTTAAATTTAAAAAAATATAACATTAAAAGTATTCACAGATAATATTAAAAATAAATAAACATAATATTAATTCGTTCAAGCTCTAGTCATAAACACACATTACAAAAATAATCATTTAACATAACAATTTTTAAAATTAATGTTCTAATTTATAACAAAAAAAATTAATTAAGCTTCAACATCATATATAATTATTTTTCACAAAAAATTATAGATATAATATATATTATTTACTTAAATGACTTATAATATATATATATATATATATATATATATATATATGTATGGTATGTGTTAACTCTTTGACAAGTGTATCAATTCATCAAAATAATAATAAACGATAAGACCGAGTGTCGAGTTCATATGAACTTTGATTGGAATTAAAGTTTATATATATATATATATATATCAAATTTTAAGCAACAGAAGGATTACAAGCAGTTATATTTCATAGTTAGAAGACAAAATTGTAAAATTCAATGATAACAAAGGATATAATTAAAAAGAGAGCAATATCCAAGAGACAAGAAAAACAAACACTTTGGATTTGAAAAATGACACTTGGTGTAGATTTTGTAGACGTTTCGGGTGTTTGACCTACCAAAAGTACTTTTAATGCAATGTTAAGATTTTTTTTCACCATTTAAAGTTATTTCAACTATTGCAGTCACCAATTAAACTACTTTAAACAAGATCTCTCATGTGAAAGAGCCTAAATCACTTGATTTCACTCCTAATCCCTAATAAAACTAAACCAACTAACTTTCTTTAAGAATAAAGATGCATAAATAAAGCTAATTAACACTAGATATGGGTTACTTAGAAGTTCCTTCAAGTTCTTAGAGTAAAAACATTTTCAATGGTTACAACCCTGTAACATACATGTATATGAGTGATCAAATCATAAACAAAGCAATAAACATAAAAAAAGAAGCAATAATACTGAAATAACATTAAATAGATAGTAAAAATCATTACATCACAAAGTTTTTGTATCCAAGTCTCCAACAATGGGTAAGTTAGCCTCTCATGGTCACGAGAGACTCAAAACAAGAAGATGAAAGAAAGAAAATGGAGAAAATGGAAGATGAAGAGCTGCTAAAGTGGATTTTTTTTTCTTCAGAAACGTGTCCTAGACGAACTCTCCCCAATGAAATAATGCACCCCTTATAAAACCTCTCAAAACGTTGCATTGCCATGCTTTTCAAAAAATCATTATGCACTAATCTTACATGTGTGAGCTAAGCGCACATGCATAGTACAACTGACTTAAGTGATTGTGTGTTGAGTCTGCATATGCGTGCTTAGCACACATGTACGTACAGTTGGCTTGAGAAAACCACCAGACACTTGACACGTGTTTCTCCACCTTGGCCTCTCACATTGGCGCACTAAGTATAGTGCTTCAATTCTTCACACATCTTCCAGTCCTTGGTTTATGTACTAAAATTCTACAAAATAAAACAAAATACTATAAATTCACTAACTTTAGCATTCTTAAACTAAAAATGAAAAAGAACCTAAACTCCTATCTTTTTAGGTCAAAAGGAGCATTAAAAGAAAAAAAATTAGATAATTGTTATGTAATTTAAGTGTAACAAACTAAGTATGCAAAACAATTATCAATACATATATGTGTGTGAGAGACATGTGCAGGATAGGATGTGTCTTATAGTATCTGTACCTGCATAAATTCGCAGGTAAATGCTTGTTTCCATACCTAGCTCCCATATACGGATCATTGCCCTCTTTGTTTGCAGATATCTTTGCAGGTATCAGTAAAATCTGGGTAACTTTGACATTCCTAAAATTTACCCCATGTTTGATAGAAAAAAAAATGAGGGAGAAAAAAAATTGAAATTTAAATTGGAGAAAAAGTAAAAGGAAAAAAAATTAAAATTTTTATTCCTTGAAGTCAACTTTTTTTAAAATTTTCCTTCTATTTTTTCTTCAACCAAATAAAAAAATATCGTCATACATATTTTCTTTCCTCTCAAATTTCTTTTCTTTCGATTTCATTTCTTCAAAATGGACCTCACTTAACACGGGAGAGTATTGCGGTCCACATACAGAAGAAAATAGTAGACGTCCCATGAGGGGTGTAATTATAATACGAGGTTTCTCACATACGGTTCCTCAGTGAAATATAATATCAAATGTTGTCCTTAGTAAAGAAAAAGAACTTAATTTAATATTATTCACGCTTGCTACTTGCATAAAACTTGTGCCATTTATGCTATTTGTAAGAGTTTGGCAAAATCACTTTCCCATGCTTTGCTTGGATCTACACAAGATTATGTATCCAATAATACTCTTAATCGGCCACAAGATATGTGAAGACGATTAGCAATTTGATTAGCGTGGTTAATAGAAAAAATGAAGTGGTTGCAACTTCAAGGATCGTTTTTTCTTTCTAAATCAATGACGTCGTTCTCGGCAGCCATGCGTACGTCAATTCTCTGTATTATTTATGAATAAGAATATAAAAATCCATGAATCGACAAAGGAATATGCGAGAATTTCCTTCAACATGATGCAAGTCTTTCTTCCTATTCCCACCTGCTAAATAATAGTCTTACTCAAACAATTTAAGGAACTAAAATTATAGTAATAGTTTACTCAAATAAAAAAGCGGAAAATGTTTTGTTCTCTTTGACTCTTGTCTCTGTTTTTATGGGGCTCGGCAACCTTTTCTGACTAGGATATTGGTATACAATTTCTTACCTGCCATAATAAGACGCTTGACGTTCTAGATGTCATTAATAAAGACAAAGGCTACTTTCTTTGACATTGTTTACACAGAAAACTAATACTCGTAAAAAATGACTTCGTTTCTATGGGAGAGGATTATAAGAACATAATCAAATAATTACAAAAATAAACATAATATTTAACATTGTCAATATATTCAATCGTTATTTTGCTAATAGAATTTTTTGTATTAAATTTTAACTTATATTTTTCAAGACATTCGTTAACTCTTTTACGTTTTTGTAGTACTTTCTTAATCACCCTTCTAAATATAATTCTCAAGGCTGGGAAAATATTTTAGACAAACAAGTGAGGGTGTTAGCTAGGTGATCACTCATGTGGTGTAAACAACAAAATTTAGGTAAGTGTATTAAGCTTCTCTATTATATTAGGATTGACTAAAAACATGATAGTCATCGACCAAATGTTTAAAAATAAATAAAATAATTGAAAAATCTGGAAACAAATGTAAACATGTAGGGTTTTGTATTTTTCTTTTATATATTATGAAAGAACATAACTGAATTTGGAGGGAAAAACAGTTCTGGAAAATTTTCCTTATTGATAAAAAAAAATCACCAAAACATCATTACAAGAGTTGTTATAAACACAAGCAAAGCTATGGTTTAGAAGATAACTAACTAACTAAGAATGTAAGTCAATAACTAACTAACATAATTAGTTATTAACTAAAAGACTAAAAAGAAAATAAAGGAAATACAAATGGTAGAGAAATTATCTAATCCTAATATCCCTTCTCAAGGTGGACAATGTTTGTTCTTTCATGAAAAAAGGGATTCTTTGCAAGCTGAATTGCAGATTCATTATCAGAAAAAGTGCAAAAATGAACAGGACTAGAGAGATGAAGATCATCACAAAGATACTTTAGCCATTATAATTCACGGGTAAGAGAAGCAAGAACTCTATACTCAACTTCAGTAAAGCTCCTGGAAACTGTTGATTGCTTCTTAGCCTTCCAAGAAATCAAGGAATTACAAAAAAAAAAAAAAAAAAAAAACACAATAGCCAGTGACTGACTTGCGACTGGACATGTAGCCCAATCAAAATCAGAGAAAGCTTGGATCTTCATGTCATTATCAACAGGATAGAAAAGACTTAAGCCTAGAGCACCCTTCAAATATCTCAGAATTCTTAAGGTATCCTATAAGTGAGGAGTTCTAGGCTTGGAAACGAACTGACTGACTTGTTGCACAACAAAAGCAATGTTTGGTCGGGTATTGGTTAAGTAAAGAAGTCTTCCAATAAGTCTCCTGAAAGAAGTGACATCCTCTAGAAGATCTCCCTCATCAGAGTTCAATCTAACAGAAGCATTGGCAGGAGAATTGGCTGATTTGCAATCAGTAAGACCAAATTCATAAAGTATTTCTAAGCAATACTTTCTCTTATTCAAAATCAAGTCAGTCTTAGATCGTGCAACCTCAAAGCCCAAGAAAAACTTTAAATCACCCAAATATTTGATGTGAAACTGATCATGAAGCTGCTATTTGACTACTTTGATTTCAACTAGACTATTTCCAGTAAGGACAACATCATCAACATAAACTAATAATGTTGTAAAGGAAGAAAGAGTTTGTTTGACAAACAAGGAATAATCTGAAATGCTTTGAACATAGCCAAGTTGAAGAAGGGTAGAAGTCAACTTTTGATTCCATTGCCTACTAGCTTGTTTGAGGCCATACAGAGATTTATGCAACTTACATACAAGACTAAGATCATAAATGGGCATACCAGGGGAGGTTTCATGTAAACCTTCTCATGAAGGTCTCCATGTAAAAAGACATTATCCACATCAAGTTGTTGAAGAAACCAATTATTTGCAACAGCAATAGATAAGAGAAATCGTACAATGGTCAATTTGGCAATTGGGGAAAAAGTTTCAAAGAAATCAACCCTTTCTGTTTGAGTGAAACCTTGAGCTACCAACCTAGCTTTATATCTTTCCAAGGTACCATTTGCTTTGTGCTTAACTTTGTAAACCCATCTACAACCCGCAAGAGGTTTTCCTGAAGGAAGTTTAACCAAAGACCAAGTGTTGTTAGCCTGAAGAGCCTGCAGTTTTGCCATCATAGCTTCTTTCCAGCAGTCAAGTTTGTTGGCCTCTTTGAAGGAATAAGGCTCAGGATGAGCAAATATAGACATGCAAAAAGAAGTATGATTAGTAGAACATTTAGAATAAGAAAGAACATATTGCAAAGGATAAGGAGTTGTAGAATGAGTAGAAGCAAAATGAGAAGAAATATTGCCATAGTGGTAATCAGAAAAATAACTAGGAGGTTTCTTGAGTCTAGTAGAAAATCTTACAGGACTTACAGTGATTGGAAGTGTACCATTGTGAGAAAAAAATTCAGTAGAAGAAATGGACAAAGGGTCTATTACATGATTCTAATCAGATAAATGTTGATGAGAATCTTGAGTTTGAGTAGAAATATCAACATCAACAAGGGAATCAAAATTAGACAAATCAGTAGAAATACCATCGGAAGTTCCATGATCAGTGTTGTCAACAACAAAAGGAAAAACTTTCTCATAGAAAATCACATTTCTTGAAACAAGAAAGGAATGAGAATAAAGATTAAAGAGAAGATAACCTTTTGTACCAGTTTTGTAACCAATGAAAATGCACTTGGAAGCTCTTTTATCAAACTTAGTTCTGCCTGAATCCAAAGTGTGAGCAAAAGCCGAGCAACCAAAAGTTCTGAGGTTTGAGAAATCAGGTTTAGAACCAAAAATAAGTTCAAAACGAGTTTTATTATGAGGTAAAAAAAAGGATGGTAACCATTTGATAATATAGACGGCATGTCTAATAGCATAAGACCAAAAATGAATAGGGAGTTTAAATTGAAATAACAAAGCACGACCAACATTTAAAAGATGTTGGTGTTTTCTCTCAGCAATACCATTATGTTGAGGAGTCTCAGGGCAAGAGGTCTCATGAAAGATGCCATGTGAGTTGAGAAAATCTATTAAACAGATTTCCCTATCATTATCTGATCTGAATTTCTTCAATTTAACTGAAAACTAATTTTGAATGAAAAGTATAAAATTTGGAAGAACAGCTTTAACCACGACTTTAGTCTTTAATAAGTAGATCCAAGTGAATCTATTGAAGTCATCAACAACAGTTAAAAAATATCTATGACCTTCAAAAGAAGGAATAAAATAGGGACCCCAAATATCAACCTGAATTAAGTCAAAAAACTTTGAACTAACAGTAGTACTAAGTGAAAAGGGCAACTTCTTTTGTTTAGCATAATGGCAAATGTCACAAGACTGAATAGAATCAAATGAAATTTCATTGTATTGAGAACATAGCTCTTGCAAAACTTTATTTGAGGTATGGCCTAGCCTAGAATGCCATAACATGGTACTATCAGTAGCATTTACAATAGAATCTGGAGTAGAATTTTTGTCCAAAACAATACAAGAATCTGTAGAAAAAGAAAAAGACTTCAAATCACTGGAATCCTATAGATGAAAAAGACCATGGTGTTGCATAGCTACTCCAATCATCTTGAAGTTGGAGGTCTGCACAATGAGACAAAAGGATTTACAAAAAAGAACTAAGCAATCAATGGTATGAAGCAGTTTAGAAATGGAAACTACGTGAACAAAAAAATTAGGAACATACAGAACATTCTTCAAAAGCAAATCACCTAAGTGAATATCACCAACAAAGAAAGCAGTAACAAAACTATTGTTAGGAAGTCTAACGTGAATAGGTTTGATTTTCTTAAGAAAGGAAAAAGAAGATTTATTAGGACATATGTGATCTGTGGCACCACTGTCAAGAATCCAGAGAGAAGGGTCAATACCTGACTGATTAACCATAGAATGTTGAATGTGATTAATAAAAGTAGAAGAATCCTTGGTTTGTTGAAGAAGAGCTATGATGGCATTGTATTGGTCTTTGGACAAACGAAACTGATCTTAGGTTGAACTATCCTCCAAAGCAACAATTTGTGAAGTTATATCAAAATCTACTTCAGCCATGCTAGCAGAAGACTTGAAATTTGAAGAGCCTCCTTTACCATGATTCCTATATCCAACAAGAAATCCATGCTTGAAAAAGCATGTTTCAATAGTATGGTTGGTTTTTCCACAATGAGTACAAAGCTTATTGCCTTTAGGTCCTTTACCAGAATTACTAGGAACCTTGTGATTATTGGAAAAACTTTTATTAGAGAAGGTGACATTGTATTGTCATTGACTGAGGAAAAAGCAACAGTATTCGTAGGTGATTGTGAAGTAAAATCACCAATAAACTCTCTTTCATGCTGATGTATAAGAGAAAAAGTTTTAACCAAGGAAGGCATAGGTTCCATAACCAGGACTTTGAGATTTGACAGATGCATACAAATCATTAAGGCCACGCAAAAAATGGATCACACAGTCATCTTCACGTTCTTTCTTAAGTTTGGAAATGAGCCCACAGGAACAAGGACTAGAACATGTACACAACAAAAAACATCTATACATTTCTAGTTCTTTGCATAGAATCTTTAGACGAGTATAGTATTCAGAAATGCTTGAGCTACCTTGCTTACAATTTTGGATTTGATCTTGAAGATCATCAATGCGAAACTTATCAGAATGTGAAAATCGATCTTTGAGATCTTTCCAGATTTAAAAAGCTGAATCCATTCACATCACCGATTGTTTGATAACAGGACTCATGGAACGAGTGAGCCATGACATCACCATGCAATTGCAACGCCGCCAAGCTTCATGCATTGGATCTGTTGGTGGAGGACAAGGAAGTGTGCCAAAAAGAAAATGGTCTTTGTTCTTGGATTCAAGCGCCACAACCATATCACATTCCCATTGATGAAAATTGCTTTCTGTCAATGGTGGCGAAACAAGAACAACGACAGTATTTTCTCCAGGATGAAGAAAATATGGATTGGCAGGATTGACAATGTGATCAGAAGTTGAATGTTGATTGTTAATAGTCATGATCGATCAAGAAAAGCAAGAAGAATCGAAAACGAAATTGAATTTCAGATGAACAAACACAGAAGGATGATGAACGAAGAAGGCTTCATGTGAAGGGATGATACCTTGAAAGAACATGAACTGAATTTGGAGGGGAAAATAGTTTCTGGAAAATTCTCCTTATGCATTGATAAAAAAAAAAATCACCAAAAAATGATTACAAGAGTTGCTATAAAGACAAGCAAAGCTACGGTTCGAAAGATAACTAACTAACTAACTAAGAAGGTAAATCAATAACTGACTAACAAAATTAGTTATTAACTAAAGGACTAAAAAGAAAATAAAGGAAATACAAATGGTAGAGAAATCATCTAATCCCAATATATTATAAGTCTAAAGTATTCATTAATTTTTGTCCTTGATTAATTTATGCCAAATAATACACTACTATAATGAGGTCTATCCGACTCTGCTTTTCTCCTTCATTAGACTTTAGTCTAAAATCTTACTCAAATGCTTGAAACTCAATTCTACTCATATCAACATAATGTAATTGAAATGTAGGATTTTGTTATTAATTATCCATTTTTATTTAATTTTATTCCTATTTGACCTTTTTTTTATATAAAAAACGTGTTAATTTGTGCTAAGGTTGCGTGTTTTTAATAATATTCATTTTTCCCATAAAGAAATATGTTGATTTTAAACGGAGAATTTAATTAAAATGCATTATTAAGACTATTTTTTTTAAGTCGGCAAAGAAGAAACTTTTATATAAAATATAGGCATAGGAAGTGCCCTAAAATTATTAAGACTATATTTGCATTTTGAGTGTTTCAGTGTTTTGTGTGTACACACATAAATTATAATCACGTAAAGTGTCCTAAATGAATCTGCATACTTTATTTTTATTACTGGCAAAACATATTTATTGGATTCTTAATAATGCACAAGGAGTGTCAAAATGTAGTTTAGTTAAGCCCCTGTGAGACAATGGGGGTCCTATAGCACGTAGTAGAGATATATTTCCTCTCTCTCTCTCTCTCTCTCTCTCTCTCTCTCTCTATATATATATATATATATATATATATATATATATCATTTATCATGGAAATAAAAATAGCTATTTATAAACCATGTTGTGAAACTTAGAAATATTTTGTCAAAAAGTGAAGCAGTTATCACATGTCAAAGCAAGAATAACAATTGTTGATTCCAATTGCTTGTTTCTTATATATACTGTTGGACTTTTAAATTTTCATACAAAAGAAAACACTTTGCTGGATGCTTTTGTTTTTGTTTTTGGATCGAGTGCTGCCCTTGTAATTGGACGAACATAATGAACTGGTAGCTGGTGGGCTATATCATAGACGAAGCAGGAAAGGGGTTGCTACTCTCACATCCTATTTGCTATTTGCATCCCCACTTTTTAAAATTTCTATGGAAAAACATACCTTCCGTTATTTTTTATTTTTTTATTAATTTAAATTTTTAATATTCATATTTAATAAAATAAATTTAAACTAAAAATTTAAATCAAGCTACTAAAAAAATTCAAAATAGAATATTATTAAAACAATATGTACTATAGAAATAATATTCTGTTTAATAATGTACAAATGATAGTATGTTTTTGTTGAAAACATGTAAGAACTCCCATTGGATATGCTCTTAGAGGTTAATGTCAAGAAAATAATTAAATGATATCAGATGATCGTGGTGATAAAAATTTAGCCAGCCTTAAGGAGTTGTTCTTTGCTTCTCACTAGAAATCTTATGTTAAACAATACAACAGAAATATGAGTTTCTCTTTGTTTAACTTTTTTTTCTTCCATTGGAGTAGATGACATGGAGTTGTTTAAAACATTTAAACCATAAATAATATATTTTTCAAATATTATAAGACCAGTAAAATTAAGTTAAGCACATACTTTAATAGTCTTACTATTGGAGTGATTTTTTGTAAATTATTTAAATATATGTAAAATTATAAAACTCATAAAATTAAAATAAACAGTCCATCTATATAACTATACATGCTCTTAGATTGATTCTTTGCAATTTGTTGTTTTTAAAGTGATTCGTTTTCGTCAATTGAAATTGTTCCTTGAAGATATTATCATTTTTTATCTGTTACTAGGACATTTGAAGAGAAAAAACTATTTTATTTATTTATGTATCATTTTAAAATTTTATGACGTCTTAATTTTATATTCTTAAAAAAATAATAGATAGCAAATAAAAGACATATAAATAAATATAAAAAAAAATAATTACTGTTTATTTTTTTATGCGGAATTACTGTTTGAATTATGTATTATAAGTCTATAACCCTAGACAATAATAAATAGTAAATAATTTAAAAGCTACTCTTACGTACGTTGACATATAGTGACAAAGTACTTGTAGACAAATTAATTAATTAATTAATTAATTCTTGGTTTAAACTCCAGGCCCAAGTTCGTAATTAAGAGATGGTTCCCTAGTAATGTCATTGAATTACCATTAAATTTGCATGATCAGACCGGTCTACAGGAACCTACGACCTGACCTACATAAAGTCTGGCCTAAACTGATCTATCTAATTAAAATGGTAAGCTCAGACTTTTTTAAAAGCCTATTAAATTAAATAGATCAGATTTAGACTTATTAAAAAGCCTTATAATATATATATATATATATTATTTTTTGGGTACCAATATATAATATTATTTTTTGGATACAATTAATTTTTTTTTTGAAACTATCAGACTTTAATTACACATTACTACTTCATAACTTTTATTCCTATAATCAAAGACTTTAATTACAATTTAGGAGTGAGTCATGTGTCATTTTATATTCCTCATATTTATTGTGAAGAAGACTTTTAAAAAGGCTATCAGACCAGGTCAGACTTTTAAAAAGGTCAAGCCGAACCAAAATAAAAGTCTTTGATAGGCTATAGGTCAGGTTCAGGCCTCAAAGATTCATCGTAGGCTAGGCTCAGGCCTTTCAAAGTCTGACCTGGCCCTGACCTATTCACACCCCTAACTTAGAGTAGACAGAATAGCAAACAAGGATCAAAGTACTTGGGTATGAAGAGAGAAAGAGGTTGTTCATGCAGTCACGAAGATATGTTACTCTTAGAATGTAAGACTTAAATTATTTTCAACATTTACCTTGGTTGGAGGAGGAGGCAGAAAGAGTGAGTAATCTCTATCTGCTTTGTTACAAACCACAGTCACGGAGCCCTCGACTTCAATTCAGACACTCATTCTGAGACAAATCTAGTACTATACTACTTACCTCACACCCAACCACTTCTCGTGTTCAATTCCCCACTCCAGCTGTTTTCTTTCTGTATTTTAATGTTATGCTATGGAAGTTTTCAACCATATGAAATAATAAAGGGTGAAATGTATTTTGGCCTGAACACCATCTGAAAGAGGAAAGGAGCCTATTTTAATTTTATATGAATTTAGACAAAATAAAACAAAAAAAGGACCAATTTTGCCCAACCCAATGGGGGCAACAAGCCAGGCCGAATAAAACACAACCGATAAGAATTTTGGGTAGGGACAGGAAGAATTAGGAGTAAATTTAATATAAATTTTTTATCTGAGGCAAAAGTTCCTCAAAGTAACATCAACACAAACTCAAATTTATTCCCCTAAAACATGTTAATAAGGAAAGTGGCAAACATGTTTATCAAAATCATAATCAAATTTTATTAGTTCTAAACTCAAGTTTTGTGATTCCAGTCATGGAACCTAACAAGCTCCAAGCCAACTTATTTTTAATGCTTGGCCTGTTAGGTTAGACGATCTATTTTGACAAATCTCATATTAATCCTTACCCTTTGTGCTTGTTTGGAATCTCATCAACAATGCTTATTAAAAATTCACATAAAATTTTATCAAAATACATGAAAGTTATTCTAAGTAACTTCACTTTAACTACGTCCATTTTCCCATAACATAAAACCAAACACCCCATACATTTTAAAAGGGCGGAATTGCACTTTTTGTCTTTCATCTTTTATATTTTTACAAATTTTATTACTAAATTATGAAATTTGCATATTTTGTCACCTAACTTTTAAAATTTCACCCATTTTGTTATCAATTTTTTTTTACACATTTTGTCATCCAACATGTAAAATTTTGTGCATTTTATCATTTAATTTTTAAAACAAAATTGTTTAACAATAATATAGGAGCAAAATTTTGAAAATTGAGTAACAAAATGTGCAAAATTTGAAAATTAAGTAACAAAATATGCAAATTTGTGGCAAAATTGACCAAAATGTGAGAGATGAATTCAAAAAATTGTAATTAAGCCTTTTAAAAATGGTAACTTTGGTCCTTGTATTTCTAAAATATAATAAATTGCATTCTTGATCCTATATTTTATTTTGATTTTATCAAAGACTAAATCTACCACATTTTAAAAAAATCAAAAACCAAAATCATTATTTTTAAAATATAGAGTAAAATTAATTTTAATTAAGTCTTTGAGAAATCTACACCACATTTTATCTCATAATAAAAATACCAACTATAATGACCTGTATAATGGGCTGAAGTAACCAATTTTGGCAATCCTATTATCACCCGTAACCTTTGAGTGAAGGAATTGACACCAAAAGTCTTTCTCCGATGATCATTTGTCAAATTCAAGTATGTGTCAACTAATCGTCTTAAAAGAATTGAATAAGGGACTAGGTGAAAATGATTTTACATTAGATCTCTAAAAAATGATTGAAATTAATTATGATAAATGATCATACGCGCAATATTTCAATTAATCTTAAGTGGGAAAACATTCAAAGAAGAAAATGGTTGTTTTGATGATAATTAATGATGCATAGATAATGAAATCATGAGTTTGGAATATTACTTTCTAGCTTGGGTCACATTCTTGACAAGTCCATATAATTCAGAAGATGACCCATTTTTGCTTGGCAATGATACAATTTTTCCATCTTATTGAAGTATTAGACAAAAATAAAAGCAAATTTGGAACTGTGGAGCTGTCTAGTAAGATTATTACATACCTCATAGACATAGTCACCACCATTTTGCTTTCGTTAGCAACTGCAAGTGAATGCTGAATATGACCTTCACGTACCAATACCTCATGCAATTAATTCTATTTCCCGATCCTAACGTGAATGTGAGGGCATGGCCCCTACCCGCTCTTCTTGCTAGGCAAAACGGTAACAACCCTAACCTCAAATCACAATCACTACCCATATTGCTAACTATTTGAAGAGCTTTTGATCGGAGCAAACCCTCATGCGAAGTTATGAACTATATACATTTAAATTTCCTTGATAACGAGACTATGTGATTATATGGTTGGACTCATGCATGACATTCATTGAAAGACAGATCATGCACCAACTGTGTACTCTTGTGGGCATTGCCCATGTATACAAAAAAGTGAGATACAAATTTGTTTTTTTCTTAAAATATTTTAGTGTTGCAATATGAAAAACAAAAGGAAAGAATACATGCTTGTATAACTTATTAAATGTATATGTACTTATAAATTCCTAAACAAAAATAAACAATTTTTTGGTAAAGAGATTTGTGTTATTTTTTTCCTCTTTAAACATATAACACTATTGTGCGTAACTAATTATATATAATGACTATTTTACGTAAAAGAGTATGTGTGCCTTACATTAACTCTTGCTTCGTTGGCCACGCTAGCTATCTACAAATGTATAGCCATACAGAAGTTGTCTTTCATGAATCTCTTTATAAAATTCACAAATGGACTTCATCGATCAGGACCACTTTCTGGTTACTCACTAATAGCCCCACCTCCATGACACATTCCTTTCATGCTAGCTTTTTCTACCCTCTCCATATTCATCGCGTTAATCTGTTCTTTTTATTCTTCTCATTTACGTATTAGATTCATCCTTTTTCTTGTTTTGCCGTTATAGTACAAACAATAGAAGTAAAAGTTAAAGAGTAGTTTAATTTTTATACGGGTTACACGTTGATCAATATTTAGAAATTATCATGAGCATAATTTTTAAAGTAATTATTATATATAAAACTCAAATCTATAATTGGAAGAATTATAAAAAATATATATAAGTATATTCTAATAATTAATTAATTTGAAGTTAAATATGGTTGCATCACACAGTCCTCTAATATATATATATATATATATATATATATATATATATATATATATATATATATATATATATATATATATATATATAAAGCTGGCAAAACAAGAAGACAAATGATGTTGATATATGTATCATAGAGTTGATCCATTATCGGTGACTATTCAGCTATACGTGCATGCAGTGAGAATGATGTAACACATCCCAGTGTAATTCCAAAGCAATGCTTCACATGATAAATTCATACACAACTTCTCACCTAATATTATTGGTGGTTGAAAAGAACCAATTTTTTTTTTGAAAGGTGAAAAGAACCAAAATTACCATAGGTAGACTCTAATAAGGTGCTTGTAGCCTATATGTCAAGTGCATTGTTTTGGAAATATGACGAAATTTTCCAACTAGACATTGCTTCCGGAATTGGCAAGTCTATATATGCCAAAAAGGCTAAAGTATGAAAACAACTCTCTTCGTTTTTTGTTTTCTTTTCTCTATTCAGATGGTAAAATATTGCTCATAACCATTAGGCCCCTTACCAACAATAGTTTTTTTTTTTTTTCCAAAAAATAAAAACTAGTTTCATCCCGAAATTTGATTTTATTCACACGATTTCGAAAATTCAATATCAATTCCCTGAAATATTAACTTTAGTTCTTGAAAATGATTCACTTATTTCACGGTAATCCCCTAAATTTTAAAATCCAACACCAAATTCAATTCTCTTAAAATAATGATGCGCGCTATATATCCAAGTTAGAGCATGTTTGAACAAGAAGATTATAATTTGATTAATTAATGGAAAAACCAGAATTGTACTATTTAAGCATGTTTGTAATTTATATTGTAATGTTTATGATCTATAATAATTGTAACAACAATATCTGTTTTTCGTCTCCATATTTTCAGATTATTTACCTTTTAACTAACATTATAAATTACAAGGCTATAATATATATATATATATATATATATATATAATATTTTCATATTTTATAATGTTCACCTAACCTATCAGAACATAAAACTTATTGCTTATATAATTAAAAATAATAATTAATAATCAAGTATATATACAAATGATTATGAAAACCTTTTTTCCCAAATTAATCCACGCACACTTTTTTTTAGATTAAGTTGGCCCAAAAATGTTACTACTAATTAAATTGCTCATGCAATAACAATTAAGATGGCCACATGACTTTTATCAAAACGAAGATGACATATAAGCTGGTATTATTATTGAAACGTGAAATAATTAATGAATGTATTCTTAAGCCACGAACAGAACCAATCTGTATATATTATGGTTTGATATAAATCTAAAGAATGTTTCAAGTTAATTAGGATTATAATGAAATGACCTGTTAAGATAACGAGAGAAGTTAGAAAATCTTTAAATTTATATTTAAGAGAAAAAGAAAAGAAAGAGAAATTTCAAAGATTTCATTCCTTAATGATAATATTTTATTATTTTTTTAATTAAATAAAACAAAATGTATTGTGTTACTTATTTTTCTCAAACAAAAAGGGTTTGCACATTGGTGTAAGATTTCAATTCACAGGTGAGAGAATGATCTATTTAATAAATAATTCGTGTTTGATTATCTTCATATATAAAATTTTCTTGGATTAGTGATAATTATATATTGTAAACAAGATTAGTCATTGATCTAGTTAATTGATGGACACTCGTAATCACGGGCTAGTACAAAAAAATAGGTATTTTGCCATTTTTTAATGTAAAAGTTATTAAGGCTATGATGAGTAAAACCAGTTAAAAAGTTAGTTGGAAATTGAAAAGTTATTAAATTATAAATGATAAATAGTCATTTTTGTTCCTAAATGTGCAATTCATTGACTAATGTGTTCCTAAAAGATGAAAATACAAAATTTAATCCCTGAAAGTGTAAAAAGTGCGACAAATATATCTGACCGTTAACTTGTGTCCGTCACTGTTAACAAAATAATTTATGTGACACAGAGGAACAAATTTGTCACTAAAATGATTGTCAATGTGACCATATTTAATTATCAACATAAGAGCACATTTGTCATATAATATTTTTTTGACTTTTTGTCTTTCCAGTTGTCTGCTCACAAATGCGTGCGTCCATGAAAGATAAAAATAAAAAATTTAGTTCCCAAAAGTGTAAAAGGTACAACAAATATATCCAAACATTAATAGTAGATTATGACTAATTATTATAATTTGAAAAAAAATATAATGATTGTGACAAATTTTTGTTAACAAACTCGTAAATTAAAATGAGTTTAAAACAAAAATGAATACTCGTTTTATAAACTATAAATAATTTTTTTACATTCTCATGCTTGATGAAAGATTCAAGTAAAAATAATGCTTATTGTAAAACATTATAGTTAAATTAGATCCATGAATAATTTTTAGGAAAATTTGCAATTGCAATGACACTTTTAATTTGTAAAAAATACTCACTTCCTTTGGAATGATTTTTTTTTAAAGTTATGATTTTTTAAATGATTAGTCAATAAAAAATAATTGTGTATGATTTAAAAAAAATAATTTAAAAATTAACAAACTTTTATTATTATAATTTGTAATTTGATGTCATTGCCTATACTAATAGACATTCATATTTTTATTATAAAAAATTTATAAAAAAAATTAAATAAATAGTATTTGATTAAACAGAAACAATGATTTTCTTATTGTTTTACAGGAAATTATTTTTTTCCGTGTTGATAGCATTTATTCAAGAATTAACATCCAAAGGATTTTTTTTTATAGTTGAAGAAAAGTAAGAAGAATTCGCCAGAATAATAAAAATTCACTTCCATTGATAATATTTTATGTATGTCTCAACCGTTGATTAAGCTTAAAAATTATATAATGAAAATAGACATTTATCCGTGTAATATAATTCTCCCTAAATTTTGTTGCAATCATTATAAATTTTTCAAAATTATAATAATTAGTCATAATCTATTATTAACGTTCGGATATATTTGTCGCACTTTTTACATTTTCGGGGACTAAATTTTGTATTTTCATTTTTTAGGGACACATTTATTAGTGAATTACACATTCAGGGACAAAAATGACTATTTATCCAATTATAAATGTTTGGTAAATCAAGTTGTTGAAATAGTTAAAAAGTATAAAATGATAGAAATATAAAAAAAAATCATTATTTATTTAATAAGAGTAATTAAGATATGGGATAAATGTACTGAGGATAAAAATAAAAAAATATATAAAAAATTAGAAGTTAAAAACTAATGTTTTAAAAAAATTTCTTGAAAGCTATGTTTGACAAGATATTTCAATAAACTTCTAGATTTCTTTACTAGCTAGAAAGATTATTTAATTGTTAGGTAAACAAGTTTTTTAAAATAATTTTTAGCTTTTTTAAAGCACTATTTGAAGTAATTTTTATAAAAAATTATCTTTCAACTTATTATATTTTCTTCCATTTCTATGCTCAATATATTTATCTAATTTCCTGATTATTCCTTTTTAAATAGGTCATAATTTTATAATTTATCTATCATTTTACACTTTTCAGTTACTTCAATAACCGATTTTATTAAACATAACATAAGTAGCATTTGAAAAATGCTAGAAACTATTAAAAAATTATTTACTAAATAGTTAAACAAGTTTTTCAGTTAATAAGAAACACTAGAAGCTAGTTGAAATGGTTTGTCGAGCATAACTTACTTTGATTATTTGATAAACAAATTTTTTTTATATTTTATTCCCTTTCTTATTCTTAAATATTTATTAAATATATTTATTATCCATTTTTAAAATAAATCAGGTTTATTATTTTTTGTTTTTTCAATTATTTCTCCTACATGTTTTTTATATGACACTATTTATTTTGACAATTATACTATTTATACTATTTAATTTATTATATTAACATTATACTTCACGAATTTATAATAATAAATATTAGATTTATTTTATTTTTGAATTTTTGAATAATTTTATATTAGGTGATTTATTTTAATAGTTACACTAATCAACATCATAAAAGTACATTGTATACTTAAGTGTGTGTTTTTTTTTACTTTATTTTAAATTTGATTATTTTTTTAAGACATAGTATACTATTAATAGTAGAATACATAATATGAAAATATATAATAATTGAAACTAAAGTAAGATGAGAAAAATTTATCTATAAATAACTAATTACAAGAGTTTAAAATTAATTAAAAACTAAAATTATGACACTTCAGAATTTATTTTTATCCATAGAATAAAAATAAAATTTATATAAAAATATCATATAAATATGTCAATTTATATTTTTTAAGTAGTTCAACAAATAATTTTACAAACACTTATGATTTAATAAATTATGTTAAAAGCTTTTAACTATCAATTAGTTTTTAGTTTACTTAGTTTAACTGAACATAACATAAATTAAAAATATTTTATAGTTATTAAAATAATTAATAAATATAGTGATAATAAATTACATATTCATTTTCTATATTTTTATTTAATTAAAACTTCATATTTTAATTCATTTTATTTTTAAAAAAAAAATAATTTGATTGAAAATTAAAGTAATAGTATAATATAAAAAAAATAATTGTATTACATTAAATGTTAGAATACAAAAAGAGATAATAAATGATAAATTATATTATAGGGTTGATGATTTGAAAAATTATAAGCTATGAGATTAAGTGTTAGTTTGGGCAGTATAAAAAAAAAGACTATGACATAAATTTGTTTACCAAACGCTTATTGGCCAAATAAATTTTTAAACTAATCAAATAAATTAAAATTTAACAAAAATAATTTACCAAACATACTCAATTTTTTTTTTTTTTGAAACTCAAATATTGCATCTATCATGTGATTGCGCACGAGGAACTTAATATATTATCAAGGTATTTTTATTGACAAAATCACACTCAATTTAACAATTTACGAGGATTTGAAGTTGAATTATAAAAACTAATATGAAATATATATATATATATATATATATATATATATATATATTCAAATATCATAATTAATCTTTTATAAATGTAGTGTGAAATTTTAAAATCTGTTTATGTGTTTCTCCCATTTTATTTTTGTAGTAATGTTTTTCAAGATTTTTGTGCGCATGTTTCTCCGTTTTTATTTTTATACTAATATTTTTCAAGGTTTTGTTCGTGTGTGTTTGTAATAATATTTTTATAATATTTTTCATTAGGTATGCCTTATAGACATTTGATATTAATTAGGATCAATTTGATGGTATCATATTTCTTATATATTTTTTGTGGTGTAAAAAAAGGAGCCAAAGGCTCCCAAACTAAAAACCTCTAAATAACTGTAAGGTAAATGTATCAACCAATAGGCTCAAAAGAATAAAATCAACTAGAACTTACAAAAAAAAAAAAAAGCATTTTCCACCTGCAAGGACAAACTATGCTTAGCCAAGGAATCTGCAACCTGATTCCCTTCTCTTCTAATATGAACAAACCCAACTAATAAACCACAAACTGCAATATCCTTAGTATCCTGCACCAGTCTAAAGCAACAATAGCCCGTCGCTACTACTACTTGTGAATCAAACTACATAAAAAAAATGATCAAAACCTCGATCCTTGCTAACATTAAACCTTTCTTGATCCCCTCACATTTCTTATATATTTGTATGCATAATTGTTTTAACCTACCACTACAGAAAAAAAAAAAAAGAGATTTTTATAGCGGTTAAAATTACATTCTAACAGTTAAAGATCATCACAAATGAATTTCCTTTTTATGCTCCCTCGAATATAATGTACACCTAACCACAAATCTTATGAAAGGCTCCAGAAAAAAAAAGGATATAGAGGACTTCCAAAGCTCCTTAAATATTGCATATTGAGACACATGTAATGTGCTCAAACAAAGGATGATCATTGAGCAACCATATAAGAATATTTACACTACACTTTAACTCAAAACCTTAAAGTTCAAGTTTATGGTTCTTCTTTTCGTTTATATGGTGCTTAACTTTTCCACTTCTACTTGATATGAGACTTTATCTCATACTTGTACTTCAACATCAACTTCATATAATGAGTTAAAATTGTGAGTCTCCATCCCAATAAGCTTAACTTATTGATCTATTTGGTTGCACCATAGTTTGTATTTCAAATGTAATTGTGAGTCTCTTCATCTAACTAATAGAATCTTCATTGAAATAAGCTTCACTTATAGACTCTTAATTCAAATATCCCAACAACCTATTAATCAATATTTTCTTAAAAAAATGAGTTAAGCACAACCAAATGTTTTTACCTATCAATTGGATGTATTTTTACCTATCAATTGGATATACATCCAATGATTGGACATTGTCCATCCTAATTTCACTTCTCCAACAAGATGACAAATTAATTTGACCATCATTATGAAGAATGATTGGGTAATAGGATTTTTGAATGACAAAGAGTGAACACAAGCTGATTATGGCAAATTGATTTGTCATCTTAAGTAATGTATATAACACATTATCACAAACATTCTTCTCAATATGTATAATACCAAGATTATGGCATAAAAATTACCCTTCCAATAAAGGAGGTTAAAAAATATCATCTTCTTCTTCCATTGCTTTGGTTTTTCATCTTCATGATTTCACTTTCCTTTACTATGTGATGCAATACATTCATGGCATCAAGTTGTTCCAAAATTTCTAACCCAAATAATAATTTCTGTGCATCCCTTTAGTCATTTATGTCATCCAATTGCTTTTTATACAATATAAATGTATGATCCCTCTCCAAAAATTGTTGATGACCCATAACACACCATTTGTTACTACACCTTAATAGACAAAGAAAAACATCAAAATTTGAAGTTGAACAAACATAACTAATATAAATATTCCAATTAGATAAAGTATAAAATCCAAGAAAATCACTAATTGTCCACATAAAATCGCTCACATTCAAAACATTTTTTTCAAAAAAAACCATGAGTTTTTACACCTTTTGTCAATAGCTCATTCAACTCCTAGATATTAAAGGTCGTATGTACACATTTATCTTATTCCGGATATTATTTACCCAAGATAATCATGGAAAGAATTAAAAAAGATTATTTCATACACTCTAAGAAAATTGATTGTTTGAAATTAAAATGACTAGTCAGGAGGATGAGATTGATCAAAATAGTTTATATGATAGAACCTAAAACTATATTTTTTAAAGAAAAATACCATAATTGTCTCGACTGATTCCTAAAACTATAATCTTAATTCAATCTCGTTTACTCATAAGTATTTTTTTTATATAAAAGCTTCTCTAATTTTGTTTGGTTAATTTCTTATTACATCAATGCTTATAAAACATAAAGTAAAAAGAAAACAAGTACTACAAATTACTGTCCATTTGAACGATAACCCACCCCATCTCCCAGCAGGTTAACCATCATCACCTAGACACCTTTTGACTAGCTCAAAACAACGGCAAACAAACAAACGACCAAACACGACAATTACAATAAATCGCGAAAATATCACGACACAGTACACGTTACTCCGAAAACTCGTACAAGATCAAACCGTTACCATGGTCATGGTCATACAAAGAAATAAAAATAAACATACGAAACCAAAAGTAATAAAACGAACCGTTACACGACCGTTCCCAATTGAAGTCTTAGTTCCCTTCAAACTAAACTCAACCAAAAAATAAATGCACGCATGATAACTCGAATACAGACACTTGGACAACATTAATTTTTTTTTTCAAACTTGTTCTATATTGTCTTTAACAAAATTTAATAATATTTTATTTCTTTATTTATTTTTATATCACCTTTTTTCCCTCAAAAAGATTCAAGAAGAAAAGACCGTTCATCGTTTACTGTGCCCTTAATTTTTCTTCTCCCTCTTCAACACCATTCGTTCTCCAGTTTCTCTATCTAACTATCTACACACAGACAACGACGTCGTCTTTGTCATGTTTAAAACTCTTGCGAGATCCATTCAATCCTAAACACTGAAGAAAAATAGATAAATAAATAAAACCATGGTTGCGGGTAAGGTAAGAGTAGCAATGGGGTTTCAGAAGTCACCGGCGGCGGCGCATACTACTCCTCCGCCGCAGAAGAAGCAGCCTCCTCCTCCGTCGCCGTCCACCGCGAAATCCTCGTCTCACAAGTCCTCATTCTCTCGCTCTTTCGGCGCTTACTTTCCGCGCTCTTCCGCGCAGGTTCAGCCTCGGCCACCGGACGTGGCGGAGCTGCTCCGCCTGGTGGAGGAGCTCCGGGAGAGCGAGTCGCGCTTGAAGACGGAGCTGCTGGAGCACAAGTTGCTGAAGGAGTCCATCGCCATTGTCCCCGTTCTGGAGAACGAGATCACCGCGAGGGAAACCGAAATCGAAAGGAGCAGAAGAAGAGCGGAAGAAGCGGAATCAGAGAACGAGAGGTTGAGAAAGGAATTGCAGGAACTGAAGGTGAAAGCAGAAGAAGAGAAAAAAGAGAACGAGAGAAAAATCAAAGCGCTGGAAGAGGAAATAGCAGAGTTGAAGAAAACGGCGTCGTTTAGTGGTAGCAGTAGCAGCAGCAACAGAACAGAGGCATTGGAGATTCACGAGCAAGAAGAAGCTACACATAAGCTCGTGGAGGTATCGTTTAGGTCGAATCTGATGAGGAGTTTGAAGAAAACAGCGTCAGATCTCGGAAGCGGGAATTTGAAAAAAGAGGTTTCGGAAATTTCTGAAAGGCCACGTCACTCGCGGTGTAACTCGGAGGAACTCGTTGATTGCTCTGACTCAGTTCTGTTTGGTTCTGTTGGGTCACGGGCGCCACGTGTTCCGAATCCTCCGCCGAAGCCTACGTCTTCTTCTTCGCCGTCGTCACCGTCGAGCGTTTCCTCCGGCGAAACAGAGCGAAGGATTCCGCCACCGCCACCTCCTCCGCCGAGGAAGCCTGCGTCGAATGCGGCGGCGGCACCTCCTCCACCGCCGCCTCCGCCTCCGGCGAAGGCGGTAAGAGTGGCTCCGGCGAAGGTGCGGAGAGTGCCGGAGGTGGTGGAGTTTTACCACTCGCTGATGCGGAGGGACTCGCATTCGCGGCGAGACTCTGGCTCCGGCGCAGAGATGCCGGCGACGGCGAACGCTCGTGACATGATCGGCGAGATCGAGAACCGTTCGACTCACTTGTTGGCGGTAAGTGCACGTGAATTTCGCCGTGTAATTACGCGTTTGCCACTGGCCATTTATTATGTCACTGTCTGCTGACATCTGCAGTAGTCGCTTTTCTTGCTTTATTTTGAATTGGATTTCTTCATAGATAAGACAGTAATCTGATTCGAATTTTGCATGCCCAAAATCGTAAATATGCCCCAAAATTATGGCATTTTGTGGAATTCCATGTCAAACAGGGAAGAAAAGATTCTCCAATTACTGAAACCTAGTGTCATAGTAGTCAATTAGTCAAAGAAATTATAGTTGATTTTAGCTGATTAATACCACTGATTAGGGCTTAATAATATTCAACAATTTAGCGTTAATTAAGGATCTTTCAGGTACTGTCTGGTCAATATTGTTAACATTGTTTATTTTTACAGATAAAAACAGATGTGGAAACACAAGGAGACTTTATTAGATACCTGATCAAAGAGGTGGAGAGTGCAGCATTCACGGACATTGAAGATGTGGTGCCTTTTGTCAAATGGCTTGACGACGAACTCTCTTATTTGGTACTTTTATTTTTAAATGTTACTAGTGTTTCTTCTTTCATTTGCATGAAAATTGTAGTAAAAAATAAATAAATAAATATTATATACTTCTATTGTTTATATGATTTGTCTGTTTTTGTTGTTTAAGGTGGATGAAAGGGCAGTGCTGAAGCACTTCGATTGGCCAGAGCAGAAGGCTGATGCTTTGCGTGAAGCTGCGTTTGGTTATTGTGATTTGAAGAAGTTGGTATCTGAGGCTTCGTCTTTCAGGGATGATCCTCGGCAGCTGTGTGGTCCAGCTCTTAAGAAGATGCAGACTCTCTTAGAAAAGTGCGTCAACATGTTAATTGTCCCCACTTGCCTTACTTATTCAATGTCAATTAAATGTTCGTGTGAGCACTCTCTAATGTCAATTTTTCTTAAATGATCATGACAGATTAGAACATGGGATTTACAATATCTCAAGAATGAGAGAGTCGGCGACAAAGAGATACAAAGTGTTCCAAATTCCTGTGGATTGGATGCTTGACAGTGGCTATGTCAGCCAGGTAATTTCCATGAAAGTTATATTATGTTTTGCAAGCTCCAGATATAGCATCAGTTATAGGTTAATATAATACTCCTAGGTTAATTAGGTTATAGCTTAATATATAATACACATGATGATCCAAAATCTTTCGAATTATTTGAAGAATGAGCAAGAATTGTGTTTGCCCATAATCTTCATTGAATAATGGTGGAAATGGTCCCGCTCATCAGTTAATATAAAAGGTTTGTATTTAAATCATTTGTGTTGGATTGACCCAACCAATCTGTAATTTTTTCTTTTAAAAAATTAGCATCGTAAAACTTTACCACATTGCATGTAGACAAAGTAGCTGATAGCGAAATGTCAAAGAAATGGTTATCTTTGCTGATAGGACTTCGACTTCTATTTCTTTGTGCTGATCTGCACAAGCACATGGAAGTCCTAGATCTCCACAGTCTATTTGTTTGTCTGCTTCATCTTTTTAGGGAAATTCTCTTTGCCCATCATGAACTTTATGTTTTAATTATTTATATGAAGAACGAAATAAAAGATCCTTTTAATATGATTGCCTATATATGAATAAATGTCACATGCATGTGCAGAAGAATGGATAAAGCATTACCTCACAGTAGATTGCTATTACTAATTTTCTTACTACAAAGTGAAGAATGTTGGTTAGCTAGCTCACTTCATTTATTGTACCTGCAATGTTAAATTGTGACAGATCAAGCTGGCATCTGTAAAATTGGCTATGAAGTATATGAAGAGAGTCTCTGCTGAGCTTGAAACAGGTGGTGGTGGGCCTGAAGAAGAAGAGCTTATTGTCCAAGGAGTTAGATTCGCGTTCCGAGTACATCAGGTAAATTTTATTCCCCCAACATGTTTGAACAATATTGTACAAAATTGACATGTTAAAAGGAGTGTTCCTAGCATTTCTTATTGGAATAATAATGACTAAGGAGCTGTTATGTGTGGCAGTTTGCTGGAGGTTTTGATGTGGAGACAATGAGGGCGTTTCAAGAGTTGAGAGATAAAGCGAGGTCATGCCATGTTCAATGCCACAGCCAGCAACAGAAATTCTTTTGCAGGTCTGCAACATATGATGGAGCAAACTCAGCTTCAGAGAATTAGTTGCGCCCTCCCCCCTCCCCATTTTTCTGTATTTTGTAAATAGAATGGGAAATAGTATTAGCCATCCTTAAAGTGTAGAACACATTCATAAATTCATGATTCATGATTCGATGATTCATTACTGGAAAAACGCAAATCGGGTTCCATTCTAGCACATGTTGCTGTTGCGAATACTTGAAGGGGCAAATCTGCTTCTCTAATCATAAATTAGTTGCTGCTGGGAAACAAGATAAGATAGTAATACAAATTCTTTTCCAGCTTTGGTAAATGTTGATTCGAATTACTTGAAAAATTCGCTTCTCTAACCAAATCCTGCAATTTTTAGTGTTTTTTGTTGTTGGATTTTGTTCCATTATCACTGGTTTTTCTTTTACTGCAAATAAATTTTGTTACCATTATTATTTATTTACTTTTCTATTCATTAAGTGCACAGAATACAGATATGTTTGGTTTTAGGCGTTGTCGTTTGCAAACAGCAAATTTCATGTTAGGAAACACGAAAGTTAGAAGATTTTTTTCCCATAGGCCAAATGGACATTTGAGTTGTTTTGTATGAGTATTATACTTTCATTGATGAACTTTGTTACTACGAGAAATATTAATAATATAGGTAAAGGGATAATAATATATCAACAATTTTCAAACTGTGATACCGCGATTATTCTTCCATAATTCAATCACCAAAAAGGTTTCGTCCATAATTTTGAATTTTCTACGCCTCCTTCGGATGTGGTTTCTTTTTGTAGTACACCTTATGAGTTATGATTCCCTAAAACGTTTTCTATTTTTTTTGGTCCAGAAAACCCGTATGTAATAATTGTACAGCCACTACTGGTTGGGTAAAAAACAACATCAAAAACAAAAACAGAATCCCTGATAGGCCGGATCACATTCAAGTGCAGTAAGCATACTTTTTACTAGTAGGGTGTAGCTTCTTATAAACCTTTTTTTCCCCCACTTATATATATATATATATATATATATATATATATATATATACTTTTCGTATTTTTAGTATTTCTTTCTGTAAAAAGTACTTCTTACGGAGATTAAAATTTGGAATATGTATCTGAATGCTGGCATACTTTCTGGAAATTAGTTTTAAAAAGCATTAATTTAATTTTAAACATTAATTTTATAAATATGTTTTGAGTTGTGATAGACATTTTAGAAATTAGTTTCTAGAATATTGAATTTGTATTTAATACATTTTGAAACTAACTTTTGAAATGTTCACTACAGCAAAAATAATAATTCTGGAATTTAGCTTCTAAAATGTATTAAATATATTTTGTAAACTAATTTTGTAAATGTATTTAATCTCTTTTACGTTATTTTTTCCTGTATTAATCTTTTAATTTAACGCTATGTACGTATATAATTATTCTAATATGTTGTTAAAAATAAAGGATTAAGAGTGATGAAAATTGACACTACTGTACGTTTATTCCGATTCGGTCATAACTGTGATCATGATCTACATCTAGTCCTCAATAACTATCTTGAGATTTTTCCACTTCAATATTTGTTTACATACATATCATCAATCCTTTACATAACATCTACATTATGTATTTCCTTTTGCACAAATAATAAAGTTCATTGTTGCATTCGAGTAATATATTGGATTTCTCATGAATGAGATTCAACATGCATGGTAGTGTCTCTACATAGCAAAGCCCTACAGAGGAAGGAGCATTTGTATGGAAGGATGCCCTAGACAAAGTATATCAATAACAAAGCATATCAACAACCCATTTGTCTGCACCATCCTAAAGGAATCCACAATTATCCTGTTTCATCAAACTAACTGACCTTAAGGAAAGAATTTGATGTAAAGGTCATCAAAATTCATACCACTCGGTTTTAGAGATAAAAATGTCACTTACCATCTTCATGAGGAAGATTGCATGGAACATTGCATGCAGAAAAATATTTTGTGAAAATTTTCTAAAAGCATCTTGATTTGCATTAACCGAGAACAACTGCTGGACCTAACAGTACTGCAATCAACTGATCAATTAAGGTAATTAAGAGCCACAAGATTCCAAATATCAAGACCTTCATAAACAAAGGAAATGAATAGAAAATCTACACGAGAATATTGGAGCTTTCCAAGCCACTGGAGCTATATGCAAATGTGCTATGGTGTGTTGTTCAAGATGGAGAAGCCAACAGAAGATGAAGTTGCTATGTTGTTGTCTCACAATGAGTCAGCGCCACCTTACATAGAAGGTGCTTCCAAATGTTCCACATTGCTTGCCTCTATCATCATACTTCCTTAGTCCAATGTTTTTGTTTAAGAATTGATTTTTCTTTGCTTCACCATAACAATATATTTTTGCATTTTTTTTCATAACCTCTACAACCTTTTTGATTGATTCATAGTTTTACAAAATTATTTTCAAATCTTTGTCATCACATTCATCTAACCCTCAACATATTTCGTCTAAGTCTTTCACTAAACTAGACAAAGTTTTGCCCTATGCTAACCCTATTCAGTCATCTAGCTAACTACTGAATTTGATTCATTTATTGAAACATTTTCGCATTTTACCTATTTCCTACGCTGTATAGATTATGCAACAAAGCCTGAAGCTCAACATTTTGTTGAGAAACTAGAAGTTGTTCATGAAGATCGATCATAATATTTTCTCAACGTCTTGATGAATGATGATCATAAGCTTCGTCTAAATTATATATTGGCTACTAGTTTCTTGGAGGCTGGAGCTTCGTCAAATTGTTATTAGGAGTTAGCTTGTGCATTTGAAATTGCAGGAAGAATTGTGGAATGACCCTAAACATTTGTTTTGTATGGTTTCAAAATGGGAGAGACAAAGATGAAAAATTGAAGACAAAAAGAGATAGAGAGAAGAGAAAGATGAAAAAGAAGAGGTGAAGTAGGAAGAAGAGAAACCCAAAAATAAGTTGCAGAATCAGAATATTCTTGTCAAAATGGGAAAAACATTTAATGTAACATTTACTACATCCCCAACATTTAAAATTGATGGAAAGGGAAGAAAATTTCCACCACTATATTCTACATCGTCTAACATCTTTAAAAACACAAATTGAGGATAGAAAAACATTGGATTCATAAAGTCATATTTATTTGCAATATAATAAATTTTGAAACATTCTCTATATTCCTTGTAAGTACTTATATATATTAAACTATCATTTATTGTACTTGATCCCTATAAGACAATAGTCTAAGGTTGCGTTTCTCTTAGAAACTTTGCATTGTTTGTTGAGCTTGGAAAGACTTGCCTTTTGTTTTTGGAAAGGCAAATATAAAGAATACTTGATTTGATCGGTTGAAAAGGCAATGCGTAAAAGAATATTCGTAAAAGTAAAAATATAATTCTTATAAACATGTCTTTAAGCTACGCTTGATTATGAAGAGATAAATAAAGTAAATAGAAATTGAAGAGATATGGTTAGAGAAAAGAGAAACAAAATAAAAATAAAATTATTGGATTATTTGATTTAAAAGAAATATATGAAAAATAGAGTTGAAAAAATTGAGTAAACTGATTAATATACTATAATACACTGAAAGACCGTGTGTGATACTAAAAAAATCAAGGCAAACATAGAAGGGCAAAATTATACATTCACTACTAGGAGACAAAAGTTGTTGTGTGTTGGACTCACCACATATTAAATTTTATTTTTTCACATGAACTCACTCAACCAAACTGATCTCATTTTACTTGTCTTCCCTGATATAAATTTGTTGCCATTTGATTGTTATTAAAGACAGAATGTAGTATAAGGTTATGAGATAAACTAATATAAACCTCTGTATTCTTTTTCTCTATTCAAGACCTCTTTTATTTTTAGTAACATTTTTTTTAGCTGATTATTTTTACTAACATAAAGGAATCGATTTGTGAGAAAAAGATTTAAGTATTTGATATATAGATACACTATGAGACAATTGCACTTCATCCGTGAGATTACACTTGATTCATCTTATAGACATTGTTAGATTTTGAACTTTTGTTCCGTTTAAGTGACATTGTTAGAGTTAAGATCTTGTTCCATATGAGTGTTTTAAGAAAGGTTTTCAAAAATATTTATAATTTTTTTTAAAAAAATAAACAATTTAACAACTTTCACGTGTTGTCTTATGCTTTACACTCACAATAAATAAGAGAGAAACTATAAACATTTTAAAGTATATATACTGTTAGAAAATAAAATAAAAATGAAAGAAAATAAATACGAAGAAAATGCACAGTTTTAAATTAAATAACAAAATAACAGTAGCAAAATAAATTTAATTGACAGTACATGAATAATGCATTATAACATACAATAAGCACAAGGAAAAAATAAATTAGGGAAAAAAAGATATAGTATGGGTTGAAGCGCTTAAACACTATTTTTAGAGAGAAAACGCCCCCACTGCACGGGTAAAAAATTCATATTGCGCTCCTCTCCCAAGATACGACAACCCATTGGTTTCGATCGTGTGCAGCGAAAGAATCCCCGAACCTTATGAACAAACATGCTCTTACTCTAAAGAAATAAGTTTTTATAAGAGAAGAAATAGAAAATTTTGGGAGAAAAAGATGAGATTGTAGTTCTGTCGATTTTCTCTCTCTAGAGAGGAAGATATATATAAGCATTTATGCAACAACAGAATAATATGACTGTTGGAAAATATAACCGTTAGACAACAACTTAGAGGTATCAAAACAACCTTAACAAATTGTTGACTCATTAAAACAAAATCTTAAGAAAATCTAAAATAAATATTTTATTTTATAAAATAGAATTAATATAATTAATATATATTTATAAATTTTAAATTAAAACACAAATATTTATCAACATTCCCCCACATAATTTAAAATTTTAAAATATATTTTCTAAAAGATAATTTGTATAAAAATATAAGAGAAAGAACATGTGATATTGTATTTCGGTATAAGGAACCTTCCGGGTTTGAGCCTTATACCTAGTGTTTATGAACTTCCATCCGAGAAAAATGTAGTGACTTGATTGTCTTGAACTACATATTCTTTAACCGGACTTTAGTACACAACCCCTACAATATTGGTGTTCAATTAGATTCTAATCAGTGATAGTGCGTTACACGGCCTTGCGCTTGTATCTTGTTTCGTGAGTGTCCCTTAGAGATTAGCCCACATCTCATAGTGGCGGCCCCACCACCACACTCACTAGGTGAATCCTCAAAGAGTGGGTTGTGACCCCCACCCCTACAATAATTGTCATCGGATTCATTAAGAGGTATCTTTTAAACCAAAAATACACATATATAAATACCTCAATCTTAATATTGCCACAATTTATAATACACCTCGTCATAGGAATGAGAAACGGAACAGCTCCGCCAAATTTCATTTTGGTGTACTTTAGTCAACAAACAATTTCGTTGTTACCCGTTGAATTCCATTCATGGGATCACCAATCACATGGAGACGGGTGTCCATTGTTGTAACTAAATAATGGGCTTTAATCTCATTCCCCTTGACGACTCAAATACTTGTTGACATGTCAACCTTTTTGTAAGCGGATTCGCAATATTATTTTCTGACCTGACAAAGTCAAGAGAAATGACAACATGAGAAATCAAATTTCTTATAGACTTATGTCTCACTCTTAAGTGTCTTCTTTTTTCATTAAAATTTTGCTAGTCACTTTAGATATAACAATTTGACTATCACAGTGCATTAGCATTGGAGGTATACATTGCATAATACATTTTAAAGAAATTTAGTCTCACTAGTAGTAGTATTTAAAACAATAATTTTTGCTTTCATGTGAAATAATAATTTTTCTAGTAAAATTTTCATGATACTGCACAACCAGTTAAAGCAAAGACATAATCACTCGTCAATTTTATTTCATCAAAATCAGAACTTCAATTTTATATCACTAAATCCTTCAATTACTTTCCAATCTACCAACTGCATGGGCAATATCAGACAGGCCTAGAAAAGTTTGTCAAATGCAACAAAGAACCGATATTTTGAGAATATTTATGTGAAGAAATTCTTTTACTCAAATTTTTCTTTAACTTGATGGATGAGTCATAAGGAGTAAACGCATGTTTCACATCAAAATAATTAAACTTCTTCAATAGCTTTTCAACATAATAAGATTGGGTAAAAAATCATACCATCATTTTTCTCTATAAGCTTAATACCCAAAATCACATCTACACAACCAAGGTCTTTCATATCAAAATTTCTAGACAAGAAAAACTTCACATCATTTATGAAATTCATTTACTATCAAATATCAATATGTTATCCAGATACAAACATAAAATGACACGTTCATTATTATTAAATTGTTTTACATACACACATTTATCATTATCATTAATTTGAAAATCAAACAAAAGAATAACTTAATCAAACTTTTGTGTCAATGCTTTGGAGCTTGTTTCAAACCATACAAAGATTTAACAATTTATTTTTCAAGAAAAAATATTTTCAAAGAAAGTCATATCTCTAGACTCCATAATAGTACCATTAGAAATTTCATATACTTCTGAATTAATAACTAAGAATCTATAAGTAGTATTATGTAAAAAATATCCAACAAAATACAATTAATATATTTTTTTAATTTTCCTTTTTTATTATTAAAAGGGATATTAACCTTTTCTAGACACCCTCACACTTTAAGATGTTTGGCCTTGTTGTAGTGAGATACATTAGACATCCAATCAAGCTCCTATAATATCCTTCATCAATGTTATCAACACATTCTTCCTTGCTGAACTTCTCCTTTTGATTCATTGGTGTGCTAACAGATTTGCATTCCTCTATTTGAAACTTCTTCAAATTTTCTTTTGCATATTTCCTTTTTTTCACTTTTAGCATTCTTTCAAGATGACAATGATCAAGTCTCTTGTGCCAGAGTTCCGTGGGTGTGACTTGAGTGAAATAGGTTGTATGCTCCTCCTCTGCTGGATCAAATGAAAAGCTTTTACCTTTCATTTTAACCCTTAGAACTTCTCGACCAGCAATGTCATAGATAAAACAATGTTGATGTTCAAAGGACACTTTAAATCCCTTTTTAATCAACTGATCTACACTTAGCAAGTTTTGGTCAATGTTAGGTACATAAAGAACATCTGATATTAATTTGATACCTGAACACGTTGAAATTGCAACAGTTCCTTTTCCATTTACTGGAATATAGCCACCATTCCCAATTCTGACCTTTGAGACATTAGTTGGCTTCAAATCCTTGAATAGAGTCTTATCATATGTCATGTGGTTCGTACAACCACTATCAATCAACCAACTTTCACTTGATTCACTACTCAAGAAGCATGTGGCCACAAACAGCTGGTCCTCCTCGAATCTGAGCTCCCTCATCATGGTGATTTTTGTTGGGGCAGATCACCGCTTCATGCCCTATCTGGTTGCACTTGTTACATTTTGCATCCGGTCTCCTCCAACATCTGAAAGGTACATGACCTTTTTTGCCACAATGATGACAAGGTGGATAATTTTTCTTTTTATCCTTACCTTTGTTTTGATTGTTTGCACTATTTTCGTTGCTTGCTGGTTGATTCTTCTTGAAAAAATCATTTTTGCTTTCATCAACTTCATGATGTTTGGCGGGCAAAGCACCTTCGACAACACGATCTTGCCTCATCAACCTTCGCTGCTCTTGAGCTTGCAGGGCATGTAGCACTTCTGCCAATGTGATTTTTGACAGATCCTTTGTATTCTCCAATGAAGCTATAGATGCTCATTACCTCTCCGGCACCGTTACCAAAATTTTCTCTACAATTCTCGAATCAGCAAAATCACTTTCCAACAACTTTATCTTGTTGGCAATACCCAACAATTTGTTTGAGTATTCTTTGATTGTCTCTGACTCTTTTATCCTTTGAAGCTCAAATTCCCTCCTTAAATTTAGCACTTGCATGCTTCGTATTTTATCATCTCCAGCATATTCCTCTTTCAGATAATCCCAAATTGCTTTGGGTGATTTAAGAGTCATGATTCTGGTGAATATCATTTGTGAAACACCAGTGAACAAACATGACCTCGCCTTTGCCTTCTACATCTTTCTTTCCTTGTGATTTTTAATTTGGGCCATGGTGGGATTTTCAGGCAGCGGATATATTTCATAATCCTCTTTCACAACATCCCACAAATCCAAAGACTCCATGTAGGATTGCATTTTCACTTCCCAAAGATCATAATTCTCTCCATCAAAGATTGGAAGAGTTATGTGGGAAAAACTTGCTTCACCTTCCATGGTAGAGGTCCCGTAAGAATAAGGCTCTCGATACCAATTGTTGGTTTTGTGGAGGAAATTATAAAAAACAGAGGAGAGAAGAGAGACAATACGTATGCGGATGAAATATAATTATTCTATTCTGATTCAAATTATTCTCAGCAGTGATACAATAAATAACAAAAGATAATCTAATTAGATAACAAGATATTAGCAAAACAAAATATTAAAACTAACTTGCTCCTTAAAGATAGGAACAACTTATTGACTAGGCCAATCCATTAAAACTGACTTACTCCTAAAATATAGGAAACCAACTTATTTACTAAATCCTATTTTAAAAACTGAAAAATAAAATATTATGCAGTTACAAAAGTATATCTTCAACAATTTCCTCAAGTAAAGTGGAAGTGGTTGTTGCTTATTTCAAGGGCACAAAGTTTTTCTTGGCAATTTTGCTTCAAATTAGAAGGACACAATCATTCAAATGTAAGACAGGTGTAAGACAGCTTTACTTAATTAACCTTTGTCATGTGTCCTAAATGATTTGCAGGAATCTTTCTATGGGGAACTTGCATGTGTGTTGGAGTTTTGTTGCTTCAGTAAAGCTGCAGTGAGAGCAAAATTTGCATTATAGCTTTTTATGTATTTTAATTAAGAGTAGTTGTGTTCTCCTTTCATTGTTTCTGCATGAATGTACCTAGTACTTTTGTTAGTTACGTTAAGATTACTGATTGGTTGTAAAATGGATGGTTTTCAGGTTTCAGGTTTTGGATGTAATTTTTCCCGTTTTAGATCTGATTTTCAGAAACTAATAGTTATAACTTCTATGATGTAAATGTGATTCTTTCCTTTTGAACCAGTTTCCTAACACGCTTGGCGTCTTTCGGAGATGATAACAAATTCTTAAAAAAATGCCTATCAGATTTCTATGATTATGTGGATTAAGATTTCTAAATTTTCTCCGATTATTATACTATACATTTCAAAACACTATTAAATACTTTTCTACACTACATTCTTATAAAAAGGACCTGGAGGTAATAAGATTTACTAAAACTGAAATTTGCAAGCTTTTATTAATATGAAAGATTCAATATGAATTATGCATCAATCAATCATTAGTACAATTCCAATTTGTAATCCAATAAACATTACTATCCCCTTCTAAAGTACTTTTCCCAATTTCTGGACACGTGTAACAATTTGATCACCCTGACTAACTTAGTTTGCAAGTCTGTCATAACTATTCTTCAAGAGTCCTATAATACAATTGAATCCATTCCTTTAATTACTAGAATATAACATTAATATATAACTTCACATAAATAGAGCTGCATATAGAAGTTCATTCCAAGTATCAGGTACTCCTGGTAGGCACCAATGACTGCAGTCATTACCCGTATGATCCAAGCCACCATAGGCAGAAGGGTGGGCATCTTTTCGTAGTTGTGAGAGAAGTGTTATGTCAAGTAGATAAACTTGATTCTTCATGTTCTTTAACACTTTGTTCACTATGTTTGCTGCAGGAGGTAGACCAGCAGGATATGTTGACCCTGCTGATGGTTCTAGTTCTCCACTACAACTCTTTCTTGGTTGATTCCACTCCTGACCTCTGAATCATGAAATGAATTTTAGTTAATGGTATGTTATTAACTGGCTAGAGAATTTTGAAAATGTTTAATTTCAGCTATTGATAGACATATAGAATATGATATAAAGACCCTTTTGAATAAACTTCTCTATAATTACTTGTAAGAAAAAAAAAACATAAGGTAACATGAATTGAACTTCTTTCACATGTTAAAATTAGCACTTAACTTTAAAAGAAGCTTCTTTTTTTTTTTTTTTATCTATCTTCTCCTAGAACTAACATGTATAAGTTGATTTTAATTTATGGAAAAAACTCAGAACATTTTACATTCGTATTTTATTTTCCCGTAAGTATCTACGACGAAGTTTATTCAAACACGACTATGTTCTAGTTTCAATTGCTTGAATTTTGTAGCATTTGGTGTAACTTTTTCTTTAACGTCTCTTAAGGAAAAAAAATGGATAAAACTTAATTTACAAGAAACTTTAAATAATAAAATATTTTTTTTAAACAAAGGAAAACTTAAAATCAGAACTTGCAAGAAGTGAGCTTGTATTTTTAAGAAGAGAAGAATAAGAAGGAATTGGGCCAATGAGAGTTACTTACTGATAATGAGTAGGAGAAATGCCTTGAAAGAAAACTTTAGTTTTGGTAGAGTCAACCTTTTGATCAACCCATCCAGCCCATGTGGTCATCCCTTTGAAAAATGCATCCAAACGATCCATATCCTTTACTAGATTGGAACCGTTCCTTATGTAATCCCATCTGAATGTAGTAAACATCAACAACCGTCAAGTTTGAGAGTAAAGCAGAAAGGAGAGTGAATCAATGAGGTCTTACCAAGCAAATCAGAAATCCTAACAAACACAACCTTTTTCTGTTATGTAGACATACATTCACTTCTATTATTAATATAAATAGAGTTGGAACTTGTCTGGATAAACTTTCTCATAAACACTTCAAAGAGAAGAAACAAAAAAAAAATGAAACAAACTCTTTTATAAATAAAAATTGGCTTATGTAATCAATAATGTGTCAATTGATAAATAAATTTATTTCTTAAGCTGTATTTAAAGATTTGATTTATAGTCAATGTTTATGAAAAAATATTTATTAAGAAAAATCAATTACTTAAATGAATTCCGATATCTTATGAGAGATTAATTTTTGACTCTTGATTAAAAGATATTCAAATTAAAAAAATTAACTTATGTATCTATAACTTGACTAATTTTAACTCTTACAAAATATTATTAGTTTTCTTTCTTTTTTATAAGTTCTTATCAAAAAAATTATGCAAATATACACTTAATAGCATCATGTACAAGAAAGCATAATACCCTTGAGAATCTCCTTTGTGGGTCCACCAATGCCAGGAGTTGAAGATCAACATGTCCATGCCTGTCCAAGCATTACCAGCTTGTATGGAGTCTAGTGTGAGCACTCGCCCAGCATCTTCTTGAATTATGTCCACCAAATATGGTGTGCGATATAGTTGTATGGTTACTCCATAGTCCTGCAAAAGCACAAACCCATCAACTAGTATTGTTAGTTACCACAGTTCGTTCCATTTGGGTTGAGATTACATTTCACATTCAAACAGATTTAGGCATGATTATCAAACTCTCGAGTTAATTTATTAATTTTTACGAATTTACTAGTTCACTTGTATTTTGCGAGTTGACTCTTGAGTAAACTTTTTTTTTAGTAGAGTCTGGATAAACTTTAATTAAACTTAGTAGACTCTCGAGTTTATCACCGGGTCAACGAATTAGCAAGTTAAAAAAAATTAGACCAAAATGTAAGTCATTTTTTATTATTTTCTGTTTGTTAAGCATTCAACATACCTTCATTTAACGTGTTATTCTCCAATACAAAATTCTCACCTTTAATAATATTAAATCTTTATTCTCTAATAACATCAAACTCTCCATGAGAATAATCTACCACTATTATAACATTTATAAGTTATTTTCTAATGGTGATGTATTATTACTAGACTTAATTGCTTAAATATGCTGAAACTTTATGATTTACTATTTTATTTTATTATATTGTTAAAATATTTAATTAATATGTTATTTATAGATATTTTATTATTATTTTTATATGAAGTAGACTCTTACGAGTCTACCAGTTGAATCTATAAAATTCTCATAAATATATTTAAACTCTCGAGTTTGATAACCTTAGATGTGTAAGAAAGAAAGAAATAAAAAGGTAACACAAGTTGAGTTCACGAGGTTCAATTCAATTTACAAAAGAAGAGAAGTGTGAATGCATAAAATATTCACGTGGAAAATAGTAGCTTAGGAAAATAGTAGCTTGTCTAAAGTTGATTATCAAAATAATAATAATATTAATAAAAATGTATGAGAAGGTTTTCTTTTATAAGAGTGAGAAAAACAAATATAATTAATTATTAGATCTAATCATGATGAATGATTAATATTAAAAAAAATATACACAAGTTATTTAATTTTTTAAAAAGTCATATGAGTTTATTAAATAATCGTAAGATATTAAATCTTTACTATCTACATATATTATAGCGTGGTCCAAATTTACTTTCCTTATTCTGATATAAAATAACTCTCATACTGTACTCCCAATAACAATACATTTTAGACCAAGTTAATAGAAAATTCGCTTACGTAGCAACTTAAAATATTTTTTTCTTGAAAAGATATAAATATACTCTACTCTGTAATGGCAACCTGTCTTTTAATTGAAAACTGAAAAATGGTATGACTAACATAAATAATATCAATTCCTATACGTAATTTTTCTTGATCAATTGCCTGTAGAAGTAATTGGATTTCTATATTCGATACAGATATATAATCGGGGAATTTAGCTAAATTTAGTAGGTATAATTTAAGAATTTATTGGACCTTGATCTAAACATATACGAATCCTTATAATATTGGCCTATTCTTAACTATAAACATTGGAAAACATTGATTATCAAATTGTACAGCTTTTCCCTTTCTAAGGAATCCCGTGAACTAGTAGGGGCAGGGTTGCTATCTGGCTTCCCCAATTATGATTCTTTTTACTTATTTCCTTCTACGTGTTATAAATTCAAGTCAGAAATTTATCGAATGTTTGCAAACATTATGCATTCTACGGTTTGACATGTTATGCCGTAAATGGATTTTGATTATGATGTAGTAACTAATAAGGGAGATGCTATGCTAATTAAACTAAAGATCTGGCTTAGAATATTAGTTAATAAACTAGAAAAATATATCAATTATTAAAATTATAGAAAAACATAAAAACATCATCGATATCACAATTTTATACATTCTGATAAAAAAAAATATATTATTTGAATTTTTTAAGCAATGATCTAATGTCTTAAGAATATTGATTAATATTTGTCTAAATTAATGATTGCAAGAGGGCCTCCAACTTGTACTCACAGGTTGGCAAGCACCTCACAGCCTGTCAAGTGATTTCAGATGTATCTTAATGGAAAACGGAAAAGCATTATTGGGACCTCTTATTTCTGGCTTAATCTTGATAAGAATAGGTAAATTGACTGTTTGCCCCACTTATTCAAGCACTCATAATATTTATGTAGAATCAATTTTCATCAAATGATTGCTTTGTATTTTTACTTGCCCATATTTTCAACTTGCCTTTCATGGCATTATCGTTATTCAAATTAAGCAGTGGTTTTCTCTGACTTCTCTTTCTTTTCTTCTTCTTTTTTTTCTTTCTATTTTTGAGGAGAAGTACTCACGTATTCAAGTTTTCCAAGATATAAAAAAAGAATTAATACTTAACGACTACTTATCATGTGAATGATTTCTCCTCCTAATTTCTAATTTTGAGGAATTTAGTACTACTTGCCCTTTATATAGTACTCTTCTATTTAATTGCTACTTAATTATCTTTTTTACCTTAGTTTTTATTAAAGCTTATTTTACTTCGATCCCATTAAATATTTGTTCTGTCAAAACCTAACTTAATACTTGGTTAATATACTTTTAGAAAAAACCAAAAACATATATTATAAAATTTATAATCACACACGATGGTTAATTAACTAACTGAAGAAAAATGAAGACACACGTGAGAATGTTGTATTAACCAGTGGTTTTGTGTAATAAAAATGGGAAAGGAGACAAAGAGAACAAAATGAAAAGCAAACCTGGAAGGTCACAGTGGAGAGTGCTTGTCTCCTCACAAAGCTGGTGGTGGCATTCGGCACCGACGCGTGAAGCATGCAGGACAATGATTCCCACATGTTCAAACTCAATGAGTCTCCCACAAACATTATCTTCTTACCCTTCCACTTGTTCAAGAAATTCACTCCATCGAACCTAAACACAAAAATTACAATATCACATTCAACAAAACCCGTGAGTATACAACATTATCTTAATAACATGTTGTAATACTTCTTGTAATTTCAAACAAGAAGTCTCTACTCTAAAACATTTTTAATTCGTTTAACTCACAGCCCAATTGAACACCCTTTTTACCAAATTTTCTTTCTTTTTTAATCCGTAGGTATTAAGAGATTTATAACATCTTAAGCACTATTTAAGCAACTCAACTAAACCCTTTGATACGTACTCCATTTACCAAATACTTTCAAAACTAACTTTTGATAGAGAAAAAAGAACAATGGAAGCTATATCCTTAAATCTTTGTAAGAAAAGGATAACTTCTTTTCAAACAAGTTAATTATAATTTGCCTATTTTACATGTTACCAATCTACTTGTAACAATTGCAAAAAAAGAGAATTTTGGTTTGAAACCAGTGCTATACAAAGCAAATATGCATTTCATAAACCTTGACACTACCTGGGTAAGGCACATGAATCAGGCTTCCAAGAGTATTTGAGATACTGCTTGTCGGGTCTCCCATACTTTTGGCAATCAAACTCAGCATCTATAAAGGGGCAGCTTGAGGAGTCATAGAGAGGGTGTGAAGGGTCAATAACCCAACTTCCAATGAACAAATTACATCTATTTAACTCCTTTCTCCCCTTCAAGCGAGTCACATTATGATTATTATGTGACTTTGCTGCTCTTGCTTGGTGCAAGGACTCAAATAGAGCCAAGCAAAACAAAGAGAGCAAAACCAAGGTCTTTACTTTGGAACCCATATTGTGTAGTGGTACCTACTATTTTGAGGCCCCAAAAGATGAGAAAGAAAGAGAGAGATAAGAAAAGGCCTTGTACGTTCTTTTGTTTTTCATCACTTGTGAGTGAGTTTATATAGGGGAGAGAAACACAAGAAAAAAGTTGTCTCTAAGGGTGGGTTCACATGGTGTTGCTAGTGAACTTTGATTGATTATTATTTTCTTAACATGAGTTGGGGCATCAGGGCTCTTGGATGGATTCGTTGTTAATTATGGTGCTCTATGTGACTTGTGGGTTTGAAATTGATGAGAGCTTATTTTATGGGGGAAATTCAAATGTTACTACTATACATTATTGAGTATGGAATTGTTATTTTGTGCTCCACTGGCCCTGCAGCATGTCACGGGACACATCGAATTTCCATCATGTACTATTTCATATGCTTCAATCTTGTTTTCCTAAATTAACTACTCTATTGTTAAATTGCGTCATCTAGTGCGATATCATGATAAATAAACCAATTAGCTAGCTATGAAAATCTTTTCACTACCCCACATACAATTACAGAGCCGGCCGGGTGGGATTGCTTTATTATAGATAAATAATTGAGGTTTAGTCATCTATGCAAAGAAAAAAAAAGGCTTATTATTTGGTGTGAAAGCAGTTCATATTTTATAAATTATAATACGAGAAAATAGGAAAGGCATTAGTGATAATGTAAATTATATTATTATTCAATTATAAATTATCATGTTGACTTTATGATAATTATATTAAAATTTATATTAAACATGATTTTTATTTGATTATCAGTATGTAAAAGTTTTTATACTAACAATACATATCCATTAAAATCTTATAATATTTTTTTTACAAGAATATCTTATAATATTATATAAATAGTTTTGTGCACACTACTCATTCATTTTGTATAATTGAAGTTAATCTTTATGTATTTCAACTTCGAGATCTTGATATAATTTATACGTAAATTAATATAATAATTATTTATTGGGTTGCTATTTGGTACGAAAAACAACAACATCAAATGCACGAAATCTGATGTGGATTAATGTCCTTCTTTTTAACTGATCTTAATTAAAAAGTTAAAAAATGTAAAACAAGTTTTTATGGAAAACAAAGGTTCGTGCAGGTTTACAAAACTTGTTTTCGTACTTCTTAGTACTTAGCATTTTCCATACGATTATAAACAGAATTTATTATTGGTGGATTGCTGTTCAAATTTGACCAACTGCATTTACTCCATTCCTCTCATGATTCGGAATCAATATAAGTGAAAAACTTAATTTTTTTTGGCAAGACCACCTTGGGCACAAATTACTCGATTTGTTTTTTAAATGATAATTATAATAATAATGAGGTTTGAATTTATGTTCTTATATACACCGCTCAAACTCTTTATCATTGCATCAATTTTTTTTTTTTTTTACCCAATCATTACATCTATCTTAATAGCTTACTTATAATGGGATTTTTCGACATAAGACTACAGATACTTTTTATAAGATTTTTTTAAGAAATTAATAATATTCATAATGATACTAATTGTCGCAATAAATTTTCCATTCACAACTTGAATTTATATAATACTTCGTTCAAAGGAAATCAAATATGTTTTACTTGAAGTAGTCACCTATTATGGTTATAATGGGTTTGGATGTCTTGTAATATAACTCATCTGGTTAATTGATTGTGTCCTATATGCCAAAGTTACTCTTTTACTCAATAAATTATTTGTGTGAATATACAATTAATGTTATAATCATATCTTATAGAAAATAGTATTATAATCACATAACTTGCTCTCTTCATGTTAAATTGAGTAATTTTACAGTTATGCCAGCAGAAAATATGAAAGAGAGATAGCACTTGCATTGCATTGAAATATGTAGTTTCTTCATTAAATCTAAGTGGAAGCTTGTCTACGATTTATTGTCAGAAAATAATTATTTATTTAAAATAAATGTTGTTAACCGATTTTCATAGAGTATGCTAATTAGTTATAGTATTATATAGTCAGGGATGCAAAAATCTCTCCCCAAGCAATTTTTCATTTGAATTTGTTCTCAAAGATTTAGTTTGGTAGGATGTTCTTATTGTAAAACAAGTTAGTGTACATAGTTAGTGTACATTAAGGCTCATAGTTATTAATACATTCTCACTTCTTTTTTTAAGTGTGCTAGAAAATTATGATTTACTAACTTTCTTTTAAAGTTGTATCTTACTAATATACTCTTTTTTAAAATGAGTAAAAATATATTAATTTTCTATTGGAATATTAAAAATCTAAAAACATATTTTTTGTCGTTTAATATAATATATAAAACAAACCAAATTTGTTGTCTTTGCTAAACAGGGATAAATTCGCATAAAAGATTATGAAGAGAAAACGCCAGCACAATGTTATACAATTAGCATGTCGTTTTGGAATTTTGTTTTTCCCTAAAGAATATTATTATTTTTTAATTATAAAGGTCATAATATAACTAAAATTACTTGTCCTTACTCTAGACTAAACCCAAGCGTGTAGACCCCCATACAGGACTTTGAAACAAAATCTACTAAAATAATATAATTTTCGTAAATATTTTGGCATCGTTTTCCTTTTTCTTTAATATCACCCCACTTGTTTAGGGTCAACTCTTGTTTTCCATTAAAATAAAAAAAAGCTCAAAAGTTTATCAAGAATTAATATTAGTCTAGTAGAGAGCATCATAAGAGAGGAAAACACCAAGAAAGCAGTGGAGTGGAGAGAAGAGTTTTTCAGTGACACGACTAGTGATAGCTCCTCAAAAAGGTATAAAACATGTATGTATTATATTAAAAAGAAGATTTTCTTGGAACACATGTGAGTATCTCATTAAAAACATTTCCTCCAAAAAATTTCTTTCTTTCTCTCTTTTCTTTTTTCTTTTATCTTTTCTCTCTCTTCTTTTTTACTTTTTTCTTTTTATCTTTTCCCTCTTTCATAATTTTAATTGTAAAACAAAAATCCTTATCATTCTAATAATAAAATAAAATTTTCTTGGGACAGATATATCCATCCCAAATGATAATAGTTTTACTTTAAAATTTTATAAAATTATTTTTTACTTAAAAAACTTATATATTAAATTTAAATAATTTCATAAATAAATGTTTTGTTGATTAATATTTTTATTATAAGGTTAAGATTTTTTATACTAAAAATTAATTTAAAATATTTAGAAATATATCATTTAAGTGATAGCTATTTTTAGTGATTAAGAATGAGAACAGGATGGATACAAATTAATTATAAATTAATTAGTTAAATTTATTTTTACTTTAAAATTTTGTAAAATAATTTTAAATATAAATTATATGAAACAAATTTGAATAATTTTATAAATAAATATTTTATTGATTAATATTTATATTATAAGGTTGAGATTTTTTTACTAAAAATTATTTTAAATCTAATTTAAAATATCTTAAAATATATTGTTGTAAAATAATAATAATTTTCAATGGATAAGGAGGAAAATACACTGAACATATTTGATCCCCCGAATGAGAATGAGGGTGGACACAAAATTTGACAGAGATCAAAGATGGAATAAGAGTGGGGATCGGAGTGGAGATGGGAACGGAGATGATATGCTTTGTCCTATTATCATATTTATTCATAATTATCATTTATCTATTTTTTGTTTTAAAATAATTACATATTTTAATAAGATTAAAATACTGTTTAGTGTTTTGATTATTTTTTGTTTTAATTTAATTTTCTAAATTAAAAAATGTTATAGATCAATAAAAAAAATATTTTTTAATATACAAATTTGCACCCCAAAAATTTTCATCTTTTTATCTTGTTCTTGCTAACCAAAAAAAAAATAGTTTAGATTTTTATAAATATTATACTCATCACATAAATATTATATTGATTCCTTTAATAAAAATGATCTTTAACAAATTGGATATGTAAAAGCAATCAAATCAGCCTTCAAAGCTGGAGTATCCTTCTAGTTTATTTTAAAGTAAAACTCTCGAATCTAAAACGTAGAAGATTTAAAATTTTAAATATTAACATCACCTATGGCACGCAACACAATTAAGGGAAATCAAATTGAGATGAATGAATGAGCCGAACATCTAGATTGAAACATTGAATTTATTACATGAATAAATTTTGGACTAATATCTAATAAGTTAGTTTTTTTTTATATGCAGATGTTAGTTTATTTTAATTTATTTCAATGTTAATTTTATTAGTTGAGAGGATCGAATTCATAATATTTTTTTTTTCTTAATCATTCAACTCATTTTCTATTTTCATCTAATAAATTAGTTTGACTCTATTTTTTATTTAAGCTTACAATAATAAATATATGAAATAAAATCATTATTCAACACAACACATAGATGAACTCACATGAAAATGCTTTAGTTTAACTAATGATATATCTAGTTTAAATCTTAGTATGCAATTCTATTAAATATTATAAAAAATGTTACTTATAATAATCTATCCAACTAAACAAATTACATGTAATATAAAAATATATATGTGTTCTATCCTAAAAAAACATATGCAACATGAAGTTTAGCTATTATTTATCATCATCATCACACTCAATTTAATGAGTATAATTACACTAATCTCAATTCTTATTCATTTTTGTGAGTATGGCTTGACGATGAAAACTCCTAATTAACCTCGAGAGCAGTAATGCTTACTTTTGAGCAAACTATTTTAGTAGAATAGATTGTGATTAAGAGAGACATATGGAGAATAATTTTGCTTAATAGGACAGCAAATTTATAATTTCCTTCAAGCAAGTAGGAATCTCTCAAATGAGCTATCTGCTAATTAATAACTGATCCAACTCATCAAAGGAATAATTTTATATTTAATCACATCTACAATAATCCGTAATCTACCTTTGATATTTATTTTATTTTAAATTATCTATTAATGATACTAAAAGGATAATATAATAATTATTTATTCATACTAATCCTCAAGAAATATTTTAACATAATCACCAAAAGCTTTTCAATAAACCGATGAACATTTAGATAAATTTAGGGGAAAAAATAGTAAACTCTTTTTCACATTCTCACCACATTAAAGAGAGTTAATTAAGAACAATATCCTAAACTCAGCTTCTCCACATTGAAGTTTGATCATAATGTAGATTAATAAGTTACTTAAGGAATTTGATTGTACAATTTGTGGGCATAAGGAAGTAAGAAACTGTTGTAAACCCTGGAACCAATGCAAATAAATAAATAAACTAAAAACTGATCTGACCGAAAATTGAAAACCACATACTTAGCATTATATTAATATGAATTTTATTTATCATTATATAGTATTATAAGGTATGTGGAAGTGGAACACATGCTTAGGGTGAAAATGCTGCAGAAAGAAATATTGATGGGCTGCAGTAGACATTCGGTTGTTGCTGGAATGATCATATCTACGAGGATCCACTCAGAAAGCTCTCTTTCATGAAATTGACAATGGCACTGGTAACAACGTTTTGTCCTCTTGGTTTCATCATTGTGCAAATCTCAATCATTATAACAAGCTCATCTCAATCATTATAACAAACTCAATTCGAGCATGCACTGAAGTATAGTGGAAATAAGTCAGGTCAAATCAGGTTTTTAAGAGTTTGAATTTAGTTTATAATGAATTTTTGAGATCTGAACATGGCTTATAACCTATCAAAAGTTTTTATTTTGGTTCGGTTTGGTCTTTTTAAAAGCCTAGTATAATCCTGATAGCCTTTTTAAAAGTCTTCTTCACATTAAATTTTAATATTCATTTGCTATGGAGTATAAAGGGGCACATCAGTCACACCTAAATTATAATTAAAGTCTTACATAATTATAAGAATGAAAGTTATGGAGCAGCAATGTGTGATCAAAGTTTGCTAGTTTAAAAAAAAATTAATTATACCAAAAAATAATATAAGTATATATATATATAGGCCGGCCTATAAGACTTATAAGACTTTTTAATAAGCCTAAGTCTGGTCTATTTAATTTAATAGACTTTTAAAAAAATCTAAGCTTAACCTTTTAATTAAATAGATTGGTCCAGATTAGATTTTATGTAAGTTAGGTCGTAAGCTCCGTAGTCTGACTTGACCTATTCCCTTCAATTGACTTTAAATGCAATGGATGATGACAAGACAAACTTAGAAAGGGCAAGAATATGATTTTGTGGATCTGAACATGCACTACTTATTTGGAATATATATTTTCGATTAAAAAAAGAAATATTATCCACTAATATTATAAAATAATTTTACACAATTATTTAATCATCATAAGTATGCTTTACTTAATTTAATGTTTAATTTTTTAGTTTAAAAAAATTAGAAAGAATAATGTTTATTATAAAAATAATATAAATAAAAATATACGAATAACATTATTAATTTAAAATATGACTCTTTTGGGTGAGAAGTGAGAACGTAGTGAAAAAGGTTAACGGTACATCTATTCAGTTTTTAGAAACGAGCTAACCTTAAGAACTGAAGAAAAATAATCTGTATTCATTCGATTCTGTTTGGACTGACCATATATACATATTCCGAGTGTGCTATGATTGTAATTAATTAGTAAGTGCATGTATTTTATTTTATTTTAATATAAGTAGTGTTTTAAAAAAATATATAAGAAAAATGTGCATGATTAAGTTATGCATAGCGAAAACACAGGCACAACCTCACCTTATGTGTCTATATTTTTATTTTGTTATCACAATTCTTTACGCTAAATATTGTCATGTCTACGTGTTCAGGTTTTCATTGTGCTAACATATTTCTATTATGACTTAAATATAAAAGAGAAATGGAAATTTACGGAGGAGAAGAATGTTGAAGGGGTGAGACGACAGAGTGAAGGGAAAAGAATGAGTCAGAGGAGCAAGACTGACTTTTCCTTTGTTTTTGAAGGGGTGAGAAGAACATTAAAGGAGGTGAGAAAAGTAGGCCCCAGTTCAAAATCTGAACCTATTGGCCCAACTTATCTCAAATCACATAGCTTGACCCAAGTTATAAAAAACAAACTAGTTTTCCATTTTTTTTCACATTTAATTTTCCTCTTTAAAACACCAGCAACACTAATATATAGCAGGTTTCAGTAATATTCAAGTGCTTGCATGTCTCATTTTTATGCATATTTTTATTAAAAACTGTCTCTCCTCCTGGTCAAGAATTATGACATCATCGATCTTCTATGAAGGCTCGTGCACAAAAAGAAAACACCAAAAGGAACCAACCAAGAGAGACACGAAAGAATCAAGAAAATATTTATTTTCTTTCCAAGATCTTAATTGCTTAATTGGCGTAAGGTACATTCCCTAAATTCTTCACTTATCTCATGCTGATCAATTTGCCTTCGCTTCATGATACATTGTTACTTGTAGGCAAAGAAAAAAAAACATGGACAGTTGCAGAATATATGTTTCTTTTTCATATCATGATACTATGTATCAATCTACAATTCTTTCTCATCTACCCTATCTCTCTAAAGTGTCAAATATACATAGATTTCGTAGTTCTCATAATGAAAATTTCAATTTCTTGTCCTGGAGTAGGAATGTGATGAGATGTATGAAAGACACAATTGAACCTAATATATGGTTTGCAAACAATATAACAAAAAAACTAACGATAGAAAAATGCACGAAAAAGTTGGAAAACACACTAGCTATTTTGTAGTAATATTATTTAGTGTAAGAATGATTAGAAAACCCAAAACTTGATGCATTTACACTATCATAGAACAAAAATTTAAAATAATTAAAACATATTTGGAGATGCAGGGGATCGAACCCTGTACCTCTCGCATGCAAAGCGAGCGCTCTACCATTTGAGCTACATCCCCATTTAGAATAAACATTGAATTGTTAAAAATATGATCAATATAATTGGAAACAAAAATCATTTCTTGCGTGTTTGTAACTTGTAAGGATCGTTTGCCCCAAGTCTAACTCAATTGCTTACATCTATTTATTCTACCTCGTAGCTTAATATATTTGTTTCAGCCATATTAAGATCTTTTCAAACTCCAAATTTTTTGTTTGTCATCAAATTTTATTCTAAACACTCTTGTAGAAGCAAAAGTTATAAATTAAACTTTGATGGAGCGAATAAAAAGGAGAATGAAAAATTTCTGCATGTATAATGTTTGATGTTTATGATATCATAGCCTCATTTGTCTTTACTTCATTATTTGGTATTGATGATAGTAGAGTGTCTGACTAAGTGCATGCACTTTTTTTTTTTCGATCGGTGAACTATAATAATTGATAGTTTATCTTTACCCACACCATTTTAATTAGTGCATGTTTGGTTCTATATGGTGGGATCATATCATGGTGAGTTTAGTCAAATTTAGTTTAACTCAATTTTATGATGTTTGATTACTAAAATAAAATCACTTTCAACTGAGAAAATTGCTTATGCTTCATTCAAAATCAATTTTTAACATATAGTATATTGTCTAATTTACCTAATACTTTCATCAATTTATATCCTCGTATACATCATGATCACATATCAGCCTCTTAAATGAGGGAGACATATATATATGAACTGTAGCACTACCCAAGGATAGGCAACATATTACACAGTAATTTCTGGTCTTTCACTAATGAAAAACAAGTATTAATTACCATTTTAAATTAATATAGGGCTCTTACTCTCTAACGCTAGAAATTATTAGATAATTCTAAATTAGTGATCTAGATTAATTATAGTGCTCTTACTACCTAAATGATTTTTGCTCCGACACATTTACTTAAACTATGGGATAAGAGGGTCACAATGTCCCTCTTAAGCTTCATGTAACCACCCTCTCCCGATTGTTCACCCCATGAATTCCTTATCAACCAGTACTTGCCATTTGCATCCTGATTATACCCAATTGCAATAATTGCATGGTTTAGGTAAGTTCCACACTCCCAAGTGAAAACTCCTTCTAGTAAAACCTAAATGCTTGTCCACTAGCACCAACGCCTACTGCAACAGGTTGGTTTGCCATTGCCTTCAGAAGTTGCTCCTCGTTCCTCGGAGGCACAATTTTGTAACCTCTAATCCTGACTACGGGTTTCACCATACCGATTGAGACATGGACCTTCTTTTCCATCGTAAGGGTATTCTGCTTCGGTTTGAAGACCATAACTTTGTATATAGTCGAGGTTTTTTTCATCATATTGTCCATGGCACCCATCAGTGCTGGCACAATTCAACTATTGTTGTTCGGACAATGAAACCAACTTGCCTGTTTTGATTTTGGTAATACCCTCCACAGCTGCCACAACCGCAAATGCCGAACAACTCCGCACAGAAAATTGCACATGACCCAAAGGAATTCCGATTCAAGAACAATATCAACACACACTAAAGTGAATAGAGTTTAGTGATCATCTAGTACTAGTATAAAGTAGTTTTACAGTCTCAAGTGACAACTAATAAGAAATTATTGTTAGTGTGACTTTTGTTGGAAATCAAGTGACAACTAATAAGAAATTATTGTTAGTGTGACTTTTGTTGGAAATCACCAGCACTATTTCCCTCTGTCACAATTACCACTAGCAAACATATTAATGACGAGGAACGCATTTTTGTTATGCTAATAATACTTTACTTGTTTTTCTATTCTGCTCAAACCTGGTTGAGGAAGTGTAAAACAAAAAAAAATGGGGATTAAAAGATTAGGACCTACTGGATTTATTTAATAATATCCACAATTTATGAATCTTTTTTTTAATAAACAGAAAACAGCAAGGTAAGACCATTCCATTTCTACAAAGTACTCACAAGTTCCATAGTTTTGGGTCCGCTAGCCCGATCATGATTTTCTTACCCTCAAAGGGAAAAATCTTTTCCTTTTTTGGCCAGTTCTGGGTGAGGAGGGATTCGAACCCCCGACACCGTGGTTCGTAGCCACATGCTCTAATCCTCTGAGCTACAGGCCCCACCCCATCATCTCCATTGGATATCTGTTCCCAGGAGTATCCTAAAAAATGGGAACATTTCCTCTCCCCAGCCTAAGAAGATGTGAAAGCGCCTCTCTTTATAAGAACGGTGCATTCTGAGGTTAGACACTTAGCGAAAACGGAAAAATAAGAATAGAGAATAGAAAAATGACACAGAGAATTTTTAACATGAAAATACCCTTTCAATGTTAAAAGTAAAAATCACAGGACCAAGCCAATAAATATCTCCACTATTTAAAAGTTGGATTACAATGATTCTCTCAATAAAGAGAATACCTCTCAACCTTACCCAACAAAGATGGATTATAATTTCTTTCAACTCTCACCAAGTATGGTGAAAACTAGAACTCTCTTTCTCTAAAAAAAAGAATACAAGAACTTTCTTTCTCACTTTCACTCTTGCTTTGCTTCTAAGATGAGATGCCCCACTTCTTCACAAGTCTCTCTATTTATAGGAGAAGGATATGATTTCCTTCAAGAATAAGTAGTGGATACCAATAAATGAGTTACATTCACAAAGTTCCTTGTAACTCTAATATTCAATTTCCTAAGTGAAGTGTGTAAGTCCCAAGATCAAAGGAACCAATTCTAAGCCCTTGGAAAGTGCTCCACAACTTCCTATGCATGTCTTGGAATGTGCTTTTTAATTTCTCATGTATTTGAATTTTCATGTTTACTTGAATATGAACCAACCTTAGTTATGAAGAAATTTTCAACTTTGATGTTATCATTGTAAAACTAACATACTTATCATGCATATTATAGTTTGTGATTAAATGACAGTCTAAAACTTAGACATTCAGTACATAATCTATTTTCTCAAATAAATATCATATATTAAACATGTTAGTATATATATATATATATATATATATATATATATATATATATATATCACAGCTAGGTCTACGTTAACAATATATTGTAACCTATCATATTTTAGCAGAGTAGCAGACGATTATAATGGTAAAAGATAATTGATATGATATGTATCAATACATCATATATATTAATGTAATGCAGAATGTCTATACTATTGGTTTAATTTATGTTACACAAAGACTATATGAATGGAAGTAATCCTAACATCTCACGTTTTTTTGTCTGTTTATATGATTATTTTTCCTAATGAATTGAAACTTGAAGGGCATGATGGTTATTAATTCTACATATATTACTTAGTTTGATACAACAACATACCACATAGGCCTTGGTTCTTAATATTATTAACAGCTCCTCTCTTTCTCCAATGCAAGTTTGGCTCAATGTCACCGACCCTCATCTTATGGAAGCCAAGACTGTGGTTAATCTTGAAAGACCCTGGTTGAGTTGGTGGCTTATAGAGAAAGCCTGTGTGAGATGCAAGGAATTCTTCGTTAGTCAAATCAGCAAAATGTCAAGGCTTAAATTGTACCTCTTGTTTCCTTCGTTGTGTTTCTCTATGAACAAGTTCTCCTTGAATATCTGTTGGCGTTTGATCCTCTCTACACTGTCGGCATAAACACGGCCATGAAAGACCATCCACTCTTCATGCTGTGTGGCAATGGAAGATTCAGAGAGTGTGCGTGACATGGCACGAGATGTGCAACAAGTCCAGAAAAATATGAAAATGGTAACTATGGATTTTCTGTCTAGTGATATAGCCATTGCTCACAGAATACTAAGGACTCAATGGCGCAATGTCTTAACTGAATGGTTATTGGTGAAGAAGTGGTGTGAAAAGTTGAGAGGCAAATCGTGTATATTTAAGATGATACAGGTAATCAAGGTAAATCTGTAGAAATATGACACTTTATTATATTGTCAATCCTTGATTTATTAATTAATGGTTATTATTATTATAGTTTATTCTCTAAAGTGTACTGTCCTCCCTCATCTTAGAAGAGTCAAAACATATTTAATTGATTGATTTAATCAATAATATATATATATATATATATAGAATATTTTAGTTAATTTATTATACTTTCTTTCGCAAAATATAAGTATTAATATAAAAACACATTATTATAAAAGGAAACTTTGCATGTAGTAGGAAATTTCAACAAATATATTTTGATTTGAAATAGTTAAGACTAGTATGTAAGATTATTTTAAAACTCATTTGACCACCCTTGCACACGATCCTTTTGTGGTTTTAACTTTATTGTTGGCTCTTCTACAAAGGTTGATAATTAATATTTTTTCATTATTACAGGTACGTTTATGCATCTCTTTTCTTTCATCAATATTTTTCATCTCATTTTTCATATTTGTACTTCTCTGTTTTATTTTTATCTTCGACCACACCTTGCATGTCTCATTATTTTAATTTACTTATTTTGGCCTTATTTTTTAGTGTTGGACAATGGTGAAAGCATTGAAGATATATAAATATGAAGGGAATTTGTAGGTAAATTCGTATTATTTATTAAAATTTTAAAATTATATGTCTTTTTCTTCTAAAAATGGTGTTGTATGAATTCATTCTTAATTTCATATGTAACTTAGTGCCTTTTTATTGTATCTTCCTTTATGAAAAGTTTTAATATTTTTTACTTGATTTACATTTTTGGTTGATTTATTATGCGTGACTTTTTAATTATGCATTTGACTTTCTATTTAATATATTTAAAATCTACTCTAATTTATACTTAAAATCAAATCTAACATATAAAAACTTATAATAATAATAATAATAATAATAATTAATAAAGGGATTTCCTAAATATTGTCGCATGAAAATCAATCGATTGAATCGGCTAAAGGCTTTAATACGATTCTAAAATAATGTCAAGTGATTGATATGGAGAAGGAAAATATGTTGCTCAAGAATGGGTTCTTGTTAGCACCAAAATAGTTAGTTGACAAAGATTTAGTTGTCAACAACTTGACGATTGACACAATAGCCAATAGCATAACAACTATATTAAGAAGGGTTTATTTGGAATAGTGAGAGGATAAGGACCATTGTCTTGTATACAATTGCTCAAGGAGAGTGGATTGACAATGTTTACAAGAGACAATGTAATGCAATTGCTGAATCACATATTAAGTGATCCTCTAAAATCTAGGGATAATGGGTTAGGAGCCAAGAGTGATTCGTATATAGTCTTATCAATATAAATAAGCGAACGTTAGATGTAAAAAGGTCCACGACCATCACCAATAAAAAAAATCACCTTCTTCTTTTTTGCTCAATTTCACAATTCCTTTATTGGAGGATTTCATATTGGAGTATCTATAGTTACTATATATGGTTGGAATATCTATAGTTACTATTGATGGCTGCCCTTGCCAATGTGGTAGCTAGTGACAGAGCTACATCCAATAATCCTGATTTCATGTTGGAGGATTGGTAACTATTAAATATGAATCACAAAGAGAGAAAAGGTTAGCTTGATGGAAAAAGATCATGGTCCGATAAGCCGATAACTTTATCTTGTTCCGTTGAGCTATGTGAACTTAATTATGAGAGAACGTTTATTTTTAAATTCCTAATTTTGCATCATTCTTAGACTGTTAGATTATTTGCATAAGGTGGATATGATCAAGACCGTGTTTCTTTTTATTTTAGCCACTCAGCCAAAAAACTAACTTGTGATGAATTTATCCCTTGCACCCCTGTTGAGCCAAAAGTAATAATGATTTGTTTGAATAAACCCAAAGCCTAATTTTGATATCTTAACCTTGTTTTAGGGTTCTAAGAGAGCATAAGGGTTCCAAGTCATGATAAGTCCTTAATTTGGGAGATTGCTAGGTAATTTGCCTCAAAAAGTAAAGCAGCACGCAATAAGGCACCCTCAAAAGCTTGTAAGCCCAAAGTATTCTTATTAATATATATATATATATATATATATATATATATATATATATATATATATATATATATATATAGATTGCAAATAAGGGTAGAAAAGATTTTGAAATAAGGACAGAAAAAGAGAGATGTCACAAGTGCCAAGAAGAAAAGTGTAGTTAGAGGAATAAAGGCTGAAAAACAAATAAGCCTAGGCAAAATAAGTGAAAGTTTTTCTAAGGATGCATGCTTTCTTATAATCCTAAGTTTTTGAAATCTCAGAAAAATCATGATTTCTTGTTTAGCCAAGCCCCATTACAAGCCAATAAAAGTCCTTAGTGATCCACCAAATGTAAGTAAGAATAACTTTAATTCAAATGAAGTGCAAAATTTGGGAATCTTAATTGCACGTCGTAGAATTTCAAACACTCACCCGAGACACTTGTGCGCAGAGAGAAACACTAACCTTGTGAGGAAAGTGAGACAAACCAACTTGATTGATTTCCAATACTAACTATTTTCATCTCGATGTTGTTTCTGCTTCCATTGTGAGATTATGACAAATGCAGAAAGAACCAGTTGAAAGAATTTGAAAAAAAAATTGCAGATATTGAAAGTGTTGGAGCATTCGGAGTTTGCTTTCATTTTTGTTTTTGCTTGAGGACAAGCAAAGTTTTTAATTTAGGGGATTTTGATAACTATTAAATATGAGTTATTTTGATAATAAAAATATATTGAAAATATCTTTAAAAAAAATTATTTAGCAATTATTTTTGACTTAAATGATAAGAATTGATATTTTTATTATTTATGCCTTGCAGATATAAAAAGGATGGATTAAAAGAGAAAAAGATCGAGAAAATATAAAAAATATGAATAAGAAAGATTTTCACATCAGACCCAAGTCCACTCCAACAACTATAAGAAGGGAGTCAAGCCAAGGGAGAGACACACAACCCACACACTAGGTTTATCCCTTAGGTCTAGTAGGGGAAATTTTATCCCATTCTTTCTTTCACCCCCTCTCATTGTAAAGTCCTCATGGCCATGAGTGGCTAAACCCCTAGTTAGGGCCTGACAGGCCTAAAAGTCAAAGCGATGTATGATGTACTCTTCACTATTTATCAATGTAATACCAGGTGTTTTCTATTCTATTATCTTTTTTGCCTTTATCTTGCATTATTCATCTTTATATTCTTTTAGGGATTAGATGCTCGAGAGAGGGTAACTTCTAAATAAGATTTAAAGAAAATATGCATGCTAGTTTTAGGGGTTAGACGCTCGGAAGAGAGTAACTTCTAATAGAACAAAAAGAAATGATTTTATAAGAAAGTCATTGCTAGACATAGAATGATTATTTTATGCCCATGCATTCTTGCAAACATCTAGAATTCATACTTCATGCATTTTATTTGTTGAGTCTTTGCAAAGGAATTTGAGAGATAGATAAATAAAATAGGCTTGTCATCGTGAGGAATCAGGGACAAGTAAGTGAACAAATATGGGTAAAATAGAATCACTTAAATTGATAAAGAAAAATCATAAACTCATACATCAAACAGGCATGTTAGGTCCCAACATTATCATGCTCTGATTTTCTTTTATTTTTCTTATCTTATTTTTTTATCTTTATATTAATCTTTTATTTTTCTTATCTTTTACTTTTATTTTCTTATTTTCTTTATCTTCTATTTTGATCTTTAAATCTTTATCTTATCTATTTTCTTATCTTTATTTTAAATTCTTTATCTATTGCTTTTAAATTGCATTTGCATTAATCTAAGTACAAACAAAGTCCCTGTGGATTCGACACTCGGACTTTCGAGTACTTTACTACTTGTAACAATTTGGTACACTTGCCAATGAGTTAACAAGGATTATGTGGACAATAAGGGAGAAACCCCTAGCAACACATTAACCTTGATGTTGGAGATGGCTCAACCTATCCCTTCAATCATTCGCTAGCAAATGGAAATGGGGTTTATGACATTATGCAATAGATCTCCAAACAGTCATGCAACATAGTGAAGCCTATGGTGATGAATGAAATTTAGAAGACCAAAGAAGAGGAATGTCGTCAACATGGCCCGTTAAAGGCGACGACTAACTCTTTATTTAGGGTTCAGCCAAGCTAGCCTTTAGTGATTAGGCCTCTGATGGGCGTTGAGGTGTATTGGCCTCCCCCAATGCGGTTTAGGATTGTGCAAGTGGTCGAGCGTCCACCTAATGCGATTGGGCCAATTTGTTTGCCACTAGTGTAAGGATGATCATGGGTCACTTTGGTTTAGATTTGAGGGAAAGTAAAATTTGAACCAATTGATTTTAGTTGGTTCCGATTTAAGAACTTTTTTGTGTAACTCAAACCAACTAGTTGATTAACATGTTTGTTCAATTTGAGTCATCGGATATCTGACCAACTTTTTAATTAAAAATAGTTGGAAAAAAAACATAATTTTGTCACAAATTTGATAAATAATGCTCTCATAAAATAATGTTCTCATAAAATAATGTAAGCTACATATTTGAATGTAATTGACTTATACCAACTAAATAATAGCGTAAATTGTAAGAAATATCACATGATTAATTGATTAAACCATAAAAATGCATCTATATATAATAATAAAAATGACATAAACCAAATTATCCAATACAAACCTTGATTTTGAAGGCAAATTAAAGTGAAACACAATGAAAAGACTTACAAGAACACAATATTAATTAAGTTAAGCATTAAAAAAAATAATAAAAAAATAATCAATATATAGTTAAGGTTTGGTTCAAGTTTGAAAAGTGTGAATGTGATACTTGAACCAATCAACATCAGATTGCAATTAGTTTGGTTTGGGTTGAACTTGAACAAAAAAAAAATCCAAATCAATCTAATTGGTTCGGTTCAAATTGTCTGGTTCATTAGATTATTTTGAATCAATGAACACCCCTACAGTAGTGCATCCTATTGTATTTGCTCCTATTTATTCTCATAAGCAGATTCCAATGACCGAAAGTCACACAATGGGAGACGTTGCCTAAACCATGCAGGTTATTAGCTACCCCCCTAGTTTAAGGTCTTTAATGAATGATCAAATTTTGTTTTGGATTCCTAATAAATTTTGTTGTTGTTTTGATTCTCTAATATATTGAAACTTTTATTTTGAGTTTGTGTCATCAGTTAAATAATGACATATCATCTTATAAACTAATATTTCTAACATTATCAACACTTGTAATGGTATCACGTTATCACCTAACTCATAATAAAAACTTAAAACAGAAAATTTAACCTATTAGGAACTCAAAATAATGAAAAAATTTAATAAGGACTCAAAATAAATTTTGATAAAAAGCTTTTATAGAGACTAATATTGACTTTTGAAAATTCTAAAGAAATAAAAACATATTTTATCCTTTCAAATATTGTGCATATTTTTTACATAACTCTTTTATATTTATTTTATATTTTTTTATTAAGATGAAGCGTACTACGTGAGAGTTTTTTTTTTTTTTTACTGCAATTACGTGAGAGTTATTTTCATGAGAACAATTTAAGAATAAAATATAAATTTTATATGATCAACAAAAAGCTGGTCCAATTATATTAGTGAGTTTAAAGTAAGTTATATTTTTTTTTTCTAAATTAATTAATATAAGGTAAGAGGTCATTAGACGATGAATTATTATTTTTACAAATGAAAGGCCTATTATTTCTTGCATTCCAACGCACGCAATATTTTTCTAATTCACGCAAAAAAATAAACATGTATACGTGTTTGTGTTTATGGAAGAAAAAAAAATATTGATGAAAAGTCTTTAGAGACAAAAGAAAACTCAGCCAAACAAAGCCTGACCCTGATTTGCGGGGAAATTGAGCCAATAAGACAAAAATGAGAAAAACGAATAGTATTGACTTGCATTAGATTTTGTGATGTAAGGGAACCGAACGAGAACACGAAGGAAAAAAAGCTTGAAGATTAATCTTCCCTATTGGATTGGTTTATCGCCAAAAGATTTCATCACAAAAGAGACAGCAAATCAATTTAACGAACTGTAATTAGAGGACTGAAATATTTAGAAGTTGTAAACATATAATAATAATAATAATAATAATAATAATAATAATAATAATATGAAATTGTAAAATTGACTTGATAATAAAAGAATAGAGGAGAAAAGAAAATGCGGGGATTTTGATTCTTCCGCAAAAGTTAATAACAAGTACCGTTTGTGAAACGTATAATTAATTTGCTTGATTGCCGGATAATGGAGAGTTCTATTGCGGTGATGTATGATACATGACATAACCTAGCGGGCACGCTGGGGCAGAAGCCGTGTTTGTCACTGACAAAATTTGCATGAGAAACTGTAATCTCCAACTTCTATATAAACCTTCAATGCATGCTCACAAATAACCATTCAGTTGAAGACATTGCTAGTGAGCACTTACTATTCTGTGAGCAATGGCTTTAACACTAGACAAAAAATCTGTTGGTACCTTTTTCATGCTTTTCTTGACATGCATATGTCGTGCCTCGTCACGCACTCTCTCTGAGTCTTCCATTGCCACACAGCATGAAGAGTGGATGGCCATGCACGACCGTGTTTACGCTGACAGTGCAGAGAAGGACAGGCGCCAGCAGATATTCAAGGAGAATTTGGAGTTCATAGAGAAACACAACAACGAAGGAAAAAAGAGGTACAATTTAAGCCTAAACAGTTTTGCTGATTTGACTAACGAAGAATTCGTTGCTTCTCACACGGGAGCTCTCTATAAGCCACCAACTCAACTAGGGTCGTTCAAGATTAACCACAGTCTTGGCTTCCATAAGATGAGTGTCGGTGACATTGAGGCAAGCTTGGATTGGAGAAAGAGAGGAGCTGTTAATGATATTAAGAACCAAGGCAGATGTGGTACGTCGTAATTGTGTCAAACTAATTAATATAGATTTATTAGTAACAATCACGCATTTCAAATTTCAATTCATTAGCGGGGGAAAATAACCATTTATTAGCAGACGAAAAAATGTGAAAGATTAGGATTACTTGTTGATAATAGTATCCACATTGTGATTTGGAAGAGGTGATGAGTTTTAGTAAATCTGGAATGAGGATTAGTTTCATAATCGATACAAATATATAATCCAAGTTTATAAGATAAAATAGTGATTTTATCATAGAACCAAATGTCCTAGTTACTTTGGTTAAAAAAATATAGTATAGCTAGACATATATTATACTAATATTTGATCATTTTGATGCATTGATTATATATATCAATTTTCAGTACATACCATTAGAGTTGTCTGTTAGTATATGATGCATTAGATAGTAATAACAGCAGTTTAATTTCGGTTATTAGATAACTAACAAAGGCTAATTAATTTAATGCCAAAATATCAATACATGAAATATGTTATATATATATATATATATATATATATATATATATATATATATATATATATATATATATTGTACGTGTATTGTTCTTGAATCACAGTTCTTTAATTTGGGTAATATTTGAATGTGATTTGGCGTGCAGGGAGTTGCTGGGCATTTTCAGCTGTGGCAGCTGTTGAGGGAATCAACCAAATAAAAAATGGCCAGTTGGTTTCATTGTCTGAGCAAAATTTGGTGGATTGTGCCAGCAATGACGGGTGCCATGGACAATACGTGGAAAAAGCCTTCGACTATATTCGTGACTATGGTCTTGCAAATGAAGAAGAATACCCTTACGTGGAAACAGTTGGAACTTGTAGTGGCAATTCCAACCCTGCAATTCAGATCAGAGGTTACCAAAGTGTAACTCCCCAGAACGAGGAGCAACTTCTAACTGCAGTGGCCTCTCAACCTGTCTCGGTGCTCCTTGAAGCCAAGGGACAAGGGTTTCAGTTTTACTCAGGAGGAGTTTTCAGTGGCGAGTGTGGAACTGAACTTAACCATGCAGTTACCATTGTTGGGTATGGTGAGGAGGCTGAGGGAAAATACTGGCTCATAAGGAATTCATGGGGCAAAAGTTGGGGTGAGGGTGGTTACATGAAGCTTATGAGGGACACTGGTAACCCTCAAGGTCTTTGCGGCATTAACATGCAAGCCTCTTATCCGTTTCTTTAAATATGTGTTAGAGCACATTACCCTAAAATAAAAAAATATTATTAAGTTAATTAATCCACCAGTAATCCTTATGTAATGCTGCAATGTACGTAGCATCTATGAGATCATGATCTTAGATCAGATCATATGTTTACCACATTATATTCGTTAAGAGAAAAATTTATTGACTACCACTTGTAATTTTCTATACATCTTTTATAATTTTACTGTTTGATCAGTCTATTCGAACACCACAAGCCCCTTTATATTTAGATTTCAGCGTAAATGATTCTACTAAACACAATCAAGTTAATTAATCGATATTCGTTGGCGGCGTCAAGCCGTTTATCTAAGTAAAATTACATTAGCTTCAACTTAATGAAGATAGAAGCACATCCGAAAACAAATTGGACCTTTCTTTAAAACTATCACGAAAATGATTCTTTTAAAAAATATGTGTATCTATATATTTCTATTACGTTTAACAATTGACAAAAAAGACTAATTCAAAATTATTCGAAAACATTAGAAATATTTAAAACTTCTAAAATAAAGAACCAAATATGTATTTTAACAACGTTGCTTTAAAACCATTTTTGAATGTACTTAAGAACCGTCGTACTATGTTAATTTTAGAGTAATGTTAGCGAATGGTATTGTTCTTGGAAAAGAATGAATAAATTATTTAAATGATATTTGTTCTAGTTTTACCGCCAGGCAAGTATATAGGACAAAAAGATCAAATGGCTTATATAACTACTACGTTGTCATTAAATCTCCCTTTCCCCATAATCACACTCTACAAAGATGGATAACTAAGAATTCTATATTGCTCACAGGACGGAACCAGGAAAAATTATCAGGGGACGAAAATTTAATACATGTTAAAGAAAATGAAAAGTGACTAATTTTTACTATTAATAGTTGCCTAAAATTTTGTCAAATAATAAACAATATTGCATATATCATATAAAAGTAAATATAACAATAAATAAAAATCATTTACTTCTTATTTCTTTTAATTAAAAGATCATTCATCATTTTACAAACTTGTTTTGAAATTTCTGAATTTTATAATATAAGACGAGGATAAAATATATGAAATTATTGACTTCTTTATTCTTAAAGAATGAAGAAGGAGTTTTTTTAAATTGTCATACTTTAGTACATTATAAAATTAATATATTACAGCTAAAATTAATTTATCTACTAAATTTTAAATATTATAAATCCTTAGATGACAATAAATAAAATTATTTTTTAAAAAAATTAAAATCAATTAGAAAAAATTTAAATTATAGTGTAACGTATATCTATAAAGAAAAAAGATAATTAAAAGAAATTAAACTAGCAATCCAAATCCTATAAGGTATATTTATCAATAGATAAAACTTATTATATATTTTATATGTTTTGAGTTTTGATAATTAGACAGAAAACATATAAAATAAACTAATGAAGTATATTTTTTTGGTTTAGAAAAAAAAGTATATTAATATTATTGATTTTTTTTAAAACATAAAACACTAAAACCGTAAAAATCTAAAAAGGGGTGCACTAAGGGAGCAGCAGCATGAGTAAACGTGGACACATAATTGAAAGGAGCAGGGGAGAGGGGGCGACAACATAAAATTCAAAAAGGAGAATATATTATACATGTGTTTTTATACATACCTTAAGAACATCCTGGGAGTTCAGGGAGGTTACTACCCCTGTTTGGATGCACATAGTTTCGTCCCTGATTGTTCACATTCATTAGATATTAATAACCTGACTTGCCTTCTCCAAACCAATTTGGAAGTGAATAGTATTTCTTTGAAATTGTTAGAGCATAACAACTTTGGTATTGGATTACATTGCAAGTGTGAAGCAAGAGGTCTCCCATTGGATAGAAATAAGTATGTTAAGTAATATATAAATGAGAAGGATACTTTGTTTTGAGTTGGCTTGTGATCTCAAATTTACTTGACTCATTGATAGAGACTTTCCTTATTTTTCACCTTCCGTATCCTTCAGTGACATGTTTTTGTTTCTTATTTTACACATTTTATTTCATCGTTTTAATTAATTTGATATCATCAGTATAGAAAAATACACTTAAGATTTCATCAATCACTCATAGATTCTTATGCTATTAACTTTGTTTAATGACATAATTATATCTGTGAATCCTGAAAAGAACAATTATTTTTATCATGTTGAATAACATTAAGTAATGAGATATTGAATTGTAAGTATGAAATTGAGAATTTTAAAATTTGAAATGGAATGCATTATGAATTATAAGAATGATTTTGCAATCTAATTATATTTTTTGGGGTCCATGTTAATTAGAATCTTAGTTATAGTAATTAGTAGGATAACAACTTCGGTTAGTTATGCTTTTTAGGTATTTGTTAGGTTTTTTATTAAAAAAAATGTTAGTTTGTTAATTTTTTTATTGGAAATTTTAATTGGGGGAATTTGAATTTGTGGCTTTTTTTTCTTCTTTAATCTTCCTCAATCACTAGTCAATCTTATATCTCTAAGATTGAGTTACCCCAATGAGATAACATGATGTGATTTGTATGTCTTAAGAGAAAAAGAATTGTTCACTAAATATATTCTTAATCTATATGTTTGGTAGAGGAGAAACTGAAAGGATAAGGAGAGATGTAAAAATATTTTTGTTTGTTTAGTAAACAAGATTGTGAAAACATTTTTAAAATTTGAGACTCACTTATATTATTTTTCACCTATTTTTATTCACCTCTCTATCTATCTCATCATATCTTCTTTATTTAAATACCTTTCATGTAAATAGTTTTTGTGGGGTTTTATTGAGTTTATATGTTAAGTTTTGTCAATTTGTTTTTGTTGAGTAATCAATACTCTCACAAACAAAATTTTTCACACCCACAAAAGATTATGAGAACACAACAAAAATTATATCATAGAAAAAATAATAACAAATACAAGAATTTAAGGTGGTTTGACACCTCTTGCCTGTGTTCACGAAACCGTCTCAAAAGCATTTTCTTATTACAAAAATGATTACAAGATTGTAACCTACCGCAAATAGTGTATCATTCTACAAACCTGAGTACCTCACTCAATGATTACAAGTAATGATAACACTTTCACACAAAAATATTTTTCTCTCAACAAAGTAACTTTATTTCACAATCTCTCTTTTCATGCACTCTCTCTTCATGTGTTGTTTCTCCACTAATTTTTTTCTCGATTTATAGTGAAAATTGTCACCAACTATAATAAATAAGTTCTCTTGGAAGTTGAAACAAAAATAACTTTCAATGCATTCATTCAAATAAGTTTTATCTAATAAAATGTAATCTCATACTTTGCATTTAAACCACTTAAACCTTAGTGATAAAAATTTAATTCTCACTATGCAAATCTTTTGACTTTGAACTCTAGAGTTGCAAGCTTTATCATACATCCTTTTTTTTATTGTAAGCCTTTTGGTGGTATCTATCTTGCCTCACACATCTTGTGTGGGTAGTTTGAAATAAAAGTTTCATTTTGGCTTTTCAAGAGAAAAAAAAAACTTAGAATCAAGTATATGAACTAAAGCATAAAGCTCAACACACATTAACATCATATCAACGTTCATTAACAACATTAAGTTTTTTTTAAGCAATAAAGACCATAATGAACTTGAAAGTGCTTGTATAGGAGCTAAAATGGGCGATTTTAAGTGTAGAGACTAAAAGGTAAAAATTGTACAACTATGATATAACCATCAAAATGGACCAAAATTCATTGGCCATCCTAGGCCACCAAGGATATGGATTGAGTTGGGTTGAAAAAAATTAAAGTCATTTCAATTATTCCAAAAATTCTAACCTGATCACTTATGATCTCATCTACCGAGTTGAATTCGAGGTGGACTAGATTGAGCAGTAGGTTGTCCACCTATTACACTTTTTTTTATATATTTTCCATTTCAATAAATTGAGATGTCATTTGTCATGATGATTACTATTTGTATTTTGATTTTCTTCACACTATTATAAAAAAAATTGATTATAAGTTGTACTTCATTATTATTAAAACATTTTTTTTCAAATAATGATTCTTTATTTTGTTTAGATAATTAATATGTTTAACTCACCCATCCTTCATGAGTCAAATAACATTTTTAAGATTTACCAAATGAGTTGAGTTGACCTACCTTTTAAGGGAGTCAAGATGGGTTGGTATGACTAGGGGTGGATAAGCGGGCTGGCTCGCTCCGCGTAAGGCCCGCCCGCATTGATAGCGGACTGGGCCAATCTGTCCCATTTCTTACAAGGACCAAATAAATTGGTCCGCCCCCGTCCCACGGACCCCGCGGGTCAAACAGGCCGGTCCGCGGGCCTAGTTTTAAAAGAATTTTTATTTTAATAAAAATATAATACAATCAAATTAAGTTCAATACAAAGGTAAATAAAATCTCAATAATTAGTTAATTACATCAATAAAATAAATAATGTCTTAACAAAAGAAAATCCAAGCAATAAATCTAAAATATGAAATTTAAACATCTCCAACAACAAATGATTCCATATTTGAAATAGCTTGAGTCTTCTCCATCTTCATATCTTCATCTTATTTTCCTAAAACTCGAAATAATAATAAATATTAGAATAAAGTCAAATTAAGTGATTAAAAGACAATAATTATTACATATTATTTACCCTGCATATCAAATACTAGTAACCGATTTTTAGTATATATCAAGGCTTGTACGTTGTCAACAAGAAGCCTAGTTCGATATTTGTTAAGCACACGTGAGGAGAAAAAATGTTCTTAGCCTGCTACAACGGCTAAATATGATATGAGCTATTTTTTTAATAAAAATATATTGAAATATCTTTAAAAATATTTATTTAGTAATTATTTTTTACTTAAATGATAAGAATTGATATTTTTATTATTTATGACTTTCAAATATGAAAATGATAGATTAAAAGAGAAAAAAAAATCGAGAAAATATCAAAAAAGAAGAATTTTAGGAGGTTATCACTTATCTTTTTTATCTTAATCTTTTATTTTTGTTATCTTTTATTTTTTTATCTTATCCTTTTTTATCTTTATCATCTTTTAATTTAAATTTTTATATCTTTATCTTATCTAATATATTTCTTTATCTGTTATTTTAAAAGAAAATTTTAAAGTGAAAAAGAGAAAATCAAACCTAATATAATTGGATCAGGATCACACAAATTAAATCTAATGCGGGCTGCAGGCAACTCGCAGACTCCGCGGGCCAAACCTGCATACTCCGCGGGTTAAGCGGGGCGAGCCCAAAAATATGACATAACCATGGACCGTTTAAAAAAATTGGTCCGTAATCCGTGCGGACCGCAGGCCACGCGAATCAGTTCATGGACTTGAACTCGTTTACCTACCCCTAGATATGACCCTTTTTAACATTTTTAATTAAGAGGTCCAAAAGCCTAATTAAAAAGCAACAACTTTCAATTAACTTTCTTTAAGCTACTTCCCCTTCTCATTTACTTGATATAAAAACCTTCTTATTTATTTTTAAATTTTATTTTCTTTAATAAGAAAATTTGCACGATACTATACTACAATTTCAGGATATTGAAAAAAATTAAAAATTAATAATAGATTCTATTATTAAATGTGTTTGGCCTAATCTTTATTATGTGTGTTTGACCTAAATATTCAAAAGTCTCACAATCTTCCAAATTAATAATAAATTCTATTAAATATGTTTGATCTAACCTTTATTATGTGTTTTATGTGTGTTTGACCTATATAATCAAAAGTCTCAAAATGTGTTTTACCTAAATCTTGAAAAGTCCCAAAATCTTCATATACTAAAGTACAATTTCAATAATTTAGTAATGAAATTAAATCCATTAATTGTCCTCTCAACTCTTAATCAAATAGTATTTTGTTTGAATGAAAAAAATACTTTTTAAAAGAATTAACTGTATTTCCAAATGAGTTTTAATTTTTAAATCACTTAATTAAAATATTTATAACATACAGAATAAAAAATTCATATAAAATTTAGTATTTAATTTGCAAAATATGATTTATATATAATGTCTGTATGAGTTGAATTTAAATATATTTACTTATTATGAATTAATCATGTAAAATATAAAAATAGTTAAACACAAACTTAACCAAAGGGATAAAACGCACTAACATGTGATGTTGAATATATTTAACAAATAGAAAAACATTATTTAGAAAAATTACTGCTTTGAACCTTAATGCAGTGCAAAAAATCAATCTTTCACCCAACAAGTGAGAGCATATTCATTTTAAAAAATCTTTTGTATTTGTGACTGTATCAAAAAATAAAACAAATGAATGATATAAATAATCATATAGTACATTATCACGTGTCAATAGTGTCACGTTAATTTTGTAATATTTTTGGTATGATATGAATGAGAGAGATAAAAGTGTTTTATAATTGAACTTATATTATTTTAATATTAAAATTTTAAAAAATAAACACACACAACACATGTGGTAGTACAAACCAATCTATAGCGCCCACAACTCAAACACGCTTCTATCCTATAAGTACAACACAAACAGAGATCTCTGTTTAGGTTCGGTTTTTTTAACCAAACGTACTTCACTTCGTGCCTTCAGAAACCCTAATTCCCAAATCTCAAACGAACCATGGAATTCACCAAGAAGCGCAAAACCGAAGAGAACGGCGACACCACCGATTATCCGCCGCAGCAATCCACCGAAGAATCCCCAATCGCCGCCGCAGCCCCCGCCCCCCTCGCCGCCGAAGACATCCGCAAGATCCTACAACCGTTCTCCCAGGAGCAGCTCCTCGACCTCCTCCAATCGGCATCGCTCCGCCACCCCGACGTCCTCGATGCCGTGCGCGCCGTTGCGGACCTCGATTCCACCCTCCGGAAGCTCTTCGTGCGCGGTCTCGCCGGCGAGACCACGACGGAGACCCTCCGCGGCGTGTTCTCGGCGTTCGGCGAATTGGACGAGGCCATCGTGATCATTGACAAGGCCACGGGGAGGTCCAAGGGCTACGGCTTCGTCGTATTCAGCCACGTGGACGGCGCAATTCTCGCCCTCAAGGAGCCCAGCAAGAAGATCGACGGCCGCATGACCGTCACACAGCTCGCCGCCGCCGGAGGCCCCGGCGGCGGCGACGTGTCCCTCCGTAAGGTCTTCGTTGGGAACGTCCCCTTCGAGATTTCCTCGGAGAGGCTCCTCGACGAGTTCCTCAAGTTCGGAGAAGTCGAGGAAGGGCCTCTGGGGTTTGACAAATCGAGTGGCAAAAGCAGAGGTTTTGCCTTCTTCGTTTACAAGACCGAGGAAGGTGCAAGGGCTTCGTTGGTTGAACCATTGAAAACAATTGAGGGGCACCAAGTGATTTGCAAATTGGCTGTGGATAACAAAAAGACGAAACCTTTTGTTGCGGATCAGCATCAGCAGCAACATCATCAGCAACATCCGCAGCAACAGATGCAGCAGCAAGGTTCGATGATGGTGCCTCAGTATGGTGGATATGGTGGTAATGGTTATGGGATGCAGCAGCAACAGCAGCAGCATCAGGTGCCACCGTATAATAATCAAATTCCGGTTGCCGGTGCTGGCGGGTATGGCCATGGATATGGTAATTCACAGATGGGCGGGCCGGTTTCCGGTGATTATGGTGCGAGGGTGCCTCCCAGTACTGGTGGGGGGTACCCTGATGGCTCGCAGTATGGCTTCCCTCCTTCATCGGGCCATCCGCCGCAGCCGCAGATTCCGATGGCGAGACCTCCTGGTGGAATGTACCAAGGCATGCCACCCTATTATTGAGGTAATTTTTCGTTATGATGGTTTAGTTGGCTGTTGATTAGTCTATATGCCCCTATTCATTGGATAGATAATATATAAACGTGTCTGTTTTTTTAGCTGAACTTGTATTAGATGGTTGAGACATGCTAGCAACACACTTTTGAACTCACTCTTTAGTAGTATTGTTGAAATTTGTTGGAAATTACAAATTTTTTTGGTCCTAGAACTTATTTTATTGAGTCTCACTCATAATTTTCTAGTTTTCAACTTATTGTAACAACAAATTTCCAACTTTTTTGGTCCTGGAACTTATTTATTGAATCTCTCTCTTGTAATTTTGTAGTTTTAAACAAATTGCAACAGCAAACTTAAAAAAAAATTGGTCCTGGAACTTATTTATTGAATCTCACTCACGATGTTCTAGTTTTCAACAAATTGTAGCTAATAGTATGTTAGAAAATGTGTTGCTGGCACTCTTCTGGGATGGTTTTTAAAATGCAAATTTTTATTTTTACATTGTTATAATTATGTGTATCTTTTGATAGATTTTCTGTTTTTAGCTTCCCTAGTCTCCTACTTAGCTTGTGGTAGAAGACAGCAGTATGGCTTGTCTTGTCAAGCTGTCTCTATCCCTTTTTGATGTATATATATATGTATTATTTGAATGTAATAAAGTAAGCAAGTGAGTGAACAGTTTTCTTCCTCACATATTCAAGCTTCAAGTTGGTATCAGAGCCAGTTCTCCGGCCACCATCGTCGCCGCTGCTGTCCGCCGCCGTCCGTCGCCGCCGCCGCCTTCCGTCGCCGCCGCCGCCATCCGTCGCTGTCGCCGTCAAATTCGCCGACGAGTTCAGGGTTTTGTGTGTCTCGAGGAGCGCGACACAACCCCGCAAACCGCGTGGCGAGATTCGCCGCCACGCGCCGCTCTACAACAGCGCCTCTTCCCGGCGCGTGAAGCCCACGCGTCGACCTCCGGCCACCGGAATCGCACCGGACTTGTCTCAAAAGGAGCGCCGTCTTCCCTTGTCTTCGTTCCAGCCTCGGGTGCAGTGTTTACGTGTTATTTTGTGCTTCCTCCTCTCTACTCCGTTAGGTTTTTTGTTTTTCCTTGACAAAAATGGCTTCTTCTGGTCCTGTTTTTTCATTCTCTGGAACTCCCACCATTACTACTGCCAAACTCAACTGGAAAAACTATATGTCTTGGTTTGCTTCCGTGGAGTTATGGTTTCTCGGCCAAGGATATCATGATCACTTGGAAAAGGGAGTTGATGCTGTTCTGAATGACAAGAGAGCTGAATGGGAAAAGCTGAATTTTCAGTTGTGTGCAGTGCTATGGCAATCTGTTGAACCGGGTGTTTTGGAGATCCTTAGATCATTCAAAACATGTTGTTCTTTTTGGAAGAAAGCACAAGAGATATTTGTCAACGACATTCGAAGTTTGTTTGATGCAACCCAGAAAGTTGCTGCTCTCAAACAAATCAGCCATGATATGATTGCGCGTGTAGGTAAAGCTAGAGCAGCAGTGGAAGAACTGAAGAGATTTCTTGCCGCAAAATCGTTGGAGGAAGTGAATAGGAAGCTGGACAAGTTCTACATGGTCCTTATCTTGAGAAGTCTACATTCAGATTTTGATCATGTGCGTGATCAAATTCTTGTAGGTGACCAAGTCCCGTCAATGGACTCTCTCATTACTAGACTTCTTTGCGTGCCTCAAGCCTTGAAAGAAGAAAATTTAGCTGAAAGTGTGGAAACATCAGCTATGGCTGCATCTCGTGGAAGAGGGGGAGGTCGCAACAATAGAGGAGGTCGTGGATGTAAAAGAGGACTTATTACCAGAAATATGATCAAAGACACCTGAATCAAGTATCCAAGGACTGAGACCGTCAATAGATTGAGAAGTACATGCTGTTGAATAACATGGTACAGAGGAAGATGAAGCCTGGTTGCTGGATTTCTCGGATTTCAGCTTTAGATACTCATGATACTCTGTATCAGAGAACTTAGGCTCTGATTTTTTGGTCTGAGCTACCTAAGCTACTTTGTCAAGGAAGCCATGCAGGGAATAACAATTCTATTGAGTGTGACCCATCCTCTCGCAACAATTAAGATTTTCAAAAGTGATAATGCCAAAGAGTATTTCTCTCATGATTTCTCTTCTTTATTATCTTCAAAAGGCATTCTGCATCAATCTACATGTCCCCACACACCACAGCAAAATGGTATAGCAGAAAGGAAAAATCGTCATCTCCTTGACATCACACGATCACTAATGTTAGCCTCTCATGTTCCTTCACACCATTGGGGGGATGCGGTGCTCACTGCTTGTTTCTTAATTAACAGAATGCCTTCCTCTTCCCTTGAGAATCAAATTCCTCACTCAATCATTTTTCCTCATGATCACTTATTCCATGTTCCACCCAAAGTGTTTGGTTGTACTTGTTTTGTCCATGATCTCTCCCTGGTTTAGATAAACTTTTTGCTCGAGCAATCAAGTGTGTCTTTTTAGGTTATTCTTGTCTTCAAAAGGGTTACAAGTGCTACTCTCCATCTACCAGGCGATACTATATGTCTGCAGATGTAACCTTCTTTGAAGACACACCTTTCTTTCCATCATCTACGGACCATTCTTCCATCCAAAATGTTCTTCCGATTCCCTCTCCATGTCCTCTAGGTATCTTAAACCAAGATGTCAGTGAAGTTCCATCTTCTCCACCACATCCACCTGAAGTTGCTCCTCCACCACATCCACCTGAAGTTGCTCCTCCACCTCTTCTTACATATCAATGCAGGACACAGCCAATTGGTTTTACAGTATCTGAAGCTTCTCCTCCTGATTCTCATCCTTCTTCAATCAATCCTCAAGCCATGGATCCTGCTACTTCTCATCCCTCTGATTCAGACTGGCCCATTGTCATCCGCAAAGGTACTAGATCCTCTTGTAATCCTCATCCTATCTATAACTTTCTAAGCTATCATCGTTTGTCTCCTTCATATTCTTCCTTTGTTTTCTCTCTATCTTCGCATTCTGTCCCTTCTAATATTCATGAGGCACTGAGTTATCCTGGATGGATGACGACTGGCTATGATTGGTGAAATGCAGGTTCTTGAACATAGTGGTACTTGGGAACTTGTTTCCCTTCCTCCTGGCAAGAAGGCTGTGGGTTGCAGATGGGTTTATACAGTTAAAGTTGGGCCTAATGGTGAGATTGATCGACTTAAGGCTCGCTTAGTGGCTAAAGGTTATACTTAGGTATATGGCCTTGATTATTGTGACACTTTCTCTCCAATCGCTAAGATCATTATTGTCCGTCTGTTCCTTGCTATGGCTGCCATGCGTCATTGGCCTCTCCATCAGCTTGATATTAAAAATGCATTTCTTCATGGTGACCTTGATGAAGAGATCTACATGGAGCAACCTCCTGGGTTTGTTGCTCAGGGGGAGTATGGTCTTGTGTGTAAGCTGCGTCGATCCCTCTATGGGTTGAAGCAATCCCCTCGGGCTTGGTTTGGTAAATTCAGTCATATTGTTCAACTCTTTGGGTTGAAACGAAGTGAAGCCGATCATTCTGTTTTTTATTATCATTCATCCCTTGGGAAATGTGTTTATTTGATAGTATATGTTGATGATATAGTGATTACAGGGAATGATGCTACTAAGATTGTCCAGCTAAAGGAGCACTTATTCAGTCATTTCCAGACCAAAGACCTAGGATATTTGAAGTACTTCCTTGGTATTGAGGTGGCTCAATCAGGAGATGGTGTTGTGATCTCACAGAGAAAGTATGCTCTTGACATTTTGGAGGAGACAAGCATGCAGAATTGTAGACCTGTTGATAGCCCTATGGATCCGAATCTGAAGCTCATGGCAGATCAAGGTGAAATATATCATGACCCCGAAAGATATAGGAGACTTGTGGGAAAACTAATTTATCTCACCATTACAAGACCTGATATTTCCTTTGCTGTTGGAGTAGTCAGCCAATTTATGCAAAATTCCCGTGCTGATCATTGGAATGCTGTTACACGTATTCTTAGATATATAAAGAGAGCTCAGGGACAAGGACTGCTTTATGAAGACAAAGGTAACACACAAATATCTGGGTATTGTGATGCAGATTGGGCTGGTTGTCTCATGGATAGGAGATCCACATCAGGATACTGCGTCTCTATTGGAGGAAATGTTATCTCTTGGAAAAGTAAGAAGCAAGTTGTTGTTGCTCAATCTAGTGTAGAGGCTGAATACAGATCTATGGCTATGGTTACATGTGAACTTATGTGGGTTAAACAAATTCTTGAAGAGTTGAAATTCTGCAAAGTGGTGCAAATGAAGTTATATTGTGATAATCAGGCTGCTCTTCACATTGCTTCAAACCTAGTCTTCCATGAGAGGACCAAACACATAGAGATTGACTGTCACTTTATTCGAGAGAAGCTACTATCCAAAGAGATTGCCACTGAGTTCATTAATTCTAATGATTAGCCAGCTGATATTTTGACTAAGTCTTTAAGGGGGCCTAAGATTCAGTTTATATGTTCCAAGCTTGGTGCATATGATTTATATGCTCCAGCTTGAGGAGGAGTGTTATAATTATGTGTATCTTTTGATAGATTTTCTATTTTTAGCTTCCCTAGCCTCCTACTTAGCTTGTGGTAGAAGACAGCAGTATGGCTTGTCTTGTCAAGCTGTCTCTATCCCTTTTTGACATATATATATATATGTATTATTTGAATGTAATAAAGTAAGCAAGTGAGTGAACAGTTTTCTTCCTCACATATTCAAGCTTCAAGTTACATGTATCTTTGAATAGCTCTAATATATTACAATGTGTTTAATTAATTGATTGGTGGTATGAATTGGCTATAATACCTTTTGTCAAACACTATATTTTGTTAATTGTTTTATGGTCTGTGTATATTGAAATTTCATTGTTGAACCTAATTATCATTTAAAGTGATGGTTATCACTTTTGAGTTTTGATAGTTTGTTATGTTTTTAAAGGTTAATGATTTGTTTGAGTTTTGGATAGGTGTTTCATTCTGGTTTGTGATGGCTTCTTGGGCGCTAATGCTTTAAATGGTTGCTTTCGTGCATGCAGATAATGAAATCTTTGGTTTTGGTTACATGGACTGCTGTAATTTGTTGCTGCTTCACTACCTCTGCATCTATGTGTTATGGTTCCATTTGTGATGGGTGTTAGTTGAAGCTTACATGACTTGGCGTAGTACTTGAATGTAGTACTTATGTAGAATTTCTGTAGAATTTTTGGTTCATAGTTTTTACCTAGTTTAGTTTCATAAGTTATTGACTAAATGCCAAGGTGGTTACATTAAATTTTGAAATGTCTCTTATTGTGCTCTTTCGTGCATATATGTACTCTGTGGTTGTCGTGATGACCTTAATTTTGTTCTTTTAACTTCCGCTAGTTGCAAGTATTTGCTTTGTATGGTGGCGCTCGTGATTCATTTGCTTATTTTTTGAAATATCCTTCTCACTTGGTTTTATGCTAAATTCAGCATCAAGTCTTAATGAGTAAATCAGTTCACTCAATTCTTTTAGAGGCTTATTCAAATTGCCTTAAAGATGAGATCTGCAATTGATTTGCCCTGAAATGGATGCTTGTGAACACCTTTGAAAATTGGTGATATATTTGAGTATTTTGTTGAATATCCTTTTCATTTGGTTTTATACTAAATTCAACATCAAATCTTTGTGAGTAAACTTAAAGACGAGATCTGCTAATATAATTTACCCTGAAATGGATGTGTGTAAACACCTTTGATTATGAAAAATGCCAGCTGTGAGATTGATTACCTTGCTTGTTGTGAAATCAATGCTCAAACTTGATGTGGCAATTGCAATGCCATGTATTTTCATGTATAAAATGGTAAACCTTTATTTTCTAATGTTCAATCTATGATGATTATTTTTAAGCTCCCTCCGTTTTCCGAGCCAACCCTCTGAAAAAAATAAATTAAAGTAAGATAAAGTAACAACAAATATTTCTTGAGTAAACCACCAATTTGATTCTTGAAGTGTTACCCTCTCTCCTAAGTGATTTTTAAAGTAAAACAAACTACTTGACTAGTCCTAGCAGTATTAGAAATCAAACAAAGTAGTCCCTTTAATATTAAAATACCCTTCGAATGATACCTTAAGTTAAAAAAAAAACATCAACGTTGGGGACTAAATTGATGAATATTCAATACATTAGGGGATTACGAATAGTTTTATTACCTTAGGAATTGTTTAGGAGAGAGAGTATTAGTTTGAAGATGAAATTGGTGATTTACTTGCATTTTATTACTCTGTGTCTTGTGATAAAAGTAGGGTATGCAGATATTAGAATTTATAGGGCCTAACTTAACCCTCAAAATTAACTTGTATGATGAAGATTGCCCAAACTTAAAGTAAATTATCCTTAAAGTAAAACAAACTACTTAAGTAGTCCTATAATTATTAGAAATTAAACAAAGTTTTCCCTTTAATATTAAAATACCCCTCAAAATATTCCTTAAACATTAAAACAATACATCAACTTAGGGACTAAATTGATGAATATTCAATACTTTAGGGATTACTTGAATAGTGTTATTACTTTAGAATTTATTTAGGGGAGAGAGTAATAGTTTGAAGACGAAATTTGTGATTTACCTGCATTTTGTTTCTTTGTATCTTGTGTTAAAAGTAGGGTATGAAGATATTAGAATTTATAGGGCCTTAACCCTAAAAATTGGCTCGCACAATGAAGAATGCCCAAGCTTTGAGCTCAATTTAAGCCATATTTCTAGTTGATGTGGAATTAATACCACCCTCGAGGCTTTAATTAAGGCAGCCTCTAAAGAGGCCGCAACTAAGGTGGACTAGAGGTGGCTACAATTAAGAAAACTTTCACGCTCAGGGCTACTTTCCTGGAGCATGGCAATGCAAATGGCCCCAAAATGGATCTAGGAGAGGCTGTGATACCATTTTTGAATTTGGGTTTAGGGTCTAACTGAACCTCAGAAGACCAGGTTGCAAGATATGGATTATCCAAGCTTTACAAGCTTTATTTAAGTCATATTTCTAGGCAATGTGAGACTAAACACCACCTTTGAGGTTGCAATTAAGGAAACCCCAAACAGGCTGCAACTAAGACGGACTAGGGGTGACTGCTATTAAGATATTCCATCAAAAGATAAAAACCAAAACAGAATGATTTTGTTGGTTGTTTGCAGTTTGCCTTGTCTTGCATTATACTGTTGTTGAATCTTAAGTGGAGTTTCAATTAGGATCTTGTAAATGGTATTCGTTAAATTAGGGCAAACTCAATGTCAAAACCGGGTTGTAAGATAGTCCAAGCTGTAGAAGCTCTATTTAAGTCATATCTGTTGTCGATGTGAGACTGAACACCACCCTTGAGGTTGCAATTAAGGTCAGCCCCAAAGAGTCTGCAACTAAGACGGACTACAGATTCCCATAATTAAGATGGCTTTCTAACAAAAGATAAAAGGAAAAACAGAATAATTGTGTTGGTTGTTTGCCTCTTCTTGCATTGTGCTGCAGTTGTGTCTTAAGTGGAGTTTCAATTAGGATCTTGTTAATGCTATTTGTTAAATCAAGGCTATGGCCTAGAGCGTAGCAACGTAAGTGGCCCAACAATTGATCTAGGACAGGCTCTAAATACCATTTTAAATTTGAGTTTAGTGCCTAATTCAACCTCACAAAACTGGGTTGTAAAGTGAGGATTGTCCAAGCTTTACAAGTTCTATTTAAGTCATATCTATAGTTGATGTTGATGTGATACTAAACACTACCCTTGAGGTTGCCTCTATTTAAGGCTGCAATTAAGGCATCCACAAAGAGGCTGCAACTAACATGGATTAGGGGTGACCACAATTAAAATGACTTTTCAATAAAAGAGAAAAGGCAAAACAGAATAATTGTGTTGGTTGTTTTCCCCATATTGTATTGTGCTGCTGTTGAATGTTTACTTAAGTGGAGTTTCAGTTAGGATGTTGTTAATGCTATTTGACTAATCGGGCTACTTATTGATGTTGTTTTATCACTTGAATAGTTTTGCCTCGACTTGCATTGTCCTGGAGGAGATAAATATTTTTATGGGAATAATAACTTGCTTTGTAATAGATTGGTGCTTCTTTTGTTCGTTTTTTTCTCCCGTGATTCATCATCCTTTTGGGCCAAATATATTATTTTTTGTTTGTTTCTTCTGAACATTTCTACTCAATGTTTTCTAATTTGATGGTCTGTGTATCAAAACTTGTGAATGTCCATATTTGCTGCTTTTTCTAATGATTTTTCGAGGTGGTTCTCCTGGTCGGTTTTGATTTGAAGTAGTTCGGCCAACACTGCATTGCTGTAATCCTTGAGGTTTGGACTTTGGGAATGCCATTTTGGTTTCCAAATGTTCATTGAAGGAGGCAAGCTATTTTTTTTAATCATATAGTCCAAAGTGAGACAATTGCTTGTAATACTTTTGTAATGAAATACAAATGTCATCTTAGGGTAAGTGTACGTGACAGATGGTTTGATATAATATATTGCGCTTCGTTTATTTTACCAGGTTACACTTTAGCACAGCATTTGTTAAGTTATTTATTTATGCTCCATTGTCAATAGATTGGATACTTTTTCAAATTGATGAGCATAGACTCCATACTTGTTAAGTTTTGAAATATCGAGACCACTTCTGCATGGTGCAACTTCTTGTAGATGATAAGATCACTGATTGTAATCAGTTGGAATTAGAATAAATACTTGTATAACGTGGTACCAGCTCATTTCCCACGCTCGAGATTGAGGCAAGTGTTACGGATTTGTTGGATAAAAACCTGGAGATTATTCTTTTTGCTTTATAATGTGTGGGTGGAGTGGATGGGGGCAAAAGATTTGATACCATTCCTCTAAGGACAAAATCTGTGTAGTGTTTGATATACGCAATACAGAATATATCATACAGGTTTTTGTTTTATGTTTTGGTGTATACTAGAAATATGATGATATTGGACTTGGGAGTTAGCAAGTAATACTTGGGAGTTAGCAGAATAGGGTGGAGTTGAGAAAAAAGAAGAATCGTTCCATTGTGTTTTGTTTCGATTTGTACATGCAGAATCTTGGCGTCGTTTGATGGTGCCTTGAGATGACAATGAAGAGAGTAAGTGTGCAAATTCACTTATTGATTCATCTTCAAGGTCAATTTTCTTAGGCAATATGGACAATATTCCTGCCTCCACTATCAAAGCCTTGTTTCTGGAAAAAATAACAAAACATGCAAACCGTGTTTCAAGTTTCAATTCAATCAAATTCAAAGCAAGGCAAAAAGAAACGCTTGTTAGCAAGAACTAGTCAATGTTATTCTTTTAACGGGAATGATGAAACCTTCATTCTATTCCGTGTTGGAATTCATTTCATTGTTGATGATTTCAAAGTTTGGTCGCGGTTATATTGAAATTGTAGGAAATTGAGATAAATATAGTTACAATTACAGTTACAATATAATTGCAGAACCTTCAAAAACTTTATCTATTATTTAAAGTTATGACCCACATTAAAAAAAGTAATATACCTGTACTTCATAAACATATCTGTTTATGTATTACGTACGTTGACATTTGATATGATATTATACCTTTTCATTTTATAATCTATAATATAACTTCGTTTCTTAAAAGGCTTTATTATATACCAATTTCTGAATAAAAAAACTAGAGGTAATATAATATTATGGCTGCAGCCTGCAAGTTTGCAACCATAGTTGACCACCACAATTTAAAGAACGGTGATCCAAAGTCATAGTTGCTCAATATAGTGAATAAGCTTAAACACAGTGTGCGTTATTGAGCTGCATCAAGAGATGCAAACAGCAGAAAGAACAAAGATAAAGAATTATTACAATGTAGTTTTTCTTATATCAGTTTGATGTTTTCACTGACTTTGTGAATGACTACTTCATGCTAAAGAACCACCTTTATCAGTCTCATTTTTTAACTATCTTTTTATATACACAAAATTCACCTAAAACCAAATGAGTTTTTGAACCATACCCGTGAGTTCCATTGGACAGGTGGATCAAGGCCTTGAGTCCTACTCGGTGGCGACTAGCCACCTCGGAAACTGCCATAGAAACCAACACTCTCACCACCCCAAGCTCACTTGTCATCTCTCTCACCTTAACAACATCTTGTTTAGCCAACCCTTCTTCAATTACCTTTGCTGCCACCTCTTTCTCTTCCCGGCTTCCAAAGTGAAGCTTCTTCACACATCTTTGCAACATCATCACATACTCCTCCTTGTCACTGTTCTCCTTCTCCATCACACACCACTCTTTCTAGATATTCAACCTTGTTTGATGAGAGGAGTAGGAATTGGGTGAATAAGAATTAAGAAGCAGATAGGTTGGGTTTTGAGGGGGGGACACACAAGGAAACATGTTTCTTGTTGTAGTTTTTGTCTGTGTTTGTGACTTATGAGAAAGAGAGAGACAACAGAGGGATATAAAGTTAAGCAATGAGACAATTACTAGACCCTGGGAAGCACAGAGTGCATGCAGAGGAGCATTGTTGCATTTAATTCTGATGCTACATATGTTTTTAATGATTATTAATCGTAACACACTATTTACTGAATTTTTTTAAGTAATTGAAAGTAATTTAGAGGGTTATTTATTTCCGTTTAAGATATTTACTCAGAGCAATTAATAAAATGAAGCAATTAATATGAGATTATATTTGATTAAATTTTGAATACCACCGACCACGAATCAACTGGGCAGAGTTATTCATAACAAAAAAATATTTAACTTTTGAATAAAAAGGCATTTTATTCCATTAAAGCATTACTATCGTTGTTCTTTTTAACCTTCATATATCGAATTAAAGTGTTTTATCGGATGAGTTTTATTCTTAAAGAAGAGGAGTTTCAACAAAACACTCTCTAACACATTATTTTTAACCCATATTCTATTATTGGTTAAAAATTATTAAAAATTATAAAATTTAGAGGGGAAATCAATAAATTAAAAGTGAGATTTACCCAAACTCATCATTTTCAATAAATAATAATTAATGGTAAAAGGTCTATTCAAAAGAGTGTCTTATCAGCATTTTTGTTAAATAAGTTGTACCTTTAGAAGGTAATGCTGTAGTAGAGTGAAATAGTTGTGCCAATGGCATACCAAAAGGAAGCAAAATTCTATATACAATTTGTAAGTGAAAAACAAAAATTATGCAATCCAAAACCGTTTCAGGGATAAAGATGCTCTTAACTTATTTGGGCCTCTATACTGATAATGATAATAAATACGAAAAAGGCTTGATGAGTATTGAACACAACAAATTATTGTCTAATAAGATGGTAGTAGTAAGACTATTTCGTTCCAATATCCCTCACATTAGATGTTAACTATTGTCATTTTGATCCTAGTTATGGAAACATCGCAAGCAAAATCTTACATGCCAGAAAATTATGAACCCTTCCAAGAAGATTGATTATCTTCCTGTTCAACCACTTAGCTCACACCGTTTTGCTTCATTTATGAACCCTTCCAAGAAGATTGATTACCTTGTTACCTTTGCACACCCTTTTTCTTTATTTCCAAAAAATACCACTTAGCTCACATCATTTTATGATTCAAACCTCATGGGTTACACCAATTTATATGGAAATAGCAGCAGTTCATGATAGAATTGAATTGAAGCAATTGCTCATTCGTCTCTTACCATTTGAATTGATCATATGGACAAAATCTTATTTCCTATAACTAAATATAATTTGAATCTTGGCCGGTTAAATTAATTTGTAGGTTCCATAATTATTAAAAAAAAGTATGGTTTATTTACATATATAACACAAATCGCCAATTGCTCCGCATAGATACATCATAACAGCTTCCACACAAGCCATTTTTCAAATTCAGAAATATCACACTAGTAGTACTTGTTTGGATTATCATTGTGAACATACTTTTGATTGCTGTTTGTACCTTCGAAAAAGAATACTTCTAAATATACTTTTAGAAGGGATGCAAGGGTAATCCAAACAGCTATAATTTTGCTGCATAGTAAGACGAATAGTGCATTCTCTCACAAACTTTTTTTAGCACAATTTCTATTATTGGATAAACGTGACTCTCATTATGTGATGTCACATATGCTACTTAATGAATCTCATTTATTGTTTAGTGAGATTCACCCAATAATAGAAAATATATGAAACAATATACTATCAAGTGTATTGTTAGCTTTCCTCAACAAATAAGAAATACTAATACCACACTCTTTAACACTTGCAGAAACAAATAAGATTAACACATCAAATTGTTGACATCAGCACAAACAAGATCCGTGGTTGCATGAGGAAGTGGATGTTTCAATAAAGCATAATCTTCTCCTCTTGCTTGCATGCGATGTTCTTGGTGAGAAATCCAGTGTGGCAGAAGCCTTATCCAGCACAGAACATAGTGCCTGGTGAACAGTACTTGCAAGAGCTTGGCATTTTTCAATATCAATATTATTAATGTTTCCTTTGCAACACGTGAAGACAAACACATTCTTCATTCTACCTGCCAAAGTTGAAATTTCTGCCTTGACTAGATGCAGTGGAAGGGAATCAAGGGTCTGTCTTAGGTCAGATAGTATTTCAGATCTGAAATCACAGCAGATAGTTGCACAGTAAGACATGGATCCATCTCCTCCTTCATCATCATATGGTTCAACTTTCACTTCATCAGCATCCATTGGGATCAGAAAACCTTTGCTTGCTTCCATTGCATTTTTCTTCAATTCCTTCACTTGGCTAATCACTTCAGCCAGTAAAGTGGCTTTATCCATCTAAAAGAGTAACAATTGACCCGCGAAATCGAAATCAAAATCAACACATTCTAACAAATGTTTTATTAACGAAGAAAGTAGCACAAATTTTTTAGTCAGGTACTTACTAAAAAAACTACTAATTATTTCTATTACAAGGACAGTGACCTTATGAATTAATTACTACCACTACATGACTTCAGCATAAGCTTATTAGGGTGATAAGTGATAAGTGATAGCTCAAGTTGATTGGTCCTTTGATAATGATGACTTAAATCATTTTGATAACTCCATTGCAAGAGAGGCCAAACCCAGTAATTAGTTAATTAAGCTGATTAAACTAAGTGGCTAACAACTAACCAGTTTTGATTATCCAATGCTTAAAACTTTATGATGGTTTTCCTTCCATGTCCCACACCATTATCAGTTAGCCAACAAACAGAATATGGCTGTACAACAAAACAAGACAAATCATGCAAACCACAAACCATCACATAAATACTTAAAGAAACTGACTCTGTCATATGACACCCAGAACAACAGCAGGCATGTCTACAACAACACTTGATAGGAATAACTTATCAATCTGATTCTGGTGATGACATTTATGCTCCTTTTTTTTCTCCCCTAAGATAAGGACCATCAAATTAAAAAACCAAGTCAAAATTGACATTCTACAGTACTTAATGTTTTATAAATTGGTTCATATGACTTATTCAAGGAAAACCACCAAAAGAATTCATTGTCTACTTCCTTTGCTTTTTTTGTAAAAGTATTTCCTAGAACTCAATCCAACCAAAACCAGTAACCTTTTAACAAATAAAAAAATATAAATAGCAGAAGCTATATTTGGACACCCTGCACAATTAAATGAACAAAACACAACTAGAATAATCCACGGCCAGTAATATTCACCTAATGACGTGGAGGCACAAGGAGGAAGCATCTGGTTTGCATGTACATAACTTATTGAATAATAATTGAAGGGTTTCCACTTTGGGAATAAAGAATATGAGATCATAAAACAATATATATTATCATGAACTATAATAAGTGTGAATGTATGTCATACATAATAAATAATTCCACATTACATAATCAAGTGATGCACCTTGATAGTTGACTCTAGCCAAGTAGCAACTTCCATATACCTAGTTGACCACACAAGGACAAGAATGATGCAATCAAAAGCCCTTAATTTAACTACAATAATTACAATGATGTGCTTCAAACCTCAAAACTTGTGGTGTTTATATACTGCAGACTCTGAGCTCCATTCTATTTTTAAAACTATTATACAGCATGAAAGGGAAATGTACATTCACGGCCACAAGCATTTTGACATAACAGAAAATAAAAGTACCATAACTGAATAAATGTGTATAAAACTGGACTAATATGTCAAAAAGTCGGAATTTTTTATGTCAAGCAGCAGATTGATAAGTTAATATATGTTTTCCTTACTCAAAATCTTTTATTCTCAACTCTCCCAGATTAGATAGGATAGCTTGTGTTTTCATCCTTCTTCAAACTTAAACCGGTTCAACCAAAAACGAAGACCATGATCGTTTCTCAGTTCTCACCTAGTTTCAACCTAACAACAAATCTATTATTTCATTTTCATATCTCCAACACAATATGCATTTTATAGAAACATTGTCACGGTTCTTTTGCAAGAACTGGCTAGATAACAAAATTTAGAAATATTATATCAGTAAATCCATTTTGATCATAATCTTTCAAGTAGGGTAATTATATAAAAGTCAAATTTTCATAATGTATATATATATATATATATATAATAAAATGCCCTCAAAATTTGAAATGCCGTAAAAAAATTAATTCAACGCATAATATAAATGTTGCCCCCATAAATCTATACAAGAAATGTAAGGAACGCATTTTCTAACTTAGTCTCTTCTATATTGGTTAAAATTTATTGAAAAGCCACATCCTATTTAATGATTCTATGTCATGATTTTGTAGATTTTAATCAATTTTAACCAAAGAGAGTGTGGTGCTAACTACTATCATTCCTCAATTTATATATATGAATACTACCCTCACAACTTAAATTTTCTGGATCCGTTGCTAACCAATTATACAGTCAAAGTGAAGTCATGAAACTAAAAAGCCAAAATAATTCAATGCTATAACAAGCCATGCACAACAAAAGAACAAGTTTGCAATAGAAGTAAAAGGAAGGAATAAAAACATACCTTTTCAGTGGATGGCACAAGGCCACGTAGTGTTGCAAGATGAGCGTTTATTCTCTCCCTCCTCCTCCTCTCTGCTTCACTATGGTTCTTCAAAGCAGCCAAAGCTTTGGCCTCACAAATCTCACTCTTCCCTACCTTTGCAGTTGCAGGGCACTTCACTAGCTCTCCCTTCTCACTCTCAAAAACCAAAGAATGTGGTGATGACAAGCCGCCCCGCGAAACGCCATTGGAAGCTCCAAGGTTGTTCAAAGTAGGATTGATCAACCCCGAAATATCAGAGCCAGAAGAAGAGGTTTTGTCATAGAAGGAGTAAACCATAGTCCTAAAGGTTTTATTATGATCCTTGATGTTGTAAAAAATTGCGAACAAATACAGTCGATGCAACCACAATTACAATCACAATGGTTCCAAAAACCTTGACTTATGTAGTAGAAATTGCGGTCGTGGACTTAAAACCTTTCAAACTTTTTTAGTGGAGTGGAGCTACAAGAGAAAGATAAGAAGGAAATTAACCCGGTGGACAAGTTCGAGTTGCGAACCAGAAAGAAAGCTTTTGGAAGTGGATGGTGCCTTGTGAAACTGCTACGTTGTTGTTTTGCTTGTTGATGGTGTTTGACATAACTTCCATTAGGCGAGGGAAAAGAAGAAAAAAAACTTGACGGGGTTTAAGGAGAAGATCAGTGTGAAAACATCCACTTTTTCATCTTGGTTGTATTGAACTGAATCATATTTCTGAATGGGAAAAGGCCAAAAGGGTGAAGAATTTTGGGAAGTGAGACACTGAGACTTGACTCTGACTTGGATTTCCGTGAAAGTAATGACAAGGGACAAGGTTTTATGATATGCTTGCTGTCTTGAAATTTGAAAGTGCTGATAGAATAGAATTCACAAACAAAGAAGATCACCACTGAGCAATGATCTTCAGCTGATATATATATATATATATATATATATATATATAGTACTGTTTGGAGGAGAACTAAGGTGTATAATGTTGACTATGTCCATAATATATATTTATATTTATATTAAGCTCATTATTTAGTCAATGTGCAATAGCAATAGTACATTAATGCTCCTGTGCTGATAGTACTGTTACTACTGAATTATTCACAGTAGTGGAAACCAATTCATTGGGTGTAATATATATATTTTTGTTTGCTTTTTCTTGTTGGTTTGGATTTAGAGCCGTGCAAGGCTTAAACTATCCTTCTCGAACTGTGATTTATAATAATAATAATAATAATAAATAAAGTTATTGGAATGCTGATTGAAAATAATTATATTTTCTTTTTGGGTGGCGGGAGCGGGATAAGGTAACATTGAATTTGTGATTGGTTGGACATTTGGATGGTTGAGTCGTGTAGCTTCGCCGCAGCTTCGTCCATCACTTATAAAAATTCACGTTTAATTGCACTTTTTGTTTATAAGGTAATAATGGATCGATTTTAGTATATTATATTTTAATTCTGCTAAGGTCTTATAAGTATGGTAACAGTACAATTTTGGTGTTTCTGCCACTGTTGCATTAAATTTTTAACAGATTTTACTAATGTAAACTAGATTATGATATGCCAATAATGTGATAATTAAATATGGTCTAATACATGCATTTGCTGACATATCTTAATTACATTTTTATTTTTTTATGTTTGACACTCGTAGAAGACCAAAAGTATAATCAAATCATGTTTGGTATATATATCATGTAACACGTAAATTATCATGTCATTAAATAATGTAATGTTAGCAAAACCAGTTTAATTGAAGATTGATTGAGAAACCAGCATCACACAATTACAAAATCCAAAGGATAAGTTTATGCAATTGGAATCCAAAAAACTAAAATAACACCATTAGAATTATTGAAAGATAAAAAGTATAATTAATTAAAATATTTATGTAACAGTCTATTTTAGTGGAAAAAATTGAAAATTTGTAATTATTAATTAAATTTTTTTTATTTAAAAGCAAGATATTTCATAGTAAAAAGTCATGAGACTAGTTCCTCAGTAGAATACTAATTAAGAGTAACTTCTTTTCCCATAAATGTTGTTTTCTTCACATAGTGTGGAATTAAACCTCTTTCATATACCTAAGGAATTTAAACTACAAATCATTCGTGTCACACCTTGTGCGTATTAAAAAATTGTTATTACAAATATGATAAAGAATAATAGAAGTAATAAGATTTACATTTATGCACAATTCATTTAATTATAAAAAATTAAAGACATTATTAATTGTTCACATAAAACTTTATATGTGTGTGTGACATATCATTTAACATAACTTTTTTTATATATATATAAAGAACTAGATATAACATATAATTATGATTTTTGTTAGAGAGGTGATGGGAAGAGAACTCTAAGACAGGATATAAGAGAGCGACCACTAGTAACCTTTATTTTTTTTTTTTTTTGGGATTTCAACGGAGCCAAAAGTCCAGAAAAAGAGATTACATAATAACAACGCTAGGAATTGGGACTCCTAAGAGCATCTTTAATACAAGATCTTCAGCAAGGATCTTATGCTCAAGATCTGATCTTGCAGAGATCTTGTAATAAAGATAGTGTAGAGATCTCCAAGGTGGAGAATGAGTTCTTTTAGAAGAACCATGAAGATCTCTGCACAATGTTAAAAAAATAAAAAATTGCAAATAGAACCACAGAAGCAACAATCAACCCGTGGGAACGACAAAAAAAATTATGGAAGAAGGAAAAAAATGAAAAATGGAAGAACAGAAGACGAAGGAAAAAAATACCTTTGTTGATTGGATGTTGGGCGTCACGAAAAGGGGAGGGGGAAGGTCGCGGAGCGACGGTGCGAGAAGGAAGAAGAAGGTCGCACGAGGGGGGAGAGGGAAGGGGAGAGGGAGAAGGAAGGTTGCAAGAGGGGGGAAAGTGAGAAGAAGAAAAAGAGAGTGTGGGAGATGAAGAGGCTGAGAGGCAGGAGGAGGAAAAGTGGGGAAAATCTAAGTAGGGGAAGGAGATGAAGCAAGGGAGATAAAGAGACAAGAGAGAGGGAGGAGGAAAAAGTAAGAAGAAAAGAAGAAGAGAGGAGAGTGGACGTTGGGGGAAAGCCTTGGGATTGAAAATAGTACACAATGACTGTTACTAAGTACACAATAACTTTCAAAAATTTGGAGAAGAAAATACGAATGACATAGTGCAACGGTCGAAAAAACACTTTACACAGTACAACGACCGGAAAAAAATCTGAATGGTCGGAAATTGGTTTACACAGTATAAATTAGTTCAAACAGTATACCCAATTGGCATTCTCATTTTTCATTTGTGAACCTCTAGTATCCAAATTCAAGCTCAGTTAATTTTGTTTTCCAAATTCAATCTCAATTTTTTTTCCAGATTCAAGGTTAATTATTTTTCCAAATTCAATCTTAGTTAATTTTTTTTTCATATTCCATCTCAATTAAGTTTTTTCCCAAATTCAAGCTCAATTTTTTTTCATATTCAATCTCATTTTATTTTTTTTTCAAATTCAAGGTCAGATAATTTTTTTCCAAAATGGATCCAAATCAATTTGATTGGCAAAATAATAAATTTTTTTATAAAATTACAACATGCCGCCTTCGGCCCAAAATTCACAAAAATCGTCCTCCTCCCCCCCCCCCCCTCTATTTTTACCACCACCACCAACAAATTATTTTATGTCAAACACTCAAACCCCTTTTATCATTAATTCTCAAAGTTCGTAGACATTTCCTTTGATCCCAACAAACAATCCTACGATGGTTTCAAATGATGACGTTGGTTCGTAATTTCTACAATTTTCTACCCAAATCGGGCTAGATGAGATTGTCGTTGAGGAAATAGGAGGGTTTTCGAAAAAAAGGAAGCCTCGAGTCTCCTTTGCAGTTGAAGAAGATACACACCTCATTAGTTCATGGCTCAATATCTCAACTGATCCGATTGTTGGTGTTGGTCAAGGAAAAGAAGCATTTCGGTTGAGAGTCATGGAAAATTACAACAAATTTTGAGGTGAACTCCGCGAAAGAGCAATTGATTAATTGAAACCACGACGACAAAAAATTAATCTGAACATGCAAAAATTCAAGGATCATTACAAGCAAGCGGTATCATTGAAGATGAGTGGTTGCACGGATAACAATGTCATCTTAATGCATATGCCATTTGGAAGGAAGACGAAGGAATCGATTTTGGTTTGGAACATGCTTAGCAACTCTTGAAAGATCAAAAAAATGATTAGAGCAGTTTACTGAAAATTGCTCTAAAAGGACGAAGATTTTAGCATTTGGGACATATTTTTTATCATCTAATCTAGAAATACCGGTCGAAGATGTTGAAGCTGACACATCGTTTCCAATTGTCTGTCCAATGGGGCAAAAGGCAGCCAAAAGGAAGAGCAAAAGGAAAGAAGTAGGAACATCTACCAATCTTGTTGATCTGACTGGTGTGGAGAAAGCAATGAGGGAAAGAAATGTTATCAAGGTCAAACTAGCAACCTTAAGGGAGACAAAATTGGAAAAAAAAGTTATAACATTCTAATGAAAGACATTTCTACAATGTTTGAGACTTAATTCAAAGACCATGAAGCCTTTTGTAAAATAATTCATATTAAGTTAGGAATCTAGTTATAATTTGTTAGGTAGTTTTAATTTGTTGTAACCACCTTTTAATTTGTATTTTTAAGAATCATGTTTGATTTTTTTATTTTAATCATATTATAATTTTTTCAATTTATTTTAATTTATGAAACTGGCAGTTATGAAACTAGCCGTTGTACAATTTGGTATTTAATTGTTCAATTACCATTCATTGTTGTATGTCTCCTTCAAACAATACTTTTCTTTCACTTGTTTGTGCAATCAATCGTTCATACAATGGGTCAAGATAATGACTTTGACCAAGCTTGGAAACAAATTATTTACGAAACACTTGATGACGATAGTGATGAACAAATCATGAGCTACTTACGTGTGATGCAACAACAAGGAGGCAACAACAGTCAACAAAGAAGGCCTAGAAGAGTCATTAATCCCAATCATGAAGATGGACATCTACGATTGATGAATGACTACTTCTCAAAAAATTCGATATACACTGAGACTCAATTCTGACATTGGTTCCGAATCTGGCAATAATTGTTCATTTGAATTGTTAACGCTCTCAGTAATCACGATAAGTATTTCCAAATGAGATTTGATGTTGTTGGTAGAATGGATCTCTCATCATTACAGAAGTGCATTGTAACTATTTGTATAGTTGCATACGGATCACCTGCTGATTGTGTGGATGAGTACATTAGAATTGGTGAATGCACTACAACTCAATGCTTACAAAAATTTGCAAGGGGTGTCAATGAAATATTTGGACAAAAGTACTTGAGAAGACCCAACAACAATGACATCAATTGCCTACTACGTATTGAAGATGCACGAGGGTTTCTGGGTATGTTAGGTTCTATTGATTGCATGCATTAAGAGTGAAAAAACTATTCAATTGCATGGCAGGGACAATATCGTAGAGGTGATCATCGCAAACTCACAATAATACTTGAAGTTGTCGGTTCACAAGACTTGTGGATTTGACATGCATTTTTTGGAGTTGCGAGTTCAAACAATGACATTAATGTGTTAAACCAATCGCCTGTGTTTGATGACGTTTTGCAAGGTCGAGCTCCTCCAGTACAATTTACAATTAATGAAACTCCATATAACATGGGATACTATCTTGCATATGGTATTTATCCAGATTGGCCTACATTTGTGAAGATCATACCAATGTTACAAGGTCCTAAAAGAAAATTATTTACAAAATGTCAAGAAGCAACAAGAAAGGATGTTGAACGAGCATTTGGTGTGTTCAAATCTCGATTCGCAATTATATGTGGTCCATCACGTGCCTGGAACATAGATACATTGAAGGATATAATGTTAACATGCATTATATTGCATAACATGATTGTCGAAGATGAACGAGATACGTTCAATAATAATGTCGATGTTGATTATGATCACGTAGAAAATGAAATTTCAAATATTGAAATATATCGTACTACTTCTCGTGACTTTGCTACATACTTGCAAAGAAGATGCATTATGCATACACGAGGAATTCATTAACAACTTCAAGCCGATTTGGTGAAGTATATTTGGGAATGTTACATTCACAACAATAATAAAATTTAATTTTTCTTTGACATTAATATTTTTCAATTTTTTACTATCTATTTTATATATTTTTCATTTATTTAACATTTAGTCATAAATAAAATTAAATTTACTCATTTTCCTATTTCTTAATATTTATTAATTTTTTTATTCAATGTTTCATTAAAATTAATTACTTAATTATTTATATTTAATTTAATTAATTAAATAAAATATATAAAAATGAGTCCATATTATCTAAAATCTCTGAATAAGATTTAACACTGGAGAAAAAATGAGACAGATCTTAAGATATCTTTAATAAAATTTATTAAAAAATAATTTAAGATCTCAAGTTAAAATTTCCCATTAAAAATACTGTAAGACCTAACAACAAAACAATGATTTTAAAAACTGAGGAGGCTGATCATAAAACACAACATCTTCCACTGTAGACAAGCATTAGTAGTTAGTGCATCAGCACATTGATTCGCTTCTCGGTAGAAACGAGTGAAGATAACGCGGCAGTGAGATATAAACATCTTCTAATTGCAGTAATCAATGACCAGCTTGAAACACGCCACGCCCCTGCTTCCCTCCACAAAGACCACAACAGCTTAGGGAATCAACCTTTAATTTGGATTGTAAGGAAAATAGGGAAGAAATGAAAGAAAAATAGAGTATAAAATATATATTGTTTGTATGAGAAAAGAAATGAAAAAAAATTCATCAACTTATTTAGATGACTAAAAGAAAAAGTAGAAATAAATAAACTAAGTAAAAAATGTCTTATACGAATTAAAAAGTAAACCTTTTACTCTATTATTTTTCTTGCCGTAAAATTATGCATTAATTTTTTTAAAAAATTGTGCTATCATATTTATTTATTATTTTAAGTAACTAAAACAAAAACCAATGAAAAACAGAGGTCCTTCGGCGGTTCTTCATTTAAAAAAATGGAGGAAGTGAAATTATACGAGTAGTTTTTTTTTTTTTTTGTAATAAATGCATTTCTTAAGGGATAGATGATAGCAATTTTGCTCATACTTTTAGTATAATAACACAATTTCAATAAAGATATATGTATTGTAATTTTTTTAATAAATTTCATTACATATATAACTTTCATTTCTTTCTTCACAGTAAATTTTTACGATATACTTCATAGAACTAAATTGGTACAAAAGTAAAGGAATGCTTGAGTTAGGAAGGGATCAAGCCTGATTTGTTTTTTAAAATTAAGGTTTAAGACTAACTTATTTACTTAAAATGAGTTTTTTTGTTAAGGTTTAATTTATCTTTTTCTTCTAAATGTTTATCATAAATAAGTCTTACCCATCAGCAAAAAAATAAGTCTTACCCCCAATTACTTTTTATTTTGGTAAACTCGAGGTTGATCGACAGGAACTCTAATATATTTTCAACTTGCTCTCATGAAATTGACAAAAAAAATGTTATTTTTCAATTAAACTCAATCAGAGTGAGTAGTGAGTACATGTCTACCCTATTCCTACCCTCCTCCTACCAGCCTTCTGGTGAGGTATTATCTGTTATCGATCAGGATGCAATTATTAATTTGAGTATTTTTTTTTTTTAATGTTGAAAGTAACTCTTCAGAATCTCAGACGTGATTCCGAGAATCTCGTTGGTATCTTAGTGCCAACGCAGACATGTCATGAAGAAGCTTGTTGTTTATTTCCGACCTATTTTTTATAATAATAATAATAACAAACTATTTACAAAAGTATAATTGTATGAAAATTATTCACCGTACAAGGGTTATTTATGGCACATTGAAGTCAGGAAATGACATCTTCAGTGAGGTCTTGCTTTTATCTTTTATCCTTTTGCAAGAAGCATCATTATGAGTGTAGTATTAAGTTGCAATGTACATGTGGATTTTGAACATGATGTTCCATCCTTGATGTAGTCTTCTGATGTTTTTGAAATTTTGTTTGTCATTGTCGCTATCCAGAAGAGAACCATAGGCACCATCCTGTGTGGTGATACCAATGTCATTCAAGATGTTGTTTACTGAATCCAACATGACCAAAATAATCCATGCACCGTAAAATAATTTTCATATTATTCTACTTTCATACAAATAGTTTTTTATTATTGTAAAAAAGTTCTTATTTACGACCATAGAAGTTTATTATAAGTGTATTTTCTTTTAGTATTTTCTCAAAGCTTATTTTCACATGTATTTTTTAAAAGAAACAATCGTGTTTGAGCTAGTATTTTTTATGCTAAATATAGACATCTCTTTTAATAAAATTCAAATAGCTGTTAGAAGACTAGTCACTTCTATTAAAACTAATTAACTCTCCTAAGTACTCTTTCTTAAAATTTATATTTTTCTATTTCTTGTGTTTAATATTTTAAAAGTTAAGTTTGTTACGGGTGGCCATGTATATATTTGGATGTTATGACTTACAAGAAGAAGAAAAGAAAATAAATACAAAACTAAAAAAAAAAAAAAGAAAACATAATAAATGAATATTTTCTTTATTTTTATTTGAATCTTTAAAATCCTTAAATATTAAGATAATTTTGAAATGTTCAATTAAATAATTTAAAACTAGTATGTTAACTAATATCATGGTAAAAGAATTTCATTCTCTTTTCTCATGTTATGAAAACAAGTATATTAACCAACATGTGCAATGCAGAAGATAAATATTTACTTTATACAACTAAAATTTATAATAAATAAATACTTTTGAATATATAAATTATAATTAAAATTTGTAAAAAATAAATGTTTTTGACATATAAATTATATTTTATATTTATATATGATATAAGGTTACTTTTCATCATTGATAAATTCTTTTAAAAATAATGAAATTAAATTTAAAAATGAAAATGAAAATAATAGATTGAGAAACTAAAGGTTAAGAAAAAACTCTAAAAACGTTCTTATTGAGGAAAAAAACCTTATAAATAATTTTTTTTTAAAGAATAACTCTTCAAAATGCTTTTATTTGTTCTCATTTATATACATATAGATGATATAAGGAGCAATGAAGACTATGTATAGGGCATTTGATGAGTTAGTAGAGATTGAAGTGGCTTGGAATCAAGTCAAGCTTGGTGATGTCTTTCACTCACCAGAGCAACTCCAGCGTCTTTATTCAAAGGTTCATCTCCTTAAGCACCTCAACCCTGACTCTATGATGATCTTCTATGGTTCTTTGATCGATGTCAACAACATAACCTTTAACTTCGTCACTGAATTGTTCACCTCCGACACCCTTAGAGAGTAATCAATCAGTTCTTGAACCTTGTTTACTAATCATGTAGCTTAAATTAACCATCTATATTTCATAAATTATATTATATTTGTGTTAACATACTATGTATTTATGTTTATAGGTGTAGGCAGAAGTACAAGAGAGTTGATATCAGAGCAGTTAAGAATTGGACTCGCCAGATTCTAAGTGGTTTAGAGTATTTACATAGCCATATCCTCCCTTGATACATAAAGATCTTAAATGTGGCAACATCTTTGTCAATGGCCATCAGGGGTGGGTCAAGATTGGTGACTTAGGCCCGGCAGCTATACTTAAAAGCTCCTAACATGCACACAGTGTCATAGGTAATTCAATATATGAAAGTGTGGTAACTTTTATTGCTTTGGTTCTTGAAAGTGCACATTTTTTTCAAAATTACTTCTCCAATTTGTCAACTTGGTTAGAAGTTAAACACATTAGACAAGATTGATTTTGGTTAAAATTAATTTTAAAGTTAAATTATATATATTTGAATGTTTTTATTTTAAAAGCAAGTTAGTATAGTAAAATTATTATTTTTTATCTAATATTAAAGTCACTTAAAGTTATTTCAATTCAAAGTCAATTTTATATCTAGAACCAAATTCTTTAATGTTGGATCAAACATCTCAATATTTACCTAAAATAAAATTAACTAGTATTTCATTGTGATTTTGGACGATTCAATATGAATCCAAACATGCACATCAACTTATAAACAATTTCATCTATCAAAGGATTGATTTGTACAAAATGAAAACTTTTTAGAACTATATGAAATCAAGTTTTAACTGGCAAGAATCAAATTGTCCATGATCAGAATCAGTAATCTAGACCTTGTTTCTATAAACTGAAATTTTGTGTTTGATGTGAACCATCAGCCACACCAGAATTTTGTGTTGCTTGGGTGACAGTTCAACCCACCATTTTGCAGCTCAACCTAATCACACTGGTATTTTCATTGCCCTGAAATGTATAAGTCTTTTTAATGCCTTAGTTTAATCAATTCAGAATATTATATGTTTTTAAGTAGAATAAAATGTTGTTTTTTTTTTGGGTGCATTAATATATTTAAGAAACACTTTTTTTTAGCTTATAAGTTTATGATAGGGTTATCTCCTTAAAATAGGGAATAGAATTAATATATAATTTAATATATTAAATTGTGTAATTTGAAGATTATTATTATTATTATTATTATTATTATTATTATTATTATTATTATTATTGTAAAAAATAATATTGATTGGTTTAAGACTGATGTTAAAGTCGTGAATTATATATAAATAAATTTATAATAAAATTATTAAAGCACGTGAATTATATGAGAATTAAAAGTACTACCTAAAAGTAATATTTTTCTTCTCAAATACATTGCATCAGGGTTGTTCTAGCACTAGTACATGCATTTGTTATATGCTTCCTAGCTACAATGTTTTTTAGTTATTGTACTTTTTTAACAAATTAAAAAAAAAAAAAGGAAAAAGAAGCAGGAGGAGGTGAAGACGAAACAACCCATATGATCATGCTTAACATTTCCATGGAGATTCCTGTAATATTTTTATTAAAAAGGGAGGGAGGGAGATTAAACAACTAGGATATCAAGAAGTGCCTCCGACAAATACCTAATCTTGTGTTGGATGACATTAACTTCTGTTCGTAATGTAATGTTTCAATTTGATTATATGACCATTCCAAGATGTCCTTCCTTCGTAAATTTGCCTTAATGCATGGTAATGTTCACTTCCTTTATTCTATAAGGCGAATGCAGTTTATAATCATGATTTTGCTAATATAGTTGTGGATTTTTAAGTTCCTCTTTAAGCTAGGATGCTTATGAAGCTTACAAGATAATGCAACTTAATCAAATATGTTACATTTGCCATGTGCAGTTTGGAAAACATCATATTTTTCAAATTATTAAATAGCTAAAAATTAATTGTATTTTGTTGAAGTGCAGCCTTAAGTTTGAGTAGTCCATCGTTTCAAGTTTGTACTCTTTACGCATCCGAAAAGTAAAGGACCCCTTTTGTTTTTTGTTTTTAAGATGGCAAAGTGTCGTCTTCTGAATGGAGAGGTTGATAATTAATTTGGAGATGTTGATATAAATTAGTTTTGGGGCGTTTTGACTTTTTTTTTTTGTTATTTTTGCGCGACCTATAAAGTAATATATCTATTGTTGAATTATGCTTGACAAGTAAGTTGTCTAAAGTAATAAAATTTAATTAAGTATGTGAAAACAACTTCTATAAATAAGTACCTTGTGATCGATGTCGGTTGGGACTTGCAACATTTTTCCACATAAATTTATTTAACCCTGGTTACAGCACGGATTGATTTGGACATCCCACCAAAATCCCCTCCATTTAACATTTTTATTGGGTTGTAGTGTAACTAACAAAGCAGTTGAATTAAATTTAATTAAAAGACCAGAAATATTCAATACCAAAACAATTTGCCGCTTAAATCAATTTTGGATTTTCATGTGTAGTTGTATATTGTAACTGCTTATATATGTATCAACTTCACCTCATTGAACGCATTCGTCGGGCTGATAGCAATAAATGTTAAGAGTTACTAACTCTCTAGATTTCCTTCTTTATTAGCTTAATAGGGACCCTCAATGAAATTACAAGATTAAAAAAATAACATCAAAATTTTAATATGCAAAACCGTCTTAGTATTTGAGGAGCATATAGGAAGAGTTCTCAATCATCTCATCAATAAAGTGATGGTTGAAGTATATAATAATAATAATAATAATAATAATAATAATAATAATAATAATAATATAATGGTTGAAAACTTGAAATATAACTCTTTTTTGAGGAGGCTAATACCTTCTTCACAAGCATATCAAATTACACAAATAATATAAAATAAAAGTCCAAATATATTCACAGGAACTTATGTAATACTCATAAAATAATAACTTTCACTAACTATAACTATTGGAACAACGATTTAATTGAAATGCAATAAAATAAAAAGCTAGGACATGAAGAAACATAAAGAGCAAAAGAGCAAGAAACTCTTTTAGATAATTTTTATAAACACTTGAAATATAGTAAAAATAGGCAAAATAACAATGGATAAAATAATAGAGATTGATTTCACTAAAGCACCTCCTCATGCAAATAAAGGTCACTCCTCTAGTTCAAAGTCCAATTATTATCTTCAACTCACAAAAATACCTAAACACCAATCCCTTGATGGAAAGAGTCTAAATTTTTCAACTAAACTATCAAATCCGTTGAATTAATTTAGCCAAGTAACTTGCTTTAAGAACAAGAGTTAAAAGATTACTAAGTAGTCTTACTTTATTCCTAGACACAAAACTCATTAGATGTTCTTCCCCATTTCTAAGTTCAAAGGCATTTTTCAATGATCATTCAAACCACAAAATCAAACAATGAGTAATCAAGCCAAAGTAAGCATTAACATAAAAGAGAATACTTAATAATGAACAATAAACATAGATTCATAACTTGAATATAAACATAAGGATGAACTCAATTACATCAATCCCCACAAAGAGTAAATCTAACTAGATAACTACAAGAAGAGAAGAAGATTCAAAAAATGAAAAAAAAAATTATGCACAAAATGACGAGAGTTGATAGGAAAGTCATAAAGAACAAATAAGAATTTTTCAGCCCCTCATATTACCCTAAATAGCTCCCCAAACCAAAGCTATCGAAATCTCCTTTAATTTGATCATTTATCCTTTGTTTCAACCTCACTTAAGCCACATCAACACTCCTATGCATGGTTATCAAACTCTCGAGTTTACGAGTTCACTTGTCTTTTGCGAGTTAACTCTTGAGTAAACTTTTTTTAGTAGACTCTGGGAAAACTCTATAAATTCTAAGTAAACTCGGTAGACTCTCGAGTTTACCACCGAGTCAACGAATTAGCAAGTTAAAAAAATTAGACCCAAATGTAAGTCATTTTTTATTATTTTTTGTCTGTTTAACATCCAACATACCTTCATTGAGTGTGTTATTCTCAAATACAAAATTTTCACCTTTAATAATATCAAACTCTTGTTTTCTAATAACGTCTGTAAGTTATTATCTAGTAGTGATGCATTATTACTATACTTGATTATTTAAATACTCTAGACATTATAATTTACTGTTTTGCTTTATTATATTGTTGAAATGTTTAATTAGTATGTTATTTATAGATATTTTGTTATTATTTTTATATGAAGTAGACTCTTACGAGTTTACGAGTTAAGTCCACAAATCGAGTCTATAGAACTCTCACGAATGTGTATAAATTCTCGAGTTTGATAAACTTACTCTTATGTCCAACTTCAGCTTTCTCATGCTCATGCTTAGGTGGACAACAAACAAATGTGTTTTTCTAACACTCTTAGGCCCGGTCTCAAATCTTTCAAGCCGACCTCATCTAGCAAAGAGGAAAATGATGACTTTATGCTTTCAAAATGTGCTTCCAAAGATGTGTGATTTGAACTTCCAAAACTATTTTTCCAAAATCTTTAATTCTTCTTCTTTTCCTACAATAAAACATCAAAAGCTAATAAAAATTATTAAAAGTTAAAGACATTAAACTTTCACCTAATTAATAGTTATATTAGCATAAAATTAATTAAAACAAAGTTCTAAATAATGAAAAATGTAAGATAAATGCTAAAATATATAATCATATAGCATTTATGAGAGGCTTAGCTATGTCTAATTGATAGAACTATTTTATATTACATTTTGAGTTTTATTTACAACTCATGACATATGTATAGCTTTCTATTGCAACACTTGGCAAAACCCTGTTTTGGAATGACATTTGACTTAATCCCCTTCTCACCTCCTCCTGATTCTGCATCTCTGAATTGAATCAGTACTTCTTATTTGCATGTCATTGGATTTCAGGGCAAAACCCTTACCATCTTGTATGTCTACGCTACATGGAATCCGTCCAACAAGTGAGTTAGTGAGTGAGATCTAATATAAATTTTAAGGAGAAAAATTCTTTAAATGAAAAAATTATGAGTCAGGCCTTTATATCATTAAATGCCACTTTTTCTTTTAAAAGGTTTAATTATTCATTTAATTTTGGTTTCTATAATTTTATGATTCATATTTTTTTAGTCTATATAGTTTGAAAGTATTTTTTTAGTTCATATAATTTATATTTTTTTTAATTTTTATAATTTGAAAGTGATTTTTTTAGTCCTTATAATTTACATTTTTATTCTCTTAGTCCCTAGTGATCTTTTTAGTTCCTATATTTTATATTTTAATTTTCTTTTAGTCCTTATCATCAAAATATGAATAATATTATCAATTACAATTAACTACAAAAATATTAACAAGTAATTTGTAACTAATTTATCGCAAGATAATTTACAATAAAAAATAGTTGATAATTTATAACTAATTATTTTTATATATTTTTTTGTAGTAAGAACTAAAAGATAACTAAAATACGAATTATAGAGACTAAAAAATCATTTTCAAACTATAGGAATTAAAAGAGAATTAATATACAAACTATAAAAACTATTTTTAAAGTATAAGGACTAAAAAAATATAAACTATAGGGACTAAAAAAATCGCTTTCAAACTATATGAACTAAAAATGTATGCATCATAAAATTATTGAGATCAAATAAGTCATTTAACCTTGTTAAAATTTGTAACCTTTTTTATTTTTATAAAAATTAATTGCAATTTTATTTTTATTGACAGGTTTAAAACTTATGCCATTAATTGCTTAATTTATCCTTTGGGCCGACCTGACACTGCATGCATGAATAAGCCACATTCTATGTCAGAACATAAGAATATATGCCTCTTCGTGGTTCCATATGCACATGGAGCCAAGATATCTCGCAGCTAACAAATATTATATCATCATAATTATATATACCAGTACTAGTTCGTTATCGTCAATGGCTGGTTTAATTTCTTGTTCAAAACAATACTATATGGTGAGGTATGTGACTGTAAGAGGAACAAGAGCGATTAATTGTGGAGCAATAATTGTTTTCAAGTCCAATAATCATGGATTGGAGGTGGCATTATTGGCTGTGGACATATGGAGTTAGCTTTGTGTTAATTAAATTTTTTATTAATATCATTTAATTCTTATAATTATATTTTTATTAAAGTGTTTTTATTAGAATTTGATATTAAGAAAATTGATTAATGATATTGGAACTTTATTAACAGTGTTTGTAAGCGATGATGCTGCCTAGAGAATCCGAGAGAAAAAGAACCATTTTTGTAGCAGCTTGCCCAGCTACAATGCACATAACAATAAAAAATATTTTTTTTCTTTATTTATATGTCAAATCACTTTAATTTAAATATTTTATTATTATTTTTTACATATTTCTCTTATACCAAATACCTTTTATTTCTCACCTTTTTATTTTATTTTTCTTTTCTGATCTACCTATTTCTCCTAATGGATAACTGGACAGGGTCTAGCGAGGAAAAGAAAGATTTCAGCTTCCGAGGTAATGATTCTATTCCCTATTCTTCACCTCTTGACTTTCACTTTGGATGTACTAATAAATTTTAATAATATCCCATCTACACCAATAATGGAACATTTCTTCCATGGTACTAACCATATCATATATCCACCAAAAGAAAAAACCCATATCATATGTTTTCATAAAGTTGTGTGGTCTCATTCCGGCCATGGATATCATTATCATGCACTTTTTTTTTGGATAACATCATGCACTTTTTTTTTTTCTCATACCTTTCCTTTTAATTCTATTTTTTTTCCTTAATATCCCCAACATTTTTCTTTCTCATTACATCAATTATTATATATGTAATACTTCACGGTCTCAAAATAAGTTTCATTCCAAATTATTTTATACAGATAAAGAAAAATTATAAATCCTTATCAATAAAGTTGTTATAATTAAATGAAAGATATTTTAAAAATATTATCATTTGAACATGAGTAAAATTAATTAGATTGATTATGTTTAAGTCCAAGATTTAAAATAACTTTTTTTATATATATGAATCTAAGGAAAGTATTAACATTAGATTAAAAAATAAAAGTAACATTTATTAGGAGTATCGGTGAAAAATAACAATTAATGATACATTGAAAAGTTATATGCCACACTTATTTTAGGACGAAGAGAGTATTTCCTTTCTTCTAGAATGAATACATTTTTTACCTTTGTAAAAAATTTTAAAATTAATTAATATTCTAACCTTTTAATGAGATATCAAAACATCTATTTTAATTTTGCTTTGTAATAAATAGTGTTCTCTTAAAATACTTAATAATACATCATTTATTGAAATTAAGAGAAAAAATAAGGATATTTTAATAAAATTATTTCCTATTTAATGTTAAACTTTTGGAATATTTATTTTTTGAACTGTGTAAAAAAAAACTTAAACGTCAGTTAAGGGACGGAAGAAATATTATTTTTCCTTTAATTTTATTTCTTTTTCATCCAACTCATCTTTAGTTGCAACAACTTATTAATTAGTATTATGTTTTATTTAAAGATACCTTTATAAATGTTGTCTTCCACTAGCCGTCACCAGGGACTAAATTTTGGGCTAAAACTTCCTACATCCCAAAAGTTTTTTACCAACACTTTTTTCATTATGAAAAAGGGTAATTTAGGATGTAAAAATACATTCTGAAATATTATTTTTCCGTAATAAAAGGGGATGTTAGCAAAAAAAAAATTTGAAGTGCAGGAAAAAGAACCCCTAAAATTTGTTGTATAACAACACAACCATGAGACTTATGATATGACCTCTCACTGTCCTTTGGACCTGATGGGCTTAATCAACAAAAAATTGTTGGGTCCAACAAGTAATCCTCAAATTGTTAGGTAAAACGGGTGAGCTGCTATGTTTAAACAAAATATTAACCATGCATTCAAATTCTTTTTAATTAGATTAGATCAAATTTTAGATTCTGTATTAAAAATTGATTCAATTAGAATAAAATTGAATTTTATCATGCATTCAAGATTATTCAATAATTAGTTATATAACCATGTATTCAAAAACTTATATGAAATCTAATGGTTACCTGAGTGCTGAAAAAGCTATTTCAAAAAATTTATTTGAATAAAATATAATTTCTTAAGCAAGTTATACAATGTTTATAAATAAAAAATTAAATAATTTTTAAGATGTTTTTATGTTATTTTTTTTATTAGAACTAATGTTTTGGTTGAATAAATGACAAACTTTATATACAAATTATAGATGTAAAAGTTAAGATAAATTATAATGTCTGAAAGAGAAAGATGAAAAACATAAATGCAAGTAATGAAATATAATTATAACTATGCTAATAATTTAGATACAACATGAGACTTCATTAATAATTTAAAATGACTTTTAGACACCAAAATGTATTACATAATTAAGTTCAGAAACCAAAATTTTAGTAATAAGTTAAATTTAAGGAGTAAAATAATAAATTGATAGATTTAAAGACTAAATTAAGAATACAACGGATAGATATATAACAATCACATGAATGATAAATTAATTATCATGTCATCACCAGAGATATTACATAAGTGTGCCTGCACGTTAAGAATAATGGATGAAATATAAAATCAATCATCACACTTTTCTTTTCATATTCAAAAGATGAAATTTTAATTTTTTTTTTATATTTGGGGGAACTAAATATGCGGGCAGGCTCACAGGACCAAAACGAGTATTTAGACAGTTTTTTTCCATCAAAATGAGTCCAAGAAAGATGGGAACTGAGTCTGATTTTATAGTTCAGTCCTTATAGTAAAATCATGCAAAATTAATTGTAGCAGTTGAACATTTCATTCTTTGCTCCAACTTTGGTGGAATCCCCACCATTCAGATTCAGTTTTCACCTCGATTCCATTCCATGACAAGCAACGCTATGCACCCCTTCAGAAACCCAAAACCATGCCTTTCACTGTTCCACCATCTTTTCAGATTCAGAATCACACCCACCACCAATTCCCCCTATCCAACAATCCCATCGAATCACTTCTCAACTGATTCTTCCACAACATACCCGACAACAACTAAAACGACAACCTCTGTTTCCATCGATGCAGGTTCTTCTAACCGCAAACCCATTAGTCTATGGCCAGGGATGTTCCATTCCCCTGCCATATACGCTCTCTGGGAAGCCAGATCTTCCGTTTTCGAAAACCCCGTTCTCTCCAATGGCCCCTCCGTTCTCAAAACACCCTCCCGGAGCAGGACTTGCATTTTCTATAACTTCTCAGAAGATCACATGCTTCGCGAGCAGTATAGGAATCCATGGAATCACATCAGGATGGGCAAGCTCGTCGAGGATTTCGACGCTCTAGCTGGTACCGTTGCGTTCAAGGTCCATTTCTTTTCTTTTTTTTTTTTTCCAAATTGAATTGTGGGTTTTGTTAGTTACGGGTTTAAATGTCTTGGGTTTTCATTATATTAATGAAACTGATTCAAAGTTCATTTTTTTTAATGGTCTGATTCAAAGTTCACGTTTAGAACAAACAGGGTAGAGCAAAATAGCTTTGTCTTAAATGTTTTTAGAATAAATTATCCTGACACATCCTCCTGAAGTTTCGTGAAATTGCATAAATTCTGCATGTTTTTTAACATTTACAACAACTTCCCTCCGGAGGAAAATGTTTTTCAAACAATTAAAGAGAGTTAGTTTAAGGTAGAAAAAAGAGGAGGATTTGTGCAATTTAATGAAACCTCATGAGTGTCATTGTAATTTACTAAACATTTTGTTTTGTGCCCATGACATTGATGTGGAGTATTTATCAGCTTTATTGATAACTAATCTTCTACCGTATCAAAGAACCTGACTGACCTTTTAGTGGGATCTTCCCTCCCAATCACGTTTAATAATAATGAAAAATAACTATGGAGAAGCAAAAAAATATATATATATCTTTACTAGGAGGGTAAAGTAAGTAATGTTGATCTTTGATAAGAAAATCAAGGATCAATATTACCCACACATGCATATTAAATTACGAATGTGTTTGAAACATCAACCGTTAGATTTTTTCTGTTAAGAAGTGTCTGTGGTGTGTGGCTTATAGTACTTGGGAAGATTTATTGTATTCATGAGTTTTGGATATTGAAGTTTATTCCCTCTCTTTTGAGCAGCATTGTTCTAATGAAGATGGCACGGCAAGACCCCTTCTATTGGTAACTGCTTCTGTTGACAAGATGGTTCTTAAGAAGCCAATCCATATTGAAGCTGATTTGACCATTGTGGGTGCTGTTTCCTGGGTTGGCCGGTCATCCATGGAGATTCAACTGGAATTGACTCAGTCCGCTCAAGGTGCTGCCGGATGAATACAAGTTGATTCTTTTTTCTTTGGCCGTTATTTTATGAGATTATGGTTTATCTTTTGATTATAATAGACAGTAAGTGGTTAGAACGCGACAGATGGCATGTTACTATATAGTATGTACATAATTGGAATCAGAGAAACTTGATTAGGGAACACACCATAGAGATGGAAATAGTGGTGTGTCTATCAGTTAGTGTGAACTTCGGCTATGATTGAATTACTATTAGATGATCTGACAACAGAATACAACATCTATTTATAGAGCAAAGATAATGAGGGCTATGTGGATGCAGCTGGCTAACCCATCTAGGTGCTAACTGACAAACTCTCACTCAACAATTAGTTACGGCCATTATTCAGTTATAACTAACAAAAGTTGGCTACTAACAACCATTAGAAATTTGAGCAAAATTGTGTCATGAACTTTGTTCAATTTTCTTTCGGCTAATCCATGTTTACTTTCCTTTAGTGAAGCATGTTATCAGAGTGTGGTCTTGTAAGAATGCAAAAGTAAGAACCTCAACAGCTTCATTTAATCTCCAAACAAGCATTGACATTGCTTGTCACTTTAATATGTCAGAAATCGTGGACTTAATCGTTAGTATAATTGAATAATTACTGTCAAAAAATTTTGGTTATAATTTTTTTCCCAAATTGGTGGTGCAAAACCTGTATGGTTTATTACATAGACTGTTAAATCCACCCTAGTATCCTGCCTTTTGTGTACATTGTTTTGTAGCTTACTGTTCTTACAAACTTACATGCTGCTGTAAATAAAATGAAAAGAGTCAGACAACATATAGAAATGTTGACTAAAAGCCTGTTCAAGATGTTCTAGTTATATAAGCTCAAATCACATCTTTTTAGTGTTGTCTTTTAATCCTCTACCAGTTCAGCATGGCATCTGTTACCACTTACCAGCGATTAATTCCTTACCTGACAGGCTGACACTGAAACTTGGTGACAGGGAATCCCAATATCTCAAGCTCACCTGCACTTGTAGCTAACTTCACATTTGTGGCTCGCGACTCCGCCACTGGAAAAGCAGCCCCAATCAACCAGATCTCACCTGAAAGTGAGCAAGAAAGATTGCTCTGGGAAGAAGCAGAAGAGAGGAACAAATTTAGGAAAAGAATGAAACAAGAACAGAAACATGGAGAGAGTGAAGACCCTGCTAGGCTCAAAGCACTACTGGCCGAAGGGCGTATCTTCTGTGACATGCCAGCATTGGCCAACAGAGATAGTGTCCTGATGAAGGATACTTGCCTACAGAACTCTTTTATCTGTCAGCCACAGCAAAGAAACATCCATGGTCGTATCTTTGGAGGATTCTTGATGAGAAGAGCGTTTGAACTTGCCTTTTCAACTGCTTATGCCTTTGCTGGTGCAGCACCTCATTTCCTAGAAGTTGATCATGTTGATTTTTTTAAACCTGTAAGTACTCATCACAGACACTATTTGTTCTAAATATTTAATGAACTGCATTTCCTCATTTCCTGAATGGTATTGATGTTAAAATCAGTTGTACCTTCTGGAAGTTTTCTTTCATCAATGAAATTGTCTAGGGGAACAGAATCATCATGACCTCATTTATGTGATTTTCTTTTTCTGATGACCTACTTTGTTTATTTTCATATTATCATCAATTTGGATTATTTAGCACCTTTTGATAAAGTTTATATATCAATAGAAAAGAACAATTTTATTGACATTTAAACAGGACATTCAACTGAAAACAACTTGATGATGCAGGTGGACGTTGGAAATTTCCTTCGTCTCAAGTCTTGTGTTCTGTACACGGAACTTGACAACATAGCTGAACCCCTGGTGAATGTGGAAGTTGTTGCACATGTGACAAAGCCTGAGCACCGCTCAAGTGAGGTGAGCACTATAATTATAATATAATATGAAATATTTACTTAAAGTTTCTGGATACACATAAATTTCCTTCTCATAAAATTTTAGTAATGGAAAGATGTATCAGAAAAGTTGTCTTCTGTGATTTTTTTGTTTTTTTCAGTGAGAGCAAAGAGTTCCATGGAGTGTTGTCAGCAAATTCCTGTCTAATTTTATTTTGTTACAATTACTCAATTAGGATGGATAATAATTAGTAAGCTAACATCAAATTATATATCTATTATCTATCGAGGATCTAACTCAGTTGGTTGAATAAAGTATAAAGTATGCAAGTTTTTGTAAACCCTTTGGTACAATAATAATACTTGTCTTCGATTCCCACAAATAAAATAAAATAAAAAATTATATAACTATTATCTAATGGAATACAAAAATGAATGCCTCATTTTCATTTGAGATTCACATGTTCATATATCTAGTAATTTTCATTTCATTCCATGCTCTTCTTAAAACAGGTATCTAACAGATTCTACTTCACATTTGGTGTTGATCCTGTGGCCATTAAAAATGGGTTGAGGCTTCTACATGTTGTTCCTGCTACAGAAGAGGAAGCACGGAAGGTGCTTGAACGCATGGATGCTGAGAACCTGAGTTTGGTTAAAAAAGATGGTAATCTAAACGTTGTCAAGGAGAACAAGTGTACGGAGAAAACAAATCTCTGATATAGCACCTGTAGAACTTTCTTAGTAGTTGTGGATTGAACTACAGAGCGATTTTGAAGGGTTTTTTTTTTTTTTTTTCCATTCACGATTAGAGGTAAAAAGATAATAGCTTCTCTTGGTGGTTCAATAGAGGAGGCAACACAATTCTCAAACCTTTAGAAATCAATAATAATAATCGCAATTTCCTTAATCAACGTGTCAAACACCTCAAGTCTTCGAATAGCTATGAGAAAGAGACAATGTTTCTTTCATCACGAATATTAATATTTACAGATGATGACATTTAAGACTGCATTGACTCCTTCCTTTGATAGATAGTAACACTTGATGATGCCATTGCCACTCACTGTGGCCACAACACACTAAAGTCCAAACTGAAGTCACAATCCTATATTTCCCAGTATCAGAGTCTGGTTAGATTTAATGTTCTTGGTAGTAAAAGTCACTGGCAAAAATGGCATCTTTCTAAAAACTAGAGACTTTTACAATTGAAACAACTTTTATTATGGTGCCCCACATACAACTTGTGTATTAGTAATTTCAACTTATTCACACAATCCTCAATTTACGAAAGTTAAGAAAAAAGCAAATCTAAAATTTGTCATTGATCATTTGTGAATACAAATATAGAGAAGCAGCCAACCTAGCACAAAAGTAGAAAAGAATGCACTCATTATATAATCTAGGCAGTAAAACATATACAGAGCTACATAGGCAGGAAAACAAGAGCTATGATAGCATGAGCTTTGTTTCATCATCATAGGGGTAAAGCTGGGTTTCTGGTTCAGTGAGATTTGAGTGAAAATGTCACTTCACATGATAATATTTGGATGATGAAAATCCAACCCATCAATGACCAAACATGCCCAAACTACTTCAACCTGTTACATCTGGGTCAGATTGGCTTTGAGAGGTTAATCAGATTCAGAGGAATCAGATGGTTGCTTACCAATAATTTCAGGGAAAAAGGTTTGCATTATAGGATTTGCAGGCATTACAGATTGACGGGAACCAACCAACGTCCTCTCATTTACTTTACCAATTTCCTTGCAAACACCATCTAGGATTGAAAGGAAATCCCTCACAACCATGAAAATTCTAAATGGATGAGCTTCTTCCTTTGCTGAATTTCCATGGAAATACTCAGTTATCTCCTTCACTGAAGAGAGGGCATTTTTCTCTTGGCCCTGGATTGTTGAAATCTCTTGCTCTCCCCTCTCCAAGAAACATTTCATTGCGTCAGAAAATTTTTGGTTAGTTTCTTTCAAAGGTGACTCCTCGTTCAATTTTACAACTTGCACAATTTTTTCGATTCCTCTGGCAAGTTTAGCAACATCACTACTGAGCATGTCCGAATCCATAGCAGCTGTTTTCTTAACATTGGTGAGCTCCCCACTCAAACCTGAAACAACTTGCAGACCAAGCTTTTTGAAGTCAACCTCATCTTGAAGAGTATATTGGTGGTCATTGTCAGCGGCATGGTTATTGTTAGAACCAGAAATATGAGAACCCTCAGTTCTAACAATTTCCCATACAACGAAATGTAAGAGAGTGGTCTTTCCATCAGTCCCTTTAATATCAACTAACTTCAAAAGTGTGTCCAGTTTGAACGCATGAGCATCACCACGATTGGTTCCAACATTCATTCGATTTCCTGTTCTGAGAACAGCTTCGAGTATCTTCAGAAACATGCGGCTTTTCCTTAATTCCTCACAGGCCACCTGTGGAAAAGGATGAAATACGAGAACCACGGGTACATTGGTAAAAATTGATATCAGTCAGGCTACACATACAAGTCTGTTTTGTGTTTCCTAATCACAATGGAAAAAGGATCATTTTGGAGATTTCTATCTAGGGTAATCTTTTTTTTTAAAAAAAAGGATAATACTGTGGACGCTAGAATAAAAAATGAGCTGAAAATTCAGCTCCTTTGATACTGAATATAAACATAAAATGAGATTTTGGAAAGCTAGAATAACAAGCTGAAAATATTACCAACATTTAGCTCCTTTGATACTGAAAGGTCAATCTGGTTCATAATATCCCAAAACACATTTAAGAAAACAAAATGATCAAATTGAGAGAGATAAATGAGATCAGAATATATATACCTCCAGAGTTTCAAAGGACTTCTTAAGATATTCTAATTCAGAATCAAAGTTTGCAATGTAGAGCATAGCATCCACTCTCTTAAAAGCAAAAGGTATATCAAGCACGACTTTAAGAAATTTCTCAGCCGGGCCAAGCTTGAAGGGCGATTCATCTTGAAACTCCTTCAGCTTCGATTCTTCATCTTTAGTTGGAGCCATCTTCAATAAACTTTCAAGAAGTTCCGTCCCCAACGTATCACAATTGCCTATAGACAGCAAAATGAGGCTTAAACATTTCCCCCAAAAACATACAGCCACTAACGAGGAGAAAAAGAAGAAGATAAACAGAGTTTAACAAGGAACAACGTTGCATAACTTTTCTTATAGTAGGAGCAAAGTTTGATGTTGAGCCATAAGACCATGAACTACACAAAAAAGCAGTAAAGACCAATGAAGAATACAAATAATAAATAAGTTTTACATGCCATTCCGTGATTGATACATAAACAAGAACACAATAGGCATATACACGTGCATAATGATAATAAAATGACAACAAAGCATAAGCAGTGCAGTATAAAAAAATTACAAAAAGAACTACATCTTTATGTTTAAAATAAAATAAATTGGTAGAAACTGTGAGCATAGAAGACAAAGTGGATCATCACCTTCCCTAAGAGCATCACAAACTTCATCAATAGTCACATTCAGCGCTCTAAGCAAAATGGCAATGTTCTGAGACTTCTTAGGGTCAAGCACCCTATTCTCCAAGGGCATTGGAGACGCAGAATGAACTACTTGACGCCGAGGATTATGATTATCTCTAATCGCAACACCGAAACCCTCCTTGGAATTATTATTATTATTATTTACCATGAAAAGTGTTTCAATCATGTCCTCGTTCAACCTGCACCACGAATCATTAAAACAAAACCCAACACAAGTAACAACATATAAACATAATATATATATATATATATATATATATATATATATATATATATGTGTGTGTGTGTGTGTGTGTGTGTGTGTGTGTGTAAAACATTATTTGAGAAAGTCGAATGACGTAAACATGTCTTACTGAAAAGAACTTGGTCCCAAGCGATCCCAAACCATGACCCTGTCCGAGCTGGCCTTAACTTTGTCCCAATGTAAAGCTTTCAACTTTGGCTTCGGAGTCTCCTCACTCTCGTTCCTAAAAGTAACACTTTTATCAACCGGAGCCTCCCAAAACTGCGGCGGTGGCGGAGGAGGTGGCGGCGGAGGAGTAGGTAAATCGGTGGCCGCTGGAGAATTTTTCCTCTGAGATGGAACATGCCATTCTTCCCTCGGAGAAGAAGAGGATGAAGAGAAAGAAGGGGAAGCAGGGTTGTTGTTCGGTGGCAATGATTTAACACTTGGGGGGCTGAAATTCAGAGAAGGGGAACGAGAAAAAGAGAGTGAATTGGAGCGTGGGTAAGAAGGGGTTCGAGAAGTGAAGCTTCTGGAACCGAATTTATCCACGTGGAAAACACGTGAGCTGGAAGCAACAACACCAGAAGGAGAAGGAGAACTCTTTTGTTGTTTGTTAATTTTCCCACCAGAAGAACCACTTGGAGAAAAAAACTGTTCTTCTTCTTCTTCTTCTTCATTTTCCTTTTCTATGATATCTTTATCATTATTCTCTTCTTCAGTGGTCCATGGTTTGAATTTGTGACGTGGCAATGGCGGCAGCGGGTTGAGCTCTGGCGAGTCGCCGAGTTTCTGATACGGTGGCCGAAAACTTTCATGGTGGCTGGAGCTTGAGTCAGTGGTTGCTGTTGTTGTAGTTGAGGTGGTGGTGGTGGTTACGGAGTTCGCCACCGTGCCGAGGTAGAGAAGCTCCGATGTGGGACTCGTTTTGCCGCGGGGTTTACGTTCGGCGCCGTCGGAGGCGGCGGTGTTCGGCGGGAACAGGCGGAGGCTGTCCGATCTCGAGGCCTTGTCGTCGTCGTCGTCGTTGACATCAGAGGAGGAGTGTGTGCGGCGGCGGTGGTGGAGGAGGAAGGCGGCGGCGGCGGCGAGGAGGGCGATTGAGCAAAGAGAGAGGGAGACGGCGAGGGCAGCGGCGGAGCGGTGGTGACGGGAGATGGGGCGGGGGAGAAGGAGGGAGGAGATGTTGGCCGGAAAAGTAGCGAGGACGGCGGGGGAAGGTGGCAGTGGCGGAGAATGGTAGGAAGGGAAGAAAGATTTCTGCGGCGGTGGTGGTGAAGAAGATGAAATAGAAGAAAATGGAAGCTTGGGTTGTAGATGTTGTTGCTTCGGTTGAGGCTCAGGAGATAAATAGCTTGGAGCTTGTGCTGGCGGAACAGATATTCTCGGAAAAAGTGGTTGATGGAGAACACGGCGAGGCTGTGAAAAAGAAGAAGAACAAGAAGAAGAAGTGAGTAAAAGTGATAACAAGAGAACTAGAATGTTGAAGGGTGCACACATGATTGTTGTTGTGGTGGTGGTGTGAGAGTCAGAATAATAATGTTGGTGTTGGAGTTAATGAAGTAATCAAAGGGAGAGAGACTGGTGGAGGAAGAAAAAAGACTGGTAGGAATGTAAGTGGTGAAAATATGTAGTTCTGGCTAGATGTTATTTTAATTACCAAGTATTTATCAATTTTATTAATAAATATAATTCAGGGTCTCTCATAATAATTATCTTCTATGTGTGTTTGTTTCAATGCAGAGAGTAAAAAAAAAAAAAGCATGATATTGTGTTGGAGTTGGAGAAATAGGAGTACTTGTTGTTATGACTGTGAAGGTGGAAAATCTGCGTGCGGGTTCTTAAAGGGTGAAGAAGATGATGAGTAGTTTGCATTTGGAGGCAAGTGAAAGTTAAAAAGGCAGATAAGGGAATCGTAGCTATGGTATCTCTCTTGTCTGAAAAGTTGTGATGTTTTCCTTGTCCTTATGCTATGACGGTGATTTCTGTCTGACCAACACATATTCAAAAGCTCTTTCAATTGCATGTCCCGTGTTTCATCAGAGAAAAGCAATACGTCGAAAACTCCAAACAACAATTTTAAGCAATATTAGCATTAATTTTAAGCAATATTAATGCTAATATTGCTTAAAAGTGTTTTCTATTGTAGATTAATTTAATTTTTAACTGTAAAAATATGGTTTTAAATGTTTAATCTTTAAAGTTAAATAACTTTTATTAGCTTTTCTGTAAGTGTTTATCTCTTGAATTATATATATATGAGGACAACTGTACATTCTTCTTTTAATACTTTCTTTGTAATTAACTGTTTTTTTAAAAAAAAATTATTAATTTTTAATAAATCTTATATCTAAATTAGAAGAAAAAATCATTAAATAATAAATATTTTCACTAAAATGAATGACTTATGATAAATTTCGGTCAATAAGATGAAAAGTATTAAAAATATATATTAAAGATATCGTTCTTAACATTTTGGTTATACATTTATAATTTAATCTTCTAGATTTTTAATTCAGTTGCTATGTACGTGCAAAACTTATTGATTGGGTATTTCCCGTCATGCGTTAACTATATTTTTTATTTAGTCTTCATACGCAACACATTCTTAATTTCATCCTTGTACTACACAACATTCTTAATTTAGTCTCAACAAAGAGGAACCAAATTAAAAATAAAATTCATGTATAAAAATCAAATTAAAAACTTGTAAGAGAGTTAATGATAATAGCTAGGGATCAAAATGATAAAGTATAAAAATTGATTTAAAAATAAACTACATGTATAAAAATCAAATTTAAAACTTGTAAAAGAGTTAATGATGATAGGGATCAAAATGGTGAAGTATAAGAATTGATTTAATAGTTTTCATGTATAAGGATCAAATTAAAATCTCATGACTCGTTTAGGAACTAAATTATATGTGTAACCTAAAAATATAAACAAATATTTATTGTTAATATTATTATTATATTACATTGTTATAATGTATTAGAATTTTACATTTATTTATATTTTAAATGTCAAGCATGTTGACTTATATAAAAAAATCAAAATTAAACTTATTAATTAGATTATTCGAACATAAATTTAGAAGTCTTATTGTAAAATATATTTTTAAATAAGTTACATAAATGTAAAAATAGATATTAAAAATATATTTACATCATATATTAAATTTAATTTTTATACAACTTAATATACATATTTTTACCTCCTTTATCATGATGTTAAATTATCATAACATATATTAATAATATGTTTGGTTGTGGAGAAGCACGAGAAAAAATAATAAAAATTTTCAAAATTTATTGTGATCTTACATCTCTTTTTCTTTACTTTAATTTAATTTTTTTTTCATTTTTTTATCTTCTTTGCAACCAAACCAATCATAAGCTTGTATGAATCAAACCAAACCTTAAAAGGGTTATTAACAAATGAAAAGGTGAAACTTAACTCATATATTTTTAATCAATATTAGATTTAGACATGGCAAAAGTCTAATATATTTTCACCTCTATTTAAAATGAAGAATGTAAATGTCATTTTAATTAATAATAAATTAATTTTTATTAATAATATTTTTAAACCTAAATTTACTTTTAATCCTACGAATATGCAATTTTGATCTCATTAAAAAATTAATTACAAATTTGGTTATCCATATTTTTAGAATTAAATGATTTTAGTCCACGTGTTGTCATCCAAAATTATATAAAATAGTAATTGATAACATGTGTGACTAATTTATTTGCATAGAAAAATACTAATAACTGGAAAATTAGACTGGACTAATTTATTTGCATATATAAAATTTTCTTTAATATGTTTTAAAAACTGGAAAATTATTTATTTGAAACAATAACTTAAAAAATATATTGTAAGAAAATTTTCTTTAAAAATATATATTAATATTTTAGCAAAAAAATAAAGAAAATATCTTTATCCTATGCAGCATGATTGCATGGTCTTTATTTTTGATATATTCCATCCACAATTTCTTTATACTCATTCTGGGTCAATAATATGTCAGAAAGTGGAGGTACGATCTGTCTAATGGTAACTTTGTTTTCACACTTTCACTAGTGATGATCTGAAAAGTTTCGGACTTTTCGTTGAATTGGCCGTGGATCACTCATCTGAATAAGTGGTGCACTGCAGCTACACTGCTGATAGTTTTGGGATTAGACTACACTCCTTTTTATATTCTTTTATTCTGTACCTATATTTGGAATTTGGATGATAAAAATTTTAAAAGAAAATAAATAATGTGAAATTAATAATTTTTTATTATTTAAATTACAAAGCAATAATGACTAGAAAAATAGTAAGGATTCGTATATGAAGAAGAAAAAAACCTCCTCCAATAAGTGTGAACTGGGGGGAAGGGCTTTTGATTTGGCTAAATTAGCTTTTGAATTGTGTTGAAATGTAATGGATTGTGGAAGGTTCCCATCATGTATCGCCACTTATACGATCAGATGTACAGACTTTAGTTATCTCTGTGGAATAAATATATCTAGACTTCTCTTTAGAGATTGGGAAAATGACCGTATTTGTCTTTTCCTTTAAGTATTTAAAAAATCAAATATAACAAATGATAGATAACATTTTAGTTAATTATGTTTAATTTGTATGAAAAATTATATTATTTATTTATATTCAAACGTTGGTACCACTACGTATGAATTAATTAATTTGAGGTTATTCTAATTTAATTAGTAATTTTGGGTTTAAGTGGTGACTCTAAGTATAGAATTGTATTTATTTCCAATTCAACAAAATATAATAAAAAATCACAGCACCATCATAATTTAAGGTCTGTTGCTCATCGCCCTGGAATTGCAACACCTTAACAGCAGAGTGATTAGGGATTACAAAATGAATTGAACTAAACTAAAAAATAATTTAAAATTTGATTCAATAATCAGCTTGTTAAATTTGATTCATCAATCAAATGAGTTAAACTTAAATTAAAAAATAAGTTCATTTGATCAATTAATTGATTTGATATATATATATATATATATATATAATTGATTGAATTTTTTATTATTTTATATACTCAGGTGTGATCGTTTTTATTTATCCAGGCTAGATAATTGTTATGTTTTTAGATGGGTGTGTTTTTTGTCTGATCGTATAAAGTTAATAGAATAAGTTTAGTTTAGTTTTTTAAAAAAATTTAACAATGATTTTATTCAAAATTACTTAATAAATTAAAATTTTAAAATGTATAGAATTTAAAAAATTTAATTTTATGTGATTCAAGTTAACAAGTTGAATCTTTTGCGAGCTTCAATCAAGTCAAATTTAAACTGAAAAAGAAAAACTCATTGTCAAATTCAAGCAAAGCTAAATATTAAGAGCGAAGGTGAACCTAACTCATTTTTAGTAGTAACAAAGTCCGTGAACCCTAACCTCAAATCACCATACCCATGAAACGGGTGCCAAAAGGAGAGGACGTTGGACTCGACAGCTCGAGAGGACCACAGTAAAAAATCCCGGCGATGCCACGCTAGATCTTGAAGGAGGGGATGGAGAAGAGGCAAAGCTCCAAGGTGTCCAATTCGTTGAGGAAGGAATGTTCAATGGAGGTTTTCTCGAGCTTGAGGGCGTTTAGGGCTTCGATGGCGGCGATGATTTCAGGTTTGGGGGTTTTGGCGACCTTGAGGGCACGGACGACATTGCCTTGGGCTTCCACTGCGGTGCGCTTCTCGACGAGGGTTTCGCGGAGGAATTCATCGGTGGCAACTATGGAGAAGAAGATAGGGAACATGAGAGCGTGAATGTGAAAGTGAGTTGAATTGAATGAGAAGATATTATATTTTATTGCTATCGCTCTCACTTTCACTAAATGCTTGAGCATACCACCATTACATGGCGACGAAAGTGTTCAGTGGAAAATAAAATAGAATAACAATATTGGAATCTAAACGCGTTTTTTAGTGTCACAGTGTTAGAAAATAGAATAGCTATTCTGGATTTGAAAACTTTTTATGTTGTTGAGTTGAATGAAGATGACAGAAGATGAGGGTGGAGGAAGGAGAATGAAGAAAGTCGGTAGATGAAAGAAAAATAAAAGTTAATATTTTGTGATGATTTTTAGTATTTTAATATCAACAGAAAGGATTATTTAAACAGTTTTTTAAAATATAAAAGACTAAAATAACTTTTTAAGAGATAAAAGATTAAATTAAAAGATCATAATAACAAAAACAATGATAGTCTTATTATAGGGGTTTATAACTGAATTTTAATATCAGTGATAAATCAAACATTTGTAGTTATGCAATTATCTTATAGTTAATATTTACTTATATATTTTTTCAAAATATTTTATACATTAAAATAAACATATTTAATAAAGTATCAAATTATTTTGAATTTTTATAAATTTTATAGAGTAGGTGTTTTTTGATTAATTTTTTTATTCATTTTATAGAGTTGGTGTGCTCAATACGAAATTTTAATTTAACGATTAAATTAATAAAATATAATTTTATTAAAGGTTGTAACTTTATCAAGAGTTATTTTAAGAGTAATTTGATTTTTTTTTCTCCTCTCTATAATACACGCACATGATTTATTTAAGTTATCATACAACTACTCGATGACTTTTATTTTTGACCATTTTTATATAATTGTATATATGATCTAGACTATAAAATTTTATTAACTTTCAGTTTAAATTTAATCATACTATATATATATATATATATATATATATATCTTTAAAAAGTATATTTTAATATATTAAAATATATGAAATAAATAAATAAAAACACTAAAAGGGATGGTTAAATAATGTGTATGTGAACTTTAAAATCGCAAGACCTAAGATTTTATAAGTAAGTTTGTGAACTGTTTCATCCAATGAAAATGAAAAAACATGTAAAAGTTAGAAGGTAAAAATACATTATTTTATATACTAATTCACTCAAGTATGTTTAGCTCTCTTTCAAACTTAGAAAAGTTTCATTAACCAACAAAATTACAACAAGTATTTTCTATCACTTGTGATCATAATAACAATAATCTCAACCCAAATTTATTAAACTCAAGTATTTTTTTTATCACATAGTCACTTTTAATATTCAGAAAGATTGATATATTTCAAGGATAACAAGAAAAAGCATATAATGATTCATCAACTCAATCAAAATGCGTAGAATGTTTGTCCTGGTAGGTGTTTTATTTGACTGATAAGTAAGATAATAAATAAATAAAAATATAATTAATATTTTTGTTAAAAATATTTTTAATTCATCACTTTCCTCATCCTTCCCTGAATCAACTTAAGAGAAGAAAGGAGATATGATCAGGGGGAGATTAATAAGCCACTTGGAATTCACTTTGTGGTCATTTTCTTTCCTTTTGTAATCATAAGATCATGGGCTAATCAGAAGATCGTTCTCTCTCGCCATAAAATCATGACACTAATTAATTTTCAAGATTGTAAAAATCATTAAAATGGATTTTATCTTTTCCAACAAAGTATTTTACATACACATGATTAGAGAGTTAAATTCCTATCTACATCCTTAAGGAATTCAATCATCTACAAACATTGCTATTTTCTCCTATATATTTTTGGCCAAGTGGTGACAAATTAATGACATTATTGTAAAAACATAGTCTCGTGACCTGATCCCATTTGCCTCCACGGCTCTACTGTTGGTGTTTGCATATGTGACCGCATAAAATTTATGGTGTCCAAGGTCAGGATACTATATGGTATATGGACAGAACAGCAGCATAAAATTTGATGTATTTTAATGAGCTTGATCCTCAAGTAACAATATGTCACTACCGCTTAGATTATTTTAATTTTGGAGGGGAATGTTTCCTTGAATGGTTTTTGTCTTTGTTTGATCTTGTTGTAATCATCATTTTCTTCGCAGTTAAAAGTTAGTCCTTTGATTTTGTAATATTTTTAATTGTTATGTATATAATTTTATATTTCGGTTCTTATACAGAAATATATTTACAAATCAGCCTGTGTATTTTCCAATTTTTTTATAGCTCATCGAATTCATTTTTCACACAATTTCATCATGTATATTGTCTTTTTTATATGAATATTAATTTGATTTCATACTTTTCATGCATGTAAATCTAGTGAAATAAGTTTCATGCAAGATGAGTCCAATGATGATAAGTGAGATTTAAAATAAATTTTAAAAAGCATATTTTACTTTAGATAAGATAAATATATATTAGATCTTTTTGCTAACATGCTAACTTTTTTTTAATAAATGTATCCTTTTTTGTTTGATAAAAATTAAAAGTAAATACTTTTTTTTTGGATTAAAACTTAAACTTTAATTGTTTTATTCTTGTATAACTTGATTTTATGTTTCAATGAAAATAAAGATTCAAAATTAAGTCTTAATTTGAAAACAATCATTATTTTAGAAAGACAATTTTAACCTGGGTTAAAAACATAAATGATTAAATTGATTTTTTAAAAATAAAAAAATAAATTAAATATAACAAAAAACAAAAAAAAAACTACAAGTATATTTTAGCCAAAACATAACTATGTATCAAGCATATCACACAGTATTAACAATGATATCTATTTTGACAGAATCCTCGCCTTTCAAGCTGTGTAGCTCTGCAAATATATTAAAGAAAAGCCCACGAGCTATATAGTATATACAATTTATCAATTTTGGAACCTCTGAATCGTTTATTGGCAAAATGAACGTGAATGTGTTTTATTTACAAACTTTTTATCAAAAGAGATTTCTTTTTAAACATATTTTGGAGGGAGTATGTTTTGTAAGGGTTTCGTCAAAAGGAATGGTGGAACAGCTATGTCGCCATTTGTATTTACGAAAACATATTTGTACATGTCACCTTAAAATTCACGTGTGCATGTGGGTTTTGCCATTACCATTGGTGAAACACACATGCATTGTCTCACCATCATTCATCCACGTCATGCCCCTTCACCAATGTATACCATGTCCATCATTCAGCATGGGTTTCGCCAATAGGACTAGTGTATCTAGCATGTTTCATCATGATAGCTGGCGAAATAGGGTAGGGGTTGGGTTTTGTTATTGTGACTGGTGAAATAAGGGTAAGACATAATTAAATATTATTTCCCATTATAACAAATCATATCAATTTAAAAAAAACAATCAAAATAAAGTTAAAAATATATTATATCAATCATCAATTACAACTGTATTTAATTTTTTTCCATTAAAATCAATCATCCCTAATTTAACTACAATCAATTACAATCATATTTAATTTTTTCCGTCTAATTTTTTCTGTTAAAATCAACATGCCTAATTTTTTCCCGTTAAAATCAATCATCCCTAATTTAAATACAATCAATTACAATCGTATTTAATTTTTTCTGTCTAATTTTTTTTCGTTAAAATCAACCATGCATAATTTTATTCCATTAAAACCAATCATCCCTAATTTAACTACAATCAATTACAATCGCATTTAATTTTTTCCGTCTAATTTTTTTCCGTTAAAATCGACCATGCCTAATTTTTTCCATTAAAATCAACCATCCCTAATTTAACTACAATCAATTACAATCATATTTAAATTTTTTTGTTTAATTTTTTTCTGTTAAAATAAACCATGCCTAATGTTCTCCCGTTAAAATCAATCATGCCTATTTTGTCAGTTTTACTGGCGGAACCTATGGGGGATGGATGCATGCATGGCCATGTGATGGATGGGATGAACGGTGCTTGCATGCACAGTGGGTTTCGCCAATAGTGGTGGCGAAAACAACATGTCCGTGAATGCTTTTTGCTTTTTCTGTGCATGAACAGTGATGTTGCAAGATGTTCTGCAGTTGACGATACGCATATTTCGCCAATCTTAATAACGAAACCCCTAAAATAAAAGACCTCTTCTGAAATATGTTTGAAAAGGAATCCCTTTTGATAAAAAGTTTGTAAATAAAACTCATTGACGTCATTTTGCCATCGTTTATTTGTCCCTTATCGGTTGCAAAAAATATAATGGACGGCTATATAGTATATACATAAAACAAAAGTAAAATCAATATTAATGTTTTTCTCTTTCATATTCTTTTTATTATTGGGTAATTAAGGATATATGTATATAAAATATTGAATTATTTTTACACTATACTTATATAAGAGAAAAATGTCGTTCAAACTTATTTTTATTTTGTTTTCTATCTTTTTAAAAAAAATGATATAATCTTTTTGTTTTAAAGTTCAAACATGATTTGTGTTTTTTTGTCTTAATTTTCTGATTTATTAAGAGAAAAAAAATTATGACTAATTCAAAATTTGGTTAAGAAATAAGTAAAACATAACCAATGATTATTTTTATGAAGGATCAAACTTAAATATCATCTGAATGATTTAACTTTGAACACTTTTTATTTCAATAATATATAATTTGTTAATTGTAGAGGTTAATTAAGTATGTTCAACCGATAGTCTTGACCCCTATGGTAACTATCATAAGACAATGATCATAAGGGTCTGAATTCGAGTTTGATAGAAAAGAGCATAAATAAAAGTTATGTTCATTATGGCCATGGAGAAGGCATATATACTCTCATTATTATTGTCATTTAAAGTTTTTTTCTTTAGAATATAATTGAGAAAAAAGTATTATCAGATAAACCAAGCTTAGTACTTTGCTATTGACTAAAAAACATGGGATCAAAACAACGGAAAGAGTCACTTACTTCCCATCATTATTGTACAACAAAGTTATATCACGTGGAGGTCTCTAATTCTTGAAAGTCATGGTTTTGTTCTTATGTTGGTGTGGTGACCCGAGGCACGCATGGGAAAATTAAAACACTTTAATATTCTAAATATTTAATTAAAAAGATTTTATAATTAAATCTACAATGTTTAAATAGAATATTATAGGCTTATGAATATTAAAAAAATTAAATATTCAATAATTAACTATTAAAAACACAAGTCAATCATATTTAAGTGAATAAGATACCACATTGAACTCAAACCTTAATATTTATTACTAGTAAAATTGACAATTTGAGCTTGGGCTGACAAACATCTTGTAACTAAAGTCAAGTTGGGTTTCTAAAAACAAGGCCCAAAAACATTAAGCTTGTGTTGGGTTGACCAATTTTTAATAAAGATTAATTTAATTTGTATGCCAAACATAGGTTTAGAGTAGGCCATTAGATTCTAAGCCCATAGAAAATTGATCTTGGGGTTTTGAATCCTACATCCTATACTTGTATTTTGCACTCCCCAAGCATCTTTGAAATTACTAAATTACCCTTAATGAGATATCACCTCCCCAACCTTAACACCTCCCTCCTTGAGAAACCATCTACCCTAACACCTCCTTCCCCACGACGCACCTCCCACCTACAGCAATAGCTCCTGCAACGGTGCCTTTCCCTCCTATGAAGGTTGTTGTTCTTACTACAATAACTCTCCTCATTTTCTCCCGCCACCTTGTTCCACCTGTACCCTCCTCATTGCGGCTCTTCGTATGCCCTCCTTCCTTTGTGTGTCGCCATTCAAGGTAAGTTCCTTTCGTCTCTTTTGGGTTCTAGTGAGGGGTTGAGTTCTGGTAGGGAAGGTTTTCAGTTTCGAAATAGATATTCTGGAACAAGTGTTTTGGAATAGTTGTTCTAGAATAACTCTTTTGGAACAACTATTTTGAAATACCTATTCTGGAACAACTATTTTGAAATATCTATTCTAGAGCAACTATTTCGAAACACCTATTCCGAAATACCTGTTTTGAAGATATAAGATAATCCATGATTCTAGGACTACTTGACACAGATAGCAAACATAAGATATAATTATATGACATTTTTGTATTGTTTATATTTGTCACCCCTCTCACAACCTAAGACAACAAATGTCTTCCTTCCAGGTTGTTCATTTATTGTGTATCACCTTAAAATGATAATAACAAAACTGAGCTCAAATACAACCGCCAGAACCCATTTCAATAACTCATCTTGAGTATGAAAAACCTACATAGACAACATACAACATATTTTAGTCAAAGTTCACCTTTTAAGCATTAAATACATTAACAATTAAATAAATTACATATAATAACACGATAAAATTACCTCTGTAGTTGTAAAAAAATTGCTACAATCTTCATTTTTAAGTGCATCATCCACATTCTTATCCATATCCATGTCAACTTCATTGAACATCTTGTTGAAGTAATCGTCCTCCATACACACTAAAATTGTAAAGCAACAAAAACAATCAAAGTTATAATTATCCAATCTCCCTTTGCTTTTGAAAACATATTCAACCATCATTCCATAAAAGGCACTCCAGAAGTGCAAATTAATCTTATGGAATAGCCATTTTGGAACACAAAACGAGTTTTGGAATGAGTATTCTATAGTATATAAAATATGCTTCCAAAATAAGTGTTTTGTACATGCTATTAACATTTTGAATTAAGCAATCTGGAGTAATATACGTGTTTCCAAAACAAGCAATCCAAAAGCATTGTTTTAGTACTCTGAAATGATTATTTTGGAAGACCTTTTTTGCTTATAGAATAGTCATTCCGAAACACAAATTGTCTTTCGAATAGACATTCTGGAGTATATAAAATATACTTTTAGAATAGTTATTCTTGGAAAATGCTATTAAAATTTTGGAGCATGTGATTCGAAGTTAATAAACAAAAAGCTTAAAAAGGGGGAGATAACGTACCTTCACGTGGACTCACTAGAGTTGTGCAACTGCAACATCTATAAAAAAAAATGGTGTCGAATATTAAGGATTTTGCTGCTCCCTCGTGGAAGAGAATCGTTGAGTATGATAGAGAGAAGGAGAGGAAGCTCGTGGGATTCTCGTGGAGTTCAATGTTAGGGTAGAATGGTTTTTGAAGGAGAGAGGTGTTAAGGGTTGAGGAAAGAGGTGTTATTTCATTGAGGGTAGTTTAATAATTTCAAGAATGCCTAGGGTGTAGGATACATAAATGGGAGCACAAGATTCAAATCCCTTGACCTTGACCCAACTTGGTTTCACAGTCTAGCCTAGTGAGTCAATATGTCAATTCTAGTCACTATGTTGCCACATGATCTCCACATTGCAAGGATTGGTCACATGATTGTACCATCGTCTTTAATACTTTAGAAATATGAGAAGATATAATGCAAGAGAAATTCCCATTAATGAGTCACAATTTAATTATATAAGTGAACTTAACACTGCATTCAACTTAAAACCATTAGACTTTAAGACTCTGACATATTACCATTTGATTCAAGCCAACCATCTCAAATCCTTGACACTTCTTCAACATGAGGAGTTGTGTCTAGGATATCAAGGGATCTGAACATATGACTAAGGTGCCAAAAACGTGATTGTCAATTGACAGTCACATTGCACTCGTGACCCTAACCGTCTAACTGATTCTCTTCCCTAAATGTTTCTTATCTAAACCAAATCACACAAGCAAGTAAGATCCTAATTCCATTCTCATTCCTAAACTCACCTTAATTATTTACTGGATTGAGTGCCAGAGTAGTTGCAAATTCGCAGGAACCATCCATCAAGGAGCCACCACAATCGTCATCATATACGCCATCCTCATGATTCACATCTAGTCATCAAAGCATAATTTGTCTCTTCCAACGAGCATAAGACAATGTCCATTTGTTACTTCTGTATCCTAATATTAACCATAGACCACATTTAATATATTGGTAATCTACAAAAAAAATCCTAAAAAATGGATTAATATTATGATGCCATCATGACTCAGACCTTACTCATTTACTTAACCAAACATTTCTAATTAAGGTTGTAGAGGTAAGAATTATAATGATCAATCTTAATCCTTAAATTAAAATAGAAGGTTGAAATTCACTTAGGTGATAGTGGCCTCACCACCAATGCTACCATCATTACCACCATGTTATCATCACCACTATCATCGTTTTCGTCGTCATCGCCACCACTAGCCCAGTTAACATCATTATCATTATCACCATTGACATTAACCCATAGTGCCTGAAGTGTACGTTATTATTGATAATAAAATTATCGTTCTTTTCATAAGTAGTGTGTATTTGACTTAGTAACCATCACTAATTAATTAAAGGGTAAAATATATTTTTAATTCCTCAATATTTCAGAATATTAATTTTAATTTTGGTAAAGATAAATATCATAAGAAGGGGAGTTGAATTGTGATTTTAGCTTAATTTTTAAACCTTTTCTTAAACCAACAAAGTTTTTCTTCTGTGAAGAAAAATTTGTTAGAACAAATAACGTATTTTATAAAAAGAACACTTAGACAATGAGAAAACAAGTTTGTAAGGAACAAGATGTTCTCAAGCGACTAAAAACCAATTCAGCCCAAGGTCAGTTAAAAGAAAAGAGAAAACAAAGAACTATTAGACACTGAGAGTTATACTTGTTCGTCTCTACCGTTGAGACTACGTCCAATTCTTGATAAATCGCCAAGTTCCACTAACTTTTCACAAGTTACAAGTATTGTGTCACGACCACTTCTAGCTCTTACAAATCAAACTCTACCCCAAGCTTAATCAACACCCAATATTCTTTGTCATACCAAGTGCCACTATTGGCTCTAAACAAATTAGAAAAGATTTTGGTTGAAATTTTCTTAGAGACTAAATCTAGAATCTTCTTACAAACGGATATACATATCAGTGCTTAGTTTTTTTCTCTCAAAATGTTCAAGGTATTTTGAGAGCTTTTTCTAACTTTTCAAGAGTATATAGAAAGCTTATTCAATAAAGAGAGATGAAAGCTGTTGAGCGAGATATGCTATTTCAGTCTTCAAAGCTTCAGGTTAATATGTGGCTCATCTTCAAGTATTCGTTGTCTCACAATAGGTAAATCTTCACTTGATCTTCGTTTGATAAAAAAAGTTCGTTGGGTACATTTAATGCACATCCTTTCCTCATGCAGATAGTCCTCTCTTCAACACTTGCTTGTAAGAGAACTGCAACAGGTAGTCACATCTTTGTGTCAGAGCATGTCTTATGTAGCATTTTCTTTTGGTGGTAAATGTGGCATACTAGATCTTGACTTCATTTATTCTTCATAGGATTGAAAAAATCCTAGAAGAATGTTTCTGCAAAAAACAATCTTAGACATAAAGTATTAAATGAAGTTTTAAATGTCATCACACATGTTGTATCAAATCATGACTCTATCTATCTATCTTTTGAAACATGAGATGCAGATGTTGTAAGACATGTTTTGATAAAACACCCAAATATGAAATATGAAACGCATAACACACAACTTTTAAAATTTGTATTTGTTTACATCTAATTAAAATAATTAAGGGTTCTAATTCGTCTATAAGACATAAATCTCCTTTTGACTCAACAATCTTTTTTTTTATGATGTCAAACAAACATAAATGTAGAAGATGAAGACAGACCTATAAGATATATAAGTAAAAAGAACATTAGTCAGACTTATCGTATGTAAGGATATGTAAGATAAATAAACCATAATGCATCACAAGAGTGAGACAAAGTCTGGACATGTATCAGAAAACATCTCTCCTCTTTTCTTTTTATTCATGTAATATTTTCACATCAAGAAGATGTGTTGTGAGTACAAAATAAACAAATGGGAGAAAATTCACCATAAGAGCTCCCCTTCATATTATTCTTTCTTCAGACTTTGACACTCCCCCTTAAATGATGTCGAGCTTCAACTTTTACTTTTTCTCCCCTTTTTGTTTTGCAGCTTCTTCATCAAGCAAGGAACTCATCACCAGAGTCCTTGGAGTAAGAGGAGATGGTAAGAGGGTTGGCTGGGGGCGTTGGAGAGAAAGGAGGTTTCCACCCATTAACTTTCTTGTAAAAGAAGTCACTAATCAATTAAATAAATTAATTTAGTTTTATAATAATACACATATTAATTAATGATTCAGTCAACTTGGTTTTATGATGGATGTATTAAAAAATTTAATGATTTCAAATTTATTTTTTTAATAGACATATTAATCAATTAAATAAATTAACACCATTGATTTAACAACCAATCTAAGTTTAAATTTATAATTAATTAAAAGATGGATTTAATATAGCCTTTAGGTCCTAATGATTAAAAATAATGTGCTTTTGAGCCTCCACAATCCACACATTAAAAATGTAAAAGAAAAAACTAAAATATTTTTTTAAATAAATTTTGTACTAGAAAAAAATTGACAAAAAAATGTTTATCAGTTTTGGGTCTAACCTACTTTAATCCTATCTGACTCGCCCGAAATCCACTTTACCTCAAACTCACACAACCCAAATCCATTCTTGGTTGAAAATGGGCCTATAAATCTCAGGTTCAGATTGGGCTAATTAGGCCCGAATCCGACTGAAGCCCAACCCTAGGTTCTCGGGTGTATGATGGGTTGCTAGTGAACCTTGTTGCTTGTCACAAAAAATCCACATTTTAGCTCATTGTTCGAATTGCTTGCATCCAATGCAAGGAGTGGTTTCTAGAAATATTAATTTGTAGGCTAAAATACACTTTTGGTCCCCTTATAATGCTAAATCCCCATTTTTGGTTTTTCTATTTTCAAATCAAGACATTTAATCCTCCTATTTTTTAAAATTATCAATTTCTATCTTTTCGTCAATTGACTATCTATGGTCAAACATTGACTCCGGTGTGGGATATTAGTGCTAACGTTTATGATGCTTATAGGGATTAAATGAAATGAAAAATAAAAAGTGTCTTATTGGGACTTGAACCCATAACCTTTTAGATAACACAAAAAAGGAACAAACCATTATACCTTTTACTTTCTTGATTGATATTGTAAACAATATTTATCTATCATCACATCACCAGTTATTAACTTTTTTCTTAATCTAGTTATATAAATTTATAAATTAAATTTTTTATTGACTATATAAATATTTTTAATTTTATTTTATACAATTTTACATATGTTTATATTAATATAAACTTATAAAATTTCAATACAAAAATATTGTTCTTATGTTATCCTAGTTATATAACTCATGATATGATAATAGATAAGAAATATTGATCAAGCAAATGACATAATGATTCATTTGTTTCTTATTGTCTTGTTTGTTATTGTCTAAAAGGTCATGACTCACAACATTTACTTTAACGTTTAAAAAAACATTAGAAATTACCAAAAGAAACTGATTTACTGAAAAATTAAACAAGTTTTTTCGCTAATAAATAAAGATAGATAAAAATTGAAATGTCTTTCTGAACACAACTTAAGTATTATTTTTCAAGAAATATTAATTTATAAATAAATAAAAGTAAACTTCCTTACCTTGTAAGAAAAAATGAAGCTTGATCTCATAATAATTATTACAAAGTTACTAAATATTTTCTTACCGAAATTAAATGTAACCATAATATTCTTTAAAAAGTAAAATAATCAAACATTTTTTATAAAAAAAATTCAAGAATCCACACAAGGGTATTTTAATTAGGAATGAAAAATTTCTTAAATGACGACTATATTTGGTAAATCATGTTGAAAGCTTACAAATAAGTTAAGAACTGAAAAGTTGAAAGCTTATATGTGACTGATTTAATAAAAAGTGTTTGTTAAGATTAATTAATTAACTAACTGATAAATGTCAAATGAGGTAAAATAATATATTTAATATTTCTAAAATTAGAATTTATTTTTACTTTAAAATAAATTAAATTTATTTTTAATAACTTATCATCTTAAAAAGTAGAACAATAATTTTGATTATAAAAGAATAGTTAAGATTTGGTGATTTTACTCATATTATTTAAAATAAAATTTTAATAAACTAATATTTTTTTAAATGAAAATTTTCCTTTTTTTTTTCAAAGTAGAATTAAATAAAATAAACTTATATTTTTTAAAATCAATTTTTAATATTTAATTTCTTATTAATATTATTTAATATTTAAAACAAAAAATTATTTTTTCTTTATAAATTTAGTTTTTATCAACTTTTGTTTAGTGACCAAATATTTGAAATAAAAAATAACATATTAATTTATTAAAACAAATAATTTAACATTAAATAAAATAATAAAAAAGTAGAATTCTAAGTTTCACAATAACTAGAAAATAATTGTGTCATCTAATGTTTGTAAGAATATTAAAATAAGTATAAGTTTTTAAATTGAATTAAAGGGTATGAAGAAGTTTTGAATAAATTAATGATGATAAAAATGAGCAAAAAAAAAGCTAGTAACTTATAAGTTTGTTTACTTTTCTCAGGCTACGTGCTACTAGCATATGAAAATAAGCTACTAGTTTATAAAAAATAATTTATTAAAATAAACTTGTGGATCAAACAAGTTTATTTTATTTTAGTTCATGTAACTTATAAGCTGGTTAAAGAAGTTTATAAACCTACTTTTTTCGGTAACATAAATAAATGACATTATTTGGGTGTTTAAAAAAATTAACATTTATTTTCTTAATTAAGAAAAGTGATATAAAAATGATTTGACTACATGTGTACATATTGCAAAATGAGGTTAATGTTTATTTAGTGGTTTTACGTTGTCATTCAGTTATAAATCATCATTTGAATTACTATGATAATTATTTTAAAAATTAATAAATTTATCATATATGTTGGATTGTGATTATATAATTGTATAATTTTTTTTACACTATTAGTGTATAACATTTTTTCTCTTACAAAATTACATAACTACTATGTTTGATAGAGGAGGAAAGGATAGACATGGAGAAAAAATAAGATGAATCCCAAATGGGTTTAACACCTTCTACACTCTATTTTAATTTAAATATCTTTTATACATTTTTATTTTTTCTATTTTCATCATCTCACCCAAATACATTCTTCTAAGGGAGGGTTTTTAAAGACTTAATGACTAATTAATTGATATAATATTTTGTCTGGCTAACGGACTAAATAAATACAGAAATAATATAGACGACGAGTTAACAAATTGATGATATGTTTTACAATTAATGAACTTAACATTATTTTTTATAACGGATTAAACTGATGTATTTTTAATGTTAATTGAATAAATTATAGTTAAAATTTTTGAAGGAATAAAATGGATGACACTTTTAATCGCATAATATAAAAAAAGAATAATCATATTATTATACACTCTTTTTTTTCAATTTCCATTTTTTCTATTTCTCTATTTATTTCATTTATAATCTATATAGTCTTTTGTCTTTCTTCTAAAAAGCAATTTACACTAATATTTCATTGTTTTTTTTCCAATATAAATCTCCTGTGGTCTATATGTTATTTTTTATAAATCAATATGTCATAGGTTTGAGTAAAATTGAACATAGTCCACTTAATTAAAATCTTGGGATTTCATTTTTTTTTACAAAAAATGTGATTGAAAAAATAAATCCTATTATAGGTAGTTAATAAATTTTTTTCGTCAGACATTAGGCATCGAAACAAGATTTTAAATCAATTTCAAATTTTGAAATATTAAATATGTGAATAATCATCTGTTTTCTTTACAGAAATAATATAATCATCTGTTTGAATTAAGAAGAAAGTTGAAATGAAAATAAGAAACAGAATTAAAAGTAAGGAAAAAAAAGTAAATTGACTTTAATGACTCTTTATAGTTTCCACAACACATTTGTATTTTTCTGTCTCTTTTAATGTTCGTCCCGTATAATCCGTCTTTGCAATAACTACACAAAAAATATGTTTGCAATAAGCAATAATTTCACCCAAAAAGAATCATGTTTGCAATAATAATATTGACTTTTGTACTGTGCTTAATTGCATTACAAATGCCATAGACTACTTGCTTTTATCTTCTCTGCTCTCTATTAATTATTGTCTTTAATTCCTACTTTTTAATGTCTCATTTTCCCTTTGAAAATATCATTTAAAAGAAATTAATTCAAGGCACTACTTATGTTTTTTTTGTTGTTTTTACTATTAAAATAAGAGAAAATAAATTATGCATTAATAGCATAAAACAACTCAGATGTATAATAAATTTGATGATTTTTATAAACATTATCTTAAAAATCACATAAATATTAATTTTATTATTATTAATTGATAGAATAAAATAGTTTTACACCATCAATACACAAATATTAAACTCTTAAAATAATATTATGTTGTGAAATTGTATGTTAATATCTTATTTAAGAAAAAATAGAATATTGTTAGCAAAGAATTACTTATATTATTTAATTATATGTTACTAATATAAATTTAAAAATATATTATATGAATACATTAAAATTTAGATATATTTGTGCGTTGTGGTTGTGACTCAATAATTAATTTAAACTTTTTTACATTTTTTTTTCAATTTGAGTAATGGGTAAGTAAGTAAATTGAGTGCTTATATTTTGACCGTGAATGTTTTAGCTGTTGAGAAGATAATAAATAAAAACAAACATTTAATAATATTTTTCTTGTTTTGACTGATTGTCATTAATTACCCTGAATTAATTATATTTTTTTTTGTCTTTATGATATTGGTGTAAAGCATTCATCAATTTTACTAATAATTAATCTCCCTAAAAAAAACTTCACTAACTATCTGAGGTATTAATTTAGCAACTTGTTGGTGTATCCATTATATATAATGGAGTCAAAACTTAACTCCTACTTACTATTTAATATTTGTGAGGAGGACCATAAGTTATGCAATGTATGTGCTGTTTTGCACTATCAGTTACTTCAACGTTGAAGGCATAGAAGACCCGATAATAAATGTTTGTAAGTATGTGACATCAATGAATTGATCAAAAGTAACTGAACACAATTCAAAATGAATGATGGTATTTGTCCAAAACCATCAACAAAACATATATTGTGAAGCTTAATAAAGAGGACAATTATATAAAAGCCCAAGGAGTTCCCCACTTGTTTAATATTCTCGCTTTCGTCTATTGCTTTCCTTGTCCTCTCTCTTGCTTTCTTCAATTGTTTCTTTTATTTTTCTTGTTTGCTTAACTTTCAACAGAGACATCAATGACAACTAACAAATGGTTGAACATTGTTGTAGATGGAAACTCAGCCTTGGGTCCTTATTGGCCGAAAATTGTTTCAGATTATTTGGAAAAGATTGTCAGGTTTGAAAATTCTTGCTGCACATACATCATGCACAATAATTTGCTTTATATCATGTTGTATTATTCATCATATGCATGACCTTAACTATGACATTCATTTTATGAGATAAAAGTTTTACTTTTATGTGTTTCACAAAACTATATTGCACCTTTAAGACTTGTTTAAAGTTAGATCTATAAATTTGTGAATAATTTTTTCCCAGGTTTGTAAGCCCAAAGTTCCACAATAAAAGTTCAAATTAGATCTTCTCATGCCTTTCCTGTTTTGCTACCCCAAAATTCAAAACTAAAACACATACAAAATGGAGAGAGAAAATCAAACAATGGAGAAATGAAGAGAAAATAAAGAGAGACATAGGGAGAAGATAGAGATTGAAAAGTTCTAAATGCGAAGGATTGAATGTGTAAAAGTTAGTTACTTTTTAATTAATTTTTTATAAGGAGTAACTATTACTTTGACCTTTAAAATTAAGAGAATATAACTTGAAGAATAAGGGAAGAAACTTGGGTGAATTTCATGTTTTCAAACAAAACTAATGTAAATTAAATATTAGGTTTGACTTGTTTTTACCAAAACTTAGGATAACTTGGGATTTGTATACTTTGAGAAAATATTTGTATCTTCACTTTTTGTTTCTACTTTTAATTATAAACAATCAACTTATTTTTAATTTATTTACTATTTTCAAAGATTTAAATATGAAAATAAAACACTGAAAATAAATATTTTTCTTCTATTTCTTTTACAAATATTTAAAAATAAATAAATTAAAATAAGGTGATAAATTTTTAATTTAATATGAAAATAGGATATGAAAACAAAAATAAACGAGCACTTATTCTTCTTTGAGAAAACAAAAGAGCCAAGAGTACTGAAAAAATTCAAGAGTCATTCGTTCCAAGAATATTTTTTTTTTAATATCAAAGTGTTATTTTATTTTACTTTACTTTTATGCTAAAATTTCATGTAAAATTTATTGAAAAAAATAAAAGTTTCTTTTTACTTTTTCTATACAATTTTTAAAAATAAAAATGAAACGTTTTAAAATAAAAATAAAAATAAAAATACATATTTCTAACTAAATATATAATACTTTGTTTTTCTACATCTCTTTTCTCTGATTCACAAAGATGTGAGAATGTAACAATGTAGGATAACATTACATGTAGAGTCCAATGATAGCTTTGCTCTCCCACCTATGTTCATTTCAATTCTATGTAAATTAGATTCAGTGTCTCACATCGTGCTGAATAGTGTGCTCGATTTTTCCTTGGTGTGATTCAAGAGAAGAGTAAATAATCACTTTTTTATATATATATATATAGAGTAAATAATCACTTAATAACAACTCCAAAGTCATAAATGTTAATTATTGGTGTTAAGAGTCCATTTTTTTTAAGAGGAAGAGTCCTCATTTTATTCATCACTACATTCAAATGTCAATATTTAAGGTACAACTATCTAGAGATTAAACATTTCAAGCCTAATTTAAAAACTGTGGGCATTACATTTGATCTCATCCACTATTATTAGTTTAATTTTTTATTTCCACAAAAAATTCACTATTAGTTTATATATATAAAGCAAACCTTTCTGTGATTGAAACTGTGCATGGGTGGCTTAATGTGCTCAATCTAATATTTACATATGTAAACCCTAGTTTGTGAATTTAATAATCTCTCATGAATTACTTTTCTTATTGGTTATGCAGGTCCTTTTTTGGCAACTCAAGAGGAGAGGTAATTTATAGTTTTTCTGTATTTGAATTTTCGATGTTAAGATCTTGTAAACTTAGTACAAAATTTTTGATTGATTTCAAAAGTAAAATTTAAGATTTCTTGTTTCCTTTATACATCATACCATTTATTTAATACTTCACTAGAAATCAAAATTCTCATCATATATCATTCCCATATTAACGTGATTTGGTGTAAAGGTATGAAAATATAGTATGATTTCCAATGCATATATAGATAAATTTAATGATAATAACATGTCTCAGAGCAAACAGATCAGGATGGAAAGAAGAAAATTAAGCACCTTTCATCAAGAGGGGAAATTATAGAGAAAATCTTTTCAGGTTTTTAACTAATGGTCGCTAGAATAAAAGTTTTGTAATATAATAGTGGAAAAGGTGTGATGTGAGGAGGAAATTAATGTGTGGGTATGTGGTAAAGGAGAAGTTTAAAACACTAATTAAAAAGATGATGACACCTAGCTGGGTAAACTGTATGGTGTAAGGCTAAAGTAGAAGGGTTTGACATTTAGTGGGACAAAGTGCCTTTGGTTTGTATTTGATCTTTGTTAGTGTTTTAATGTTATTGATATACAAGTAACATTAATTTTGATTTATCATTTGCCTTATTTTATAAAAGATATTTTACCTTACCATGTACCATTTGTTATTTACAGGGAGTTAATTCTTCTTGTGAAGTTGCCTTAATTATGTACAACTTCAATCCTAGATTTGGTAATATTTTATGTTTTGCATTTTTTAGTCCAAGTTTTCTTCCCCCCCCCCCCCCCCTAATGCAATATATTATATGTAGCACTTGTATATTCATTATTATTACATTTGATTCTACGAGTTAGCATAATGTCAATTATTATTGAACCATTTCTTTGAGAAGCATGCATTATACATAGGAAACATTTTGTAGGAAAGACCTTCAATTATAGAGAGAGCTATTTAGGTGATACCACTTATCATTATGAAATATGAAAATCATAAATATTGACTATCAACAAAACGGATTTATCATTTATTTATACATTGTTAAAATGAGAATTATCATTATATATATCTCCTAGACGCACACATTATCTTGAGACAAATCCTAAATTTTTTAATTGTTCTTTTGCACAGGTAGTAAAGTCCAACATATCAATTGGACAAAAAATGTGGAACAGTTTTTAGGCGTTCTACCGAATTTACCTTTCAACGGAGATAATTTAAATCAACATACCATTGTAGAAGGTTTGGCACAAGCTTTAGTGGTATGTTAATTAACATATATACCTTTTGCCCATATTCCGCTATTGATTTATTTATCTTACATATGAGATGTACATGCACTTACTATAACAATGGAAATAATAATATAAACATTGGATTAAACAGATGTTCCCAAAAGATTCTATGACAAAAAGTGAATACCTCAAGGGTGAAAGACATTGTATTCTTGTGGCAACGGGTGACCCTGTTGCTAAGAGCATGTTAGTGAATTTACCTTTGCTTCACAAAGGAATATTTATTTCAGGACAATTCAAAACTTTAGATGCCACCTTCATAAACGTGGCTAAAATATTTGTCCCGGTAATATCTCGGTACTCTATATTCTTACAATTTCATTAATTATAGTCTTCTATTTATACTGACTATGTTCATGTTACAACACACAGCTAAGGGTATCTCTTTCGATAATAACTCCAAATCCACATCCATTGTTCATATCAATTTTCAGTTTGGTAAGAGTTTAATTTATTTCTTATATATAACTTCATTTCATATATAGATAACTTAATTGTTGGCTTTCCAAAAGATATGTTTTCATACTCGATGAGAGACTATGTTCTACAATCCATCAAGTTACCAAGCAATTTAATTAATTATATGAAGATGTTTAATAAGTGTTTTTGTACACCATTAAAATTAACCCCATTAAAACAAGAGTAATGATACATATAAATTACCTTTTATTTTAAATATCTTATTATTATTTTTCATTTCTCTCTATCTTTATTTCTATCACATCATAAATTTTATTATATTTATAATTTTTTTTTATTTTCTTTCTTGGTGTTAGATAACACAATAGGTGTCTATCAAATATTTTTCTTAAAATAAATTTATGATGAATTATCGTCTAGTAGTACTATGTATTCTTATATGGTTTGGTTAATATATAATCATTTCCCCTTCTTTTGTAGGGGAATGGTCTAATCGAAGGCACTGATCTCATCACCGACCATGGAAAGGGTCAACTTACTGTTCTATTGTCTAGAAATTTTAAGGAGGCACAATGTATCCATTCTAGGACGACATTGGAAGAGGACCCTTTAACACGGCTTTTAGAACAAGAGCAACCAATGCCTTTAGATGAAATTCTTGGACAAGTGTTTAGGTCATCCACTTCCACATCTAGAGAAGGGTCATTGCCTCAAAATGCATGGTCAACTGAAGTTGGTGCTTCTTCATTTGGTTTCCCTAATACACTAGGAAACTCCCTCAATCAATTTCAACCACCAAGCTTCCCAATATTGTATCCTTATGATAATGTTAGTGATGGTGTTGGTCCTAGTGCAAGTGCTGGTTCTAGTGTTGATGTTCGTGCTAGTGCTGCTGCTCTTGTTGCTGTTGGTGCTGCTAGTTCTGGTGCTATTGCTGATGCTGGTGTTGTTGCTTGTGCCAATGTCGGTGCTAGTCCTTATTATGGTAGTTATCATCAACAATTTCCAAGTCATCATCGTTTTGAAATGAGTGAGATAAATCCGATAGGAACATCTTCAACGGGAGCAAACCCTTGGGGTTCTCCAGTGCCAATGATGCCTGAATATAATGAGGCATTTCTTTGGCCGGAACCACCAACGAATTTTGAAGACTATGTGCAGGCTTGGGAGGTAAACTAACTTGACTCATTGTTTCATAAATGACCAATATAATACGCTAATCCTATGATAATTTCAACACTTAATTTGGATGTATATTCTTGTCCTTTATTTACACTTCGACTGCAACATGTCAATTTATTTGTTACAAAATGACTTCTTAGTATTTGATTGAAGCCCTGTTTGAAATCAATTAAGAAAACCAAACATTTAAGAGATAAACCCTAAACCATCTCTGCCTTTACATTTGTCTGGATAACAAGATATGTACACACTGTTAAAAATTAATTATATCTATTGCCTATTTTTATGCTATTTCCTTTCCAATTGCATGATTTATTCTGGTAGTTCATTTACTTGTGAAGAAATGACCATATGTCATATGTTGTGAGTACATATCATGTACCTTATAAATGTAGAAGTAGTTTTCAAACTCAAGTTTTGCATGTAGAATTAACCTACATGGTTTAATTAAATACAAATATAAACATCTAAAAATAATTAGATCGATTGTGATTGTGATAAGATAACATGAAACACAATTCTATCCAATCATATTAAGATTAAATAAACATCTAAAATGTATATGACACACATATCTTAATAAATATTTAATTTTTTTATGATATAATATATATATATATATATATATATATATATATATATATATATATATTTGATTTAATATAGCTTCTTATGTTTTCATACTTATATATTATCAACAATGCTTTAGTAAATTTTATATATTCAACTTATTGTTAGTTTAGCAGTGAAGGAACATGTAATGTGATGTGTGTTGTAAGCTATAGGTATATTTTGGTTTTTGTTGCATTGGTCCTATATTTGCACTACTTATCACTAGTAAATATCTGGTTATGTAAAAGATTGAATACGTGGTTAGAAATACATATTACTTTAATGTTAAATTTGGTAATATCAGTTTATAAGATTTATAGAGATGCTTTTACGATTAATATATTCTATTGTGCATCTAGGGATGTTTGGTTGGAAGAATTCACTCTAGTATATCCCTTAATCAAGCAAAGGTATGATATACTTGATTTATTGTAGAAGAAATCTTTCTTGATTAGAAGAGTCTTTTTATTCCTATTTTTTATTTGAACAACCTGCATTGTAACAATTATGAGAATTGAATACAAAGTAGCTGAATTTCTTTGCTCTTTTTCCTTGTGAAGCAGACCTTGAGGAGACTAACATCATCTATCACGTAAGTGGATGCTCTATGGTCCAATCCCAAATTTTCTTAATTGTCCTTGCTATTAATTATAAAAATAAACATTTCCCAAAAGTTAAGGGGGAACAAAATTAAAAAATGTTTATTATATAAAAATGCAAAAAAAGTTATTTAAATTATTTAATAATTAATTTAATAAAATATATTTAGTATTCTTTAATCAAGGTCCTTACAATACTAGTTCATAAACACCCTTTGTTGGAATCATAATTCAGATTTTTCTCCATGAAAATCCAAAAATACGCACATAATTGTTTAAACTCACAATTAACTATTTTTGTTGATCATTGCAGGCTTACGTATCAGTGGCCGAGTAGATTGGAAATTGTCCTCTTCTTACCCAAAACGGCTGTAAGCTATACCACAAGGTAATTTTATGGCATAATGTTATATATTATTGTCTTTTTTTATCTGACATTACCTCTTGTGAAGAATCTTATACATACTTTAATAACATTTAAATTTAGGTTTTATAATGGACGCATTGATCATGTGTTCTTCCAAGTAAATCAATGCAACAATCTTCATTTGTATCAACATCTCATGACCAACAATTTGGTGAGTCATATATATGGTAATAGATCTCTCGTGTTATAATTATTAACTTAAGGAAATCCTTTTCTTGTCTGCTATTGATTAATTGAATAGATAAATTTAGTTGCACATAGTTTTCTTTTTAGCCTATAAGAATCATTTTAACGCTATATCTTTGTGCAGTGTGCAAAAATTGTGCTCCCGTTTCATACTTTAATATTATCTACAACTAATATCATGCACCAATACTTAGGATTAATTTTCCAAGGGGTGAGTGTGATGTGAACATTATTATTTAATTTTTGTTAATTTAAGTTGTTTTTTTTATAACATTTAGCTATTTTACTGTCACAGGATATATGATATTTGTTAAATCTGGCTAAAGTATGCATGTGGTTCTCAGGAGCGAAAGCATCTCCAAGACATGGAAAAAGGTTCAAAGAGCTGCTATAAGATAGATGGGCATGAAATAAGAGAAAAGAGAAACAAACCAATGATACATGTGTGAATACTAATGGTGCAACCCATGGACCCTAAAAGTCACTTCTTGCAACATACATGTGTGAATAGGGACATACATGTGTGAATAGGGACTCTTTGGCATGAAGGGTTATTTTGTTTAATTTCATTCATATGGTCATGGATACATAAGAATAATATTGTTTTTAGAAATGATAGTCTGAATAGTGAAAATGTTGTGGACAAGTCTAAATTTAGATCTTATGGGCATGATGCAGGATGAAAAACTTTGATTTCTCTTTTTATGATTGGTCCAAATTTCCTTTGGAATGCTTAAAAAGTTTATAGGACAAATGCAAGAGATATATTTTTTGGTGTCATTTATAAGTTAGGAATACAAGTATTGTTAGGTGATACAGTCATACAAAGTTACTTTTTGGTGGACATATTCTTGTGTAAAGCCTAAGTAATGGCTTCAGTTGAGTTCCAACTAAAACTGACACAAGTATACAGGTACATGTAGGGATGATGGAATTGACAAGTCATTATGTATATTGGTTGTGGTATCCCTTGTACCCAATGTTACTATATATTTTTTGCTAACAAAAAAAGATCTAAGAAAGAGAACAATCAGGAGATCATGCATCCTGCAACTTCACTAATTCTTTCTTAGGCTATTTTCAGCATTAGATGCAATGAAAATGAAACACATTCACCAAAGGGGTATTCATTAAATTGATGCCGAGGAAAAATAAACAAACCATTTGGCCCCCTTCAAACCATTTTCAAACTTCTTAAATATTAAAAAATATTTATATATGGACCACCACCTAGTTGATTAAGAAAAAATTGAAATATAAATAAAATAAAAGTTAGACTGAATTTATTGACTCTTTATGATTTATGATTGTTGCATCACACATTCATTTTTTCTTTGTCTTCGATTTTCTTCCTAAAATCATTCACTTTTGTAATAAAGATATTGACATATGTATTTTGGTTACATTAAATGACATAGACTATTACACTTACAATTACTTTTCAGTTATAAGGTAGTTATTGTCTTTAATTCCTAATACTTTCATGTTTCAATATTTTCTTGAAAATATAATCTAAAATAAAAATAAATTAGTTCAAGACACTACTTTGATGCTTTTTTTTTCTTCTTTAACGTTTTATCCAATGTTTTTGACACTGATTGGTCATTGAACTTGTCAACATACTAATTCAAGATTTAATGGTATAACAATTGTTGAAATATGATCAAATCATGTCAATAAGATAATAATAATTAGAGCAAATTAAAGAAACATCTCCTAATGTTTGATCTAATTACACTTGGCGCCTCTTCTTTTTTTTACCCTACAGACAATTGCATAACTTTTCCATTTATGTTACAGTTGCACCCCCCCTTAACCCAAAAATGCCCCTTTCTTCTTCGTTGCCATGGGATCCCAAAACAAAAGGGTTGATTCCTCCGATGAATATCACCAAAAATGGAATTTTCCATCCACAACACCTTTAAATCTTCACACTGCTCACCACAACACCACCACCTTCGAATTAGGATCTGCATCTTTGTACAAGTCACGAAATATCAGCAGGAGTAGCAACAAGGGCCAGAAGCAACTCTGAAATGACAGTTTCTAACCCCTTCTCATAAACCAGTATAGGCCACGGTGTTGAAGAAACAAAAAATAAATAAAAATCACACATTGTTTACAGGTTAAGTGGGAAAGGACTTCGGCAACAATTTTGAATCTAAAAGCAATTTCCATAATGTAATTGTCGATTTCTCACTAAATCTCAAAGCAATTTCTATCAAATCTCAAATCAAAAAAATAATTGCTTACGGTACAGGCCCATCAAAGCAAGGCTTCAAATAGTATAACAAAGATAAAGAATATGAAATTTTTGTAAAGAGACTTGACGAAACTGCAACGACAATTTTGAAAAAAAAAAATTGACGGAAACCAAACTAACAAATTGGAAATTAAATTTGATGGAAACTAGCTTGAAGCACCAAGATTCTCTCCCCATCGAGGCCAACGGATTCGTTGCTGGAAGACCGAGAAATTTAACCAGAAGTAGGACTCAGGCAGAGTTCATTCGTTTCCTCCCTCACTTCCAATCATTGCACGTACAGTGCCTATGTTAAGAATGTAAAAATAATTAAGAATTTTCTATATTATCAATCATAAGAAATCAATATTGAGAAATTTATAATTCTCACAAATAATAAATAAAAATAATGCGTACTTTTTTTCATAGAAAGACTTCTCTACGGTGTATTTTGATTTTCTTGGAAGAGGAGAAAAATAAGTTTTCACTTCCTTGGTTGTTCTTTCTACTTGTTTAAGTTTGTGACGACTATAGATGAAAGAAAACACTTTTATATGAGGAAGGGGACCTTATTTTATGTTAGTGGGTATTAATCCCATTTACAACCACTACACCCATCAAGTAGTAGTTATCTCTAAAAATTTCTCATATTTAACCCAATTACAATTTAATCTTTAATTATTAATTATTTATTTATTAGTCCCTACATAAGTCACATGTCTCTCACATGAGACATTAATTCTAACATTCTCCCACTTGACTCATGTAACATTACTAAACATTATGGACTAAATAAATAAATAGATTAAACTAACATAACGCGCATTAAAATGACTAAACTGTTATATACATTGTGTGCATCATAAGTTCATGATTAAGAATAGGAACCCATTCGAGTCATAGCGATTGTACATTACTTAATCGATATAGTCTCTTCCATGTACTACAAATTAGTCTTCTCCTTAATATGACCATTAGTTAGGAGTACATAATTGGTTCAACATAATGTATTTATTCAAGACAAAATCTGTTAACATTACTCTAATACAAATATGCATGCAAACATAAAGAACAAGTAATCAGAAACATATCATAATTGAGCTTAGAGTGTCATTAAAAATACATAAGGTAAATTATACTTAATGATCATCAATAACAATAATATCCATACTTTCAACATGTTCTATAAATGTCTTGAGCGGTAATTCCTTTGTCAAAGGGTCAGCTATCATAATGTTTGTGCTAATATATTCTATTGACACTCTTTGTTTCTGAACTTCTTCCTTCACGACAAAGTACTTTAATTCCATATGTTTGGCACCCTTAGAGGACTTGTCGTTCTTAGAAAAATATTGTTGCAGAGTTATCACAATACGTTTTCAGTGGCCTGACAATACTGTCGACAATTCGAAGCCTTGAAATAAAGTTTCTCAACCAATTAGCCTGAATTTTAGCCTTAAAACATGCTACAAATTTAGCTTTCTATCATTTCTAGGACATTGTGTGAGACTAAATTTGTCTCCTTTCTAAATTGGAATAGATGATGTTGAATCCCTTTCCATTCAGAATCTCTTTAATACTTTATTGATATATGTTTTCTGAGATAAGCCTAACAATCCTTGTGATCTATTACAGGATATTTCTATCCCTATCACATAGCTTGCATCACTCATATCCTTCATTTCAAAGTTACTAGAAAGAAACTTCTTAGTCTCATGAAGAAGACCAAAATCATTAGTTGCAACAATATATCATCAACATACAGGATTAGAAAATAACCTTATTCCCACTGACCTTCAGATATATACACCGATCAACAGTATTTTCCTTAAATCCAAAGGAAACAATGGTATCATTAAACTTCAAATACCATTGGCGAGAAGCTTGCTTAAAACCATATGTTGATTTCTTTAATTTGCACACCATATGTTCCTTTCCTTCAACTGAGAACCCCATTGGTTGATCCATATAAATATTCTCCTCTAAATCTCCATTAAGAAAGGCAATTTTCACATCCATCTGATGTAGCTCCAAGTCATAATGGACTACTAATGTCATGATAATCCTGAAAGAATCCTTTCGTGAGACCGGTGAAAATGTCTCTTTATAATCAATGTCATCTTTCTAAGTAAATCCTTTAGCAACAAGTCTAGCCTTGTAACATTCAAAGTTTCCATGAGAGTCATGTTTAGTCGTGAAGACTCACTTACAGCCAACTCTCTTAAAATCCTTTGGCAATTCTACAAGGTCCCAAACACCATTATATTCCATGGAATTTATCTCTTCTTTCATGACATTTAACTACTTCTCATAATTATCATAGCTTACAACTTGTGAAAACGAAACTGGATCATTATCATCAATTCTTAAGTTTGTTTCTGTTTCATGTAGGTATACCATTGTTAGTTGTTATTTATGACTAACTTTTGTATTGAATAGTTACATGAAATTAGCATCTTCCCTTCAATTTATGGTTCTTTTGTAGGAATTGTACATATTGGCATGCTTAGTTTGATTTTATATAGTAAATACTCCCATTTTGTGAATTAATGTTGAAACTACTTCAATTTCAGGCTAAAAGAAGAGAAGGTTCAAGTAGCTGGTGTCTCACTAAGCGAGGCACATGCGCTTAGCGAGTGACATCCGCTAAGCGAGGCATGCAGCTCACTTAGCGTGCTAGGAAACCCTAGAAGAGGATCAGTTAGAGATGTGCTCCCCCAGTGCGCCGTAAGCTCTCCCAGCAAGTCGTTTGTCTCTTCTCGCGCTCAGCACACCCAGCTCGCTAAGCCAAATTTCATTTACTCTCGCTCAGTGGGCCAATCTTACTAAGCGAGCCTTCAGAAGTTGAAACGTCCAAGTAGCCTTTAAAATACTTAAGTTGGGGGAAACTAAAGAGAGGAGTCAAAAAACAAAGCTAAGAGAAAAGCTGGAGCGACAGAAACGAAGCCACCAAGAGAGTTTAGGTTAGAGGAGTGAGATTAGGGTTCTAGAGGTTGAAGAAGACATCCTCAACCCTTCTTAGCCATTTTCCTTCACTAAAAATCTGTTTTTCTGTGTATTGAAAGCTCATTACTTGTAATGGAAGGCTAAACCTCTTGGTTGGGAAGTTCTGTTGAACCCTTGATGTAACATTCTTTTACTATCTATTTAATGTTGTTTTTATGTGTTCATTGCTTCTGTCCATGCTTATTTTTACATGTTTGTGGTTTGATCACCCATTTGTATGTATAGTTAGGATTTTTAGCATTGGAAAGTGCTTTAAAGCCTTAGCACTTGATAGAGCAAGCTAGAAAACTGTATGTCTAGGAATGGAGTACAGCGATCTAGTTCATATTATGTTGTAGACTTAATACAACTCTTTTAGGCTGAGTTTGTTGAGGGATCAAGGACGAGGCTTAAATAGAGTTAGGCCAATTTACTCGAGGGATCTTGGTTTGGATAATTTCTCAGCATAAGAACACTAGGATAACATTAAATAGAGAAAAACACATAACAACATCAAAGAAAATTCAGTAGAACAACCCAATGCTTTTTACTTGACTGTTTTACTTCTCAAATCTTTAGATATTTAATTTATAGTTAAATAGATTTTTAGAACAAAAACCCAACTTGATATTTACTTGTTTTCAGTTTATACAAATGTCTGCTCACTGAACATACATTTTTTGAGTGAAACAAATTCCCTATGGACTTGACACCTGGTCATACTGTTTTAATATATTACTTGTGTGACTTGATACACTTGTCGAATAGCATCGCGAACAAGTTTTCAGTGAGAGGAAACAACCACATAGTCATTCGAAATAACTGGTATCCTTTCTCTTTGAGACCTCCTTAATGCAACTTCTTACGGTTCTTCCACAATAGGTTCATTATGTATCATGGGCTTATTATTGTGTTGTGCTTCTTCATTATTGTTTGTAGCAATAACTAAAGGAGCAATCACCTTACTACTAGAGACACAAGCTAAAGGGACTTTCACTCTAACTTCTTTAATTTCCACTTTTTGTGGAACTGTACTCCCACTAATTTCACCATTTTCAATAAACCTTGCATTTCCAGTTTCGATAATTCTCATACTATGATTAGGACAATAAAACATATACCCCTTTGACTTTTCTAGATAACCAATGAAATATACACTAATTGCTCTTGCATCCAATTTTCTTTCTTGCGGATTATAAATCCTTATTTCTGCCTAGCAACCCCAAGCATGTAAGTACCTTATACTAGGTGTCCTATTCGTCCATAGTTCAAAAGGTGTCTTTGGAACTGCCTTACTAGGAACCCCATTCAACAAATACATAGCAGTTTTCAAGGCATGCATCCACAAAGATACGGGTAAAGTAGAATTGATTAACATACTCCTAACCATATCCATTAAAGTTTTATTACGCCTTTCTGATACACCATTTTGTTGTGGTGTACTAGGCATTGCGTATTATGCACAAATGTCACGTTTCTGAAGAAGCTTAGCAAATGAACCTGGGTGTTGCCTAGTTTCATCATATCTTCTGTAATACTCACCACCTCTATCAGATCTAATAATTTTCACCTTTCTGTCTAATTGTCTTTCTACTTCATTCAAGTAAATTTCTAAGGCATTCACTGTCTGATATTTTTCATGCAGTAAGTAGATATAATCGTAACGTGAATAGTCATCAATAAAGGTGATAAAGTATCTTTCCTTTCCGAAAGAACTAACATCAAAAGGTTCACAAATATCAGTATGCACAATTTCAAGAAGCTGAATGCTTCTTGTAACACTTTTCTTTGTATGTTTTGTTTGTTTTCCCTTGATACAATCCACACAAATATTTAGATTCATAAAATCTAGATCAGGAAGAATTTCATTCTTTATTAATCTTTCCATCCTTTCTCTAAAAATGTGACCTAAATGTTTATGCCACAAGAAAATAGATCGTTCATTCACTAAACTATGTTTAGTTGCAACATTATGATGCAGAGTTAAAATGATTTCAGCATACAAACCATCTAATTTTAATTTATATAAATCATCACAAAGAACACCAATACCAATGAGATGATTATGCTTAAATAAACTAAAACATCCATTACCAAAATTGAAAGAGTATCCAGTAACATCAAGTTTATATGATAAAACTAAGTTCTTAGATAAACTAGGTACATAAAGAGTTTCCAGTAAATCTAAATGATGTCCAGTGTCGAGTTTTAAACAATAAGTCTCGACTACTTACACTAGAGTTTTTACTCTATTCCCCATGAAGACGAACTTCTCATTTGGGCTTATGGTTTGGATTGTAAGGAATCCCTGCATAGTGTTAGAAACATGAGTCGTACATCCAGAATTAATCTACCATGTATTATGAGGAACTTCAGTTAAGTTTGATTCAAAACATACATGAGCATTAAGCTCACCATTCTTTTTGAACCAAGACTTACGCTTTAGGAAATCCTTTTGGGAATGTCTAGATTTCCCATAAAATTGGCAATTATTGCCCTTTAATGCCTTATTCTGGATTTGCACAGGACCGTCATTGATCATTAATGGCCTGTTGCCTTTATCATGCTTCTTCACAAATCTTTTTCCAACTCCTTGATTCCCTTGGTGGCTTACATAATGGACTGAGTGACTTCCTTGATTCTTAAGTCTCGTTTCTTCCTGAACTAACATATTGTGTAATTTATGCACATTCCATTTATCTTTCATGGTATAGCTCATTTCAAACAGACCATACTCAGACGGTAATGAGTTTAAATTAAACTGAACAAGAAAGTTGTCATTCACAACCATTCCCAAGGTCTTAAGTCTTCCTGCAATGTTTGTCATCTTAATGACATGTTCATGCATAGTACGCAAACCATCAAACTTCATGGTGGTCAGTGTACTCATTAATATCCCAGCAAGAGACTTATCAGCTGTCTAAGAGCGCTTTCCCACTAATCTCATAAACTCTTTAGCATTATTGGTCTTAGGGAGAACTGTCTTGGTACTGTCTACAACAATCATTCTCATGAACATTAGGCTGAGTCTGTTAGATCTTTCCCAAGCTTTATAATGGGCTTTCTCTTTATTGCTACTAGAATCAATAATAGTAACAAACTTCTCTTCCAACATAGCAAGATCAAGATCCAAAACACTGATGTGAAATTGGACTTGCTCATTTCAGTGAGAGAAGTTAAACCTATTAAAATTGGTCTGGGAATTCAATGAATTGGGAACATGTATTGCATAATAAAATTCACATAAGTGTTTTGAGACATAAAACACATGTCATACATATGATTTATTCAGATAACAATCCATGTATATTGATATTCTCCTTTGAGTGATACACCAACACACAACATGCAAACATGATGATGCTAATAAAATTCTTAACATTATTTGACAATTAAATATGCACTAATTAGTAGTATCTGTTTCCTTTGGGCATATAAATAAAACTAATGATACACACAAATCGCCTACAATTATGTTTATTAATTATAAGAACAACTAATTAACCTTTGGGTGATCCATAAATGCCTTATAACAATGAATTTCAATTACCCATAAACCAATAATCATATAATTTACCATCCATTATTTTATGAGTAATTGAAATAATAATTAATTTGGAATTAAACAACCTTATAGACTTGGTCACTTTGGTGACTAACAAATCTATCATACACTTAATTCCAATCATACACATGGCCTGCACATACTTATTGCTATTAACAATTCATAGCAATTTTATTAATTTCATTATAGGCCAAATAAATACCATACATACATTCACATTTATTTGCCTTTTGTATTCAAACACGTTCAAGCAAATGTGTAGCATGTAGATATTTATTGCTACTGACAATTTCCAAGCATTCACGTTAATTTAATTGCAAAATATAAACTTTCAATCCTTTAATCACGTTTAACAATAGTATTAAAAAAATGAGTAGATGAGATTGAGAATAGCAAAATGGGGTTTGCAAATAGCAATTCGAAAAGGAATTGGAAGCTTGCAGTGAGTCACCGTAATGGCTTTCTCCACATTATATGTTAAAGGGAGAAAAAAATATCAATAACACCAACCACGATTATCATCGAATCAAATTAGATTACACAAAAATACAAATTTGAAATCTTTCTCCAAATATGTACAAACATCACAATTCTTTTTCCATTAAACACAGTCAAAATAATATAATTTTAAGTATTCATAATTGCGATTTGAAAGTAAATTTAATTGATATCCTTTTTAATATAAAATTTCATACTTGCAACAGAAAAAAATTCCTAAATTTTATAATTAGGATTCATGTATAATTGGGAGAAAATAAATCAGTCTTGGAGAATCATAAATTTCATAACACATGCTCTGATACCACATATAAAAATAATTAAGGGTTTCATAGACTATCAATTATAAGAAACCAATAGGATCTTAAAACTTATGATTCTCACAAATAATAAATAAACAAATAATGTGTACCTTCCTCTATAAGAAAGTTTCTCTCCGGTATACTTTGATTTCCTTGGAAGGTGAGAGAAACAAGATTTCACTCTCTTGACTATTCTTTCTGTCTCTCTACGTTTGTGATGACTATAGATGATAGAGAACACTTTTCTGTCAGAAAGGGGACCTTATTTCACATTAGTGGATATTAACCTCTTTTTATAACCACTATTCCCATCAAGTAGTAGTTACCTCTAGAAACTTCTCCTATTTAATCCAATTACAATTTAGTGCTTAATTATTATTTATTTATCCCTACAAAAGTCACATGTCTCTCACATGAGACATTAATTCTAACAAAGAACACTAACACTCTAAGCCTCCAACTCTAACTAATCCTTCATCTGCATCTGGGTGACGAGGATCTAGATGAGGCGACAACAGCGACAACAAATGGCAGCATCGTAGTCAGAGGAGGAGGAAGTGAAGTGCCCGAGGTGGTCGCAAAGGACATCGATGATGATGTTGGTAGCAACAAACTTGTCATGAAACTAGTGAAGAATGGAGTGCAGTGGTGGCCACACCATTGAATGGAAAGACGTGTTGTTTATGGTTAAGTAAAAAGAGTAATTTGGGTTTCACAATAAAAAATCTGTTAACATAAAAGATAAAGTGTTAATTAACACGAGAGAAGGAAAACCAAAGTAATGTTAAAAGAAGGAGAGTGTATATATAAAATAATATTATATAATTAAATAACACGGGGGTGACAGGAGGAAGAGTAATTTGTTTTAATAATTAAATAATTTATAAAATAATATTATATAAATATAATATCACTTAATTGTATAACCCTAAAAACTAAAATAAAACATTATTTTACAAGTTTTTGACATTTAAGATACATAAATTTCTAAATAAAAAAGTCCATAATGGTTCAGTTTAAAGTTTAACAAAATACAACAATATGCATAAACAATGGAAAGTTTACATCTAAGATAAAAAAATAGGACAAATTAATATAATATAAAATTATAAAATAAACATTTATTTTAACAAATTAGTTTAAACAAACTGGTCCATAACATTTTCATTGGATAGCTTCAAGAACTCATAAATTTAAAGAGAGAAGAGAGTGATGTTATGCTAACCTTGTAAGTAGTTTCAAGACAATACATAACATAGAATCTGAGGATTGTACCTGTGATGATCCGATTTATTCAGAGAGTGATTTCACTTTCTGGATCTATGTTTAATGTTATGGGCTTGCTTTTTTGGATCCTAAATTGACCCCATTTTCTACACACCAAAATGTAAAATCTTCTAGTTTTTTTAAATGATCTTGGTTTTTTTGGAAATAGTTTAATTTTTATATACTGTGTAAAAAAATTAATAAATTCATCTTACATATTAATTTACAATTAAATAACAATATGAAAACTCTTTATTATATTAATATATAAAAAATTAACTCTTTCATTTACAATATAATTATAATACATTGGTATCCCCTTATATTTTATTGTGTATTATTTATGTAAAATTATGTGCATTCATTGTACATTAAAATCAAACTCTTATTTTTACGGGACGCCAGGATAACTAAAATAAACAAATTATTTATTGTTTTGGAGTAAAAGAACTTTCTTCTATAACTTTAAAATAATTTTAAAGCGTTTCCTTAAATAATTATAATAAGAATAATTTCTATTTTATTTTTAATATTTGTATAAAAGGTTTAAAAAAGTAAAAAAAATCATGTAAACAAAATAAAAAAAAAATTTATAAATAGTTGTAGAAACAAATCATGATTCTATTGAATTATTTGGAGGTGATGAAAAATTAAACAACTAAAATTGTGATTCCATTGTGTATCTTTTTCACCCTCAAATTGTACAACACAACTACAATTTTGTTGTGCAATTTTTCATGGGACAGTATTAGGGGGGTGTATTGGATTGGGATTTTGAGAGAATATTTTGACAAAAATAATCTTGAAGATTTTAAAAGATTATGTGGGATTGTATTGATTTTGTGGGATTTTAAAAGATTTTTTTTAAAAGACTTTTTACAATCAGGATTCTTAACCCAAGATTTTAATGGATTTCTAACACAGATTTTTAAGATTTCAAAGTACTTTATGGATTTTTAAGATTTTTAAAGATTAATACATTTTAAACAAAAAAATAACGGAAGTTACAAAAGTGAATGAAAAAGATGATAAATAAATTATAATGTTTGAATAAAGAAAATAAAAACGATAGAAATTTTAAACCTTTTAATAACAAAGTCATTATTGCCTAAAAAAATAATAACAAAGTGATTGAAAAGTTGTAAGAGAATGAACCTGGTAGTGGTTTGTGTCTTGTTCGGCAGGAGAAGAAAAAGTCTTTGGAAGATTATGAAAAGTCTCAAGGGTTTGGGTGAGATTGTTGGAGGAGTATTTTATGTGTATTTCTAACTAAAAAGTCTCTCAAAATCCATTCCACAAAAGAATCCATCAAAATCTATTTACTTTTGAATACCAAAAGACATTTTAAAAGTGGTAAGAAATCTCAATTGAATACCAACATATTTTGTTGCCCTGAAAAAAAAATCTTTATTGTCTTAATTGAATACCACAAGATTTGTTTATATTTTATAAAAGTCTTGATTGAATACCACAAGACTTTTTAATCATAAAAAAGTCTTTTAAAATCCTTTGAAATCTTAATCCAATACACCCCCCTAGAATATGAGCAAAATGCACGCACATGGGTAGTGCTATTAGTAAAAGTGATAGTGCTAATAGCAATACCCTCCATTGAGTCTTAGACATGGTAAGGCCCAAATGTTGTTTCTGCATCTGAGAATCGGAAAGAGGACGATAAAGGTGGAACCAAACAAACAAACAAACGAACGAACGAACGAAGACAGCGAAGGAGCTACACTACGCTGCGAGATTTGGAAATTGAATCCCTAATCTAATTTCGAGGTCCAACTCCTGTGGAGTGTGTGTGGTGCTTTCAATCTGCATGATCATATAGCGAATTTGTGTTTAGCGAATCATATTTGCAGAGTAAGGATGGGGAAAAACCAAGCCTACAAAGCTATGCAGAGAGCCAGGCTCGGCGGCGCCTCCGCCGGCCCCGACGAGGTTGAAGACGGCATGGTTTGTACCCTTTCATACTAACCCTAACCCTAACCTACCATATTTCATTTCATTTCCCCTATTCCCTGTCTCCTCGCGCTTTTTTACTCTTTCCCCCAATCGCGGATCTCTCTTCGCGCTGCGTAACCCCAAAACATTTCTGATGGAGAGTTTCGCACGTGATTATAAATGTGTTAGTGCTGGATTTTACACTCTTGGACTGTGTTTGGCACGCAATTTACGGTATTCTGGAATTAATTTTCATCGCTAACACTTGACAATCTCAAATTACACCACTTTGTGAGTTGCGGGATGATTCGATTTCTAGCCTCAATCTTAATTCCAAGACATTGCTAACTCTTATTTAATTTGGAACACTTTGATTTTAAAGCATTGTTCCTCAACACAATGTTTAGGATTTTCTCCTTTGGACTCGTTATCTAGTACCATTTCCAGTTTTTTTTTTTTTTTGGTGCAAAATACAGCTGAAATGAATTGTGGGGTGGAAGAGTTTAGTGTGTTGTCTTAAAGCAAGCATCTTAAAGTTCGCCTGGAAAAGATAACTTGTGCTGTGATACTTTAATCCCTAGGTTGAATCTGAACCATTTTTTTCTGCTTTTTTAGTTTAATTTATTTCCTAAAAAAATTTAGTTGTCAATGGAAGTGAACCTTCTCAATACTATGTTCAAGGTTTTAAATTGCGGCAGCATTCGCGTTATTGCTACTTTCCTAAATATTGCAGGAAATTGCGAACAAATGCAACCAAAGGCTGCATTGTACTCCCGTACACTTCACAAACCTTGCTGTTGCAGCTTCACGGACTGTTTTTTAAAACCTTGATACTAAGTGAACACTGAATTAACAATTGATACACATGGATGTTCTGTTATCCAAGAATCTTACATAACTATTATGGATGTTCTGATGGAGAATTTCATTACTAAGGTGTATGAAGTTTGTTTGAAGGGGACACTTGCTACCATGGTCTTCGTAATTGGCTTCTTGTATATTATACTATAGGATCAAAGTGCTTTATAATGATTGAATGCCGCATCCCTTTCTTTTTTTACCCTGGACCGATATTGATGAGGACTGTCACAGGTGGATGGTTCATTTCATTCACCAGAATGGCATGCAGCTCGTTTGGCTAGCCTTAACACCTCTCACACCATTACCTGGGAAGAGTACAAAAAGAAGCAAAAGGTAATGTTCTGAAAACCTTGATGTTCTCTCTCCACTGTACTTCTTAATCAGAATTAATTGATTGAAAAAAATTCCATTGATTCTGTTTGCAGTTCAATCTTAGCCAAGCTACATATTCTATTGCCTTTTTATTATTTGAATTCATGTCTTTTTTGGTTTAAATTGTGCTTCAATTATATCATTGTTTTTAGTATCTATGCATTACTATCTCTGTATTTATATTTATTGTCTACTGTCTAGAACATACTTACATTATTACATACATCCTCTTGCACCCTGCTGTGAATTTGAGGGTTGTTTATCATGCCATCATTCCATATGCTCTACTCTAGATTTCAGATCAGATCAGTCCTAAATTGCGTCTTAAGTTTGGCCCATTCTCCTAAAGAAATTTGATTATTTTTTATTTCCTTCTCATTTTCATTTCATCATTTTATGTTTCTAATGTAATTAGATTTTGTTGAAAACCCCCTCAATGTTTGTCCATGTACAACAAGTATTCATTTTTTCAGTAACTGTTCATTCCTCATTGTAGTGAAATGGTTATATTGTGCTCATGTGCTGATATAAAAACTAACATTGCCTCACTGGGGCGGTTGAATATAGTTCTTTTACTTAAAAGTGTTATATTTTCACAACTGAAAAACTTATTACAAATTGTTAAATATTTCTATATATATTATGTTAAAATTATGATAAAATGTTTTAGATTATAATCTTATGAATTTTTCTTTACAAAATTATTATTTTTTACTTAAAATTAAAAATATATAACTTGAAAAACATTATAAAGAAAATATAATTCATACGTGTATTTATTTTACTCCTATAAATATGATATACTATATATATATCATTAGAAGTTGTTTTTTTTTCTTTTTGTTTCCTTTGGGGATTTGTCCATTTCAACTAATTAAAGGGTATGAAAATATTATATTTTTCTCTTTTATATGACCAAATGACAGACTGCTTGTTTTTTTTTTTTTTTTGTATCATAGTTGTCCTTACTATTTATTAAGTAACCCTCTTATTATGGATCATTGTTAGACCTGCTAACTTTTTTTAAGGAAAAATTCCAGTAACCTCGTCAAAGATGTCATATGACACTCCCCTGCTTTTTAATTTCATATGGCAATGGCTACCCTTTCAACTAAGTTTGATCTGAGTTTGGCTTTAGCAGAAAATGTGGAGACCGGTTGTAGGCAAATCAACTAGTTTTGCTTAAAACTTTTCTGTTGAACTTAGATTCAAGTCTCTTACATTGTCTATTCTCAATCCTTTTTTCCCAAAGCATTACTGCTGTCAGAAATGTATAATTTTACAAGGAAAATTGATTAATTCTAGGTACAACTGGCCACAGTTGACTTTCAGTTGTGTCTACATTAACAGCGTTAATGAGCAAGGCAGGTCATTGTCATGTGATGATAAACAGTACAGAGAGGTGACTGTAAAGTTGAAAATAAAGAGGGAGGTCTTTGTCATTTGGCCTCACCATAAGAGCAAGCATTTGTAGCTAGCTTTACTCTAGCCACTGGGAAAGCAATCACTAAGGACACTTGCAATCCAGCAGCTAAATTTTTTTTATCTTTCTCATTAACTAATTAAGGGGCCATCAGGTACAATCTTATATGCTTTTTATATATGAATGTTTAAGTCACTCCCTCCCTGGTCCCCCAAAAGCCATTTCATATTGTGCTCATTCCCAAGGTAGATATTGTATTATAGCTTCTTTGTTGTGTGGCTAACATTCTGGATTTGCATTCTTTCCCCTAGTTTACTAGTTATTCCCTAAATATCAATGCTTGTTATTCCATGTGTTAAATTTCTAGGGCAATAGCAGTGTTTTAACTAGGGTTTGTTCACTATATCATACATTTGACTTTATTTGTATTTTATTTACTAGGAAGAAGAATTAAGAAAAGGGGAATTGGAAGCAGATGCAGATAGGATGATGAGAGAGTACAGAGCTCAACTAGATGCTGAAAGGGCTCGGAAGCTTTCCCAAGGAAGAAATCACTCTAGTAGTAAGTCTAAACATGCGAAAGGTATGTTTGAAAAAGTTGCCAAAACTTGGTTTGTATTCTAGCATTTTTCCTGATCCCAGCTTCTAATGAGACTGCACATTCTAACTTGCAGATAAGAGGGACAAAATTTCAAGGAAGCACAGCAGCAGAAAGAGAAAGGTGCTTTTTAATTTCTGAGACATTTATGTTTTTCCAGAGATGAAATGAAAAGCTTCATGTTAAATTTGATGTTTTTGTTTGCAAATTGAATAATAGTGTAACTATCTCTTTAACTTCTGTAACTAAGAACTAGTAACTGTCTGCTTTCAGTTTTCAGCATCCATGCTTTTGGACTAAATATAGTGTAGGTGTTAGATGTTTGCAATCATGTTGGAGATTTTGGAGGCTTTTGTGTCTTTTGTTTTAAATTTTTTAAAGGATAAATACAAATAATACCCAGATGTTTTCAGTGATCCATAGTACTGGAAGTGAGTCAAGCAGGCTCATAAGCTACGTGACCTTTTTTCTAAGGAGTACTTCTCATGTGACATAGAACTGACACTTCAAGAAGGTTGTGTTACAAAATCTTTTATATATGAAAATTGAAAATGACTGAAACATTAAGGAGGTTGGTTGTAATATACCTTTTGTATTATCTTTTATCACCTTGAGGTTTGGACTGAAGGTTATGATGAAAATGATTATTTTTGGTTGAAAGAAATTGATGTTACATTGTTGCTTCCCCTTCAAAATGTCAGGTTTTACTCTTCTCTTTTCTTCTTTCTTTTGAATTTTGAATGGATATAAGTATTCCTTTTCTTCCCAACCGTTTGCTTTACACTGATGACTATGCCTTAACATTAACTTATCTAAGTGTGTGTCTGACTCAAGTCATTGGTTAAAACCAAATTATTTTGGAAGTGATCAAAATCATTGTTTTTAATTGATCTGTAGCTATTCTTGGGTTGTTTGTTATTTTGCATTAAACAGCTTTATGTTAAATTACCTGACTTTGGTTTTATATTGAGCCAATGAGCCAAACAATGTTGATTGACACTTGATTTATCCATTTATGAATGAAATTTTTTTTATGCATCCTCTCATTATCTCTACTCTTGTAGCATTCAAGAAGATCTTCTGCATCTAGCTCCTCTTCGTCATCCTCAGACTCTTCCAGTAGCGATGAAGAAAGAGGGTCAAGAAGATCCAAGTCCAGGTCCAAGAGATCAAAGAAGGAAAAGAAGTCCAAGTCAAGAAGCAAGGATGCTGGAAGCGATAGTGAAGACGAGGGTCCAGTTCGTCTTTCAAGATTCTTTGGGAACATCAAGAGTGAATAGTGCTTGAATACTGGTCGTGTATCATAAAAAAAATTATTTTATGCAAATAGTAAATTGTGTCAAGCTTTACTTTTATGATCAACACGTATTCTTTCTTTACAGAATTTGTAAGTTTGTATGTCATTTTGTATTCTCTTTCAAAAAGATTGTTTTCTCTTGGATTAATCTGTGTGAGATGGAGGGGCTATTGAGTTTTGACGTCTATAAATTTTAACGCAACATTATGACGAAAAAGGAAATAGACTAGGTATGTACGCGCTGAAGGAAAAAGAAGGGAATATAGCACTAATTTGCAATGGTTGATTATTCTATACGTGCTTCGGTTTTTGTTAAAGATGTGATTATTTTCATCGTTTTAAAAATTAGACTGGATTAGTCAATTCCACTGGTTGGATGGAAACCAATCAGGTTACTTGGTTAAAATATCCAGGAAATTAGGGAAATAAAATAGTTGGTAAAGAATTAGTCGACCTGGTAACATACCAGTTAGATTTAGTATAAGAAAATTGATTTGAATCACTTTTTTTTAAGATTACTGTTTTTAAAATTTTTAATAAATTTTAATTCTAAATATTTTCAAAACAAACGAGTTTATAAATGAAATGTACATTTTTTTTTTAAAGATGCACAATATGATATTTGCTGATTAAATTTATATTATTTGTAAATAATATTAAAAATGTTATTGATTGCTTGACTCTGATTCCATCAATGTTGAACTATAAACTAAGAAGTCAACTAGAGACTGGTCTTTACTCTTTACTAAGAAGTCAACTAAAAAATAAAAACTAAGTGGCTTTACTAACTTAAAGGTCTTTGGTCTTTACCAACCAGAGACTGATCAAGTTTTGAAAATACTGCTTATTTAATGTGTATAATACGTGGGGCACCAATTTCTTGGTGTTGAGATTTGAGAACCTCTGCCTAGTTTTGTTTTTATTTTATTTTATGGTTATGATATGTCTCGTTGGTGATATAGTAGTATTTGAGTAATGATAGATGACATCCGCAATATATGCAATATATATAACTCACTTTTAATTTTTTTTCCTATCTTTTATCGTATTATATCACCATCACATTTATACTTCTTTCCTTTTTATGAACTAGTGTCCATAAACCATTTTTCATAGTATTTTAACCCTGAAACCTTCATTATGAGATGGCAGTAGGTAATTGAACTGAATTAGACAAAGTCAATCAAGGTTGATTGATGGAAATGGTTCAACCCCAAAAGTTTAACCTCAACACCTCAAGTTTCTAACTTGGGTTCTAACGGTGTTCTCAATGACATATTTCTATAATCAATCAACAGTCATCAAAGATCAATGACATAAAAAAAACAACGTTTTAAATAATGGTTGCTCAATCACCAAACTGATCTCCGTATCAATCAAGGTCTAAGCTTAAAATCAGAAAACAACCTACTAACTTCATATCCCAACTTATCGATCAATCTTTTCATTGGATTGCTTTCTTTTTCTTTTTTTTTAATTTTTCCTAGTCAAACCATAAACCACCATTCTTTTACTTCGTCAGTTAAACTAATTTTTAATAGTTTACGATTTTTTTGTGTTGACAAATTTATACATGTAAGCAGAACAAATAACCTTTTAACATCGTTATGGTTCAGAGAGAGGGAACTTCAAATCCATAAAAGCAGAAATTTGAGACCAAGAAAAGATTTATCAGTTGGCTGCAGCCAATGAATTGGACAATAATATGAAGCAAAAAGCCAATACAAATACCTTATGATTGTTTCAGTCTACCAATCATGCCTCTGATGGAAATAATTCAACTCCAAGATCACCTGGTTTCAGATGATAGATATATATACACAATGAAATCTCTTGATCTATGGACACAGACATCACACGATCCAAATCCAATGATAACAAGTCTATCACTACTGCTGATACTCGAGGTTAAATGCTAGAGCCTCTCGGTATATCAGTTCTTTCATCTGTTCCTCAGTCAAAGCATGTTGTTCAAAGTCAAAGCTGAAGGGAGTCAAGCACACAGGTTCATCACTGATGTCATGCAGAGATGTCAAGTATGGGTGCGCCAGTGCATCTTCAACTGCAAAACAACGCAAATGAAGGAATGTAAGCACTAGTACAGAGTAAAGCAACAAACTGAACAGTGCTAACCCTCAATTACACAGTATTTGGCATCTCATTTACAGGTTAATCCTAAAATTTTCCAGTATTTTTAAATTATAATTGGAAATAAAAAATAATTATGGACTTGAAAGTGCGACTAGGAAGTGGTTTTTTAGTATAGCAAGGATAGGGAGAGAATTTAATCCATTAGACTGGGTGAAGTGATGAGAAGAAATAGACATGATCAAGAGATGTCAAGAAACAACTGTCTGAGATTGGCTTTCTCAAAGGTTTCCAGCCTCTCCTCTGCTTCTGCCCTGCTTCATTCCCATTAACCTACCAGAAAATTGAGAAGCAAATGGCTTTTCCTTTTGTGCCAAATTCCTAAGATAAAAGGAAATTTGAATAAAAAAGAAGACAAGAAGGAAGTGCCTAGCAAGGTTTCCTTTAGCCAAAATCTTGAAGGTAGGCAACTTACAATTATGTGCAAGAAATTGTGGGAACTTAACTACTATGCTCCAAACAAAATCTCATTGTAGCTGAGAATCAATGAACATTCTCTTTTGTACTTTCCTTAGCAAAACTATGTAAAGTTAACCAACCAGATAAAAGTTGGTTCTCATTTCAATATTAATTACTTGAAAATTTGTGTTCTAGTTTCTATTTTCTTGGATTGCAAAATCATAGTTAATAACTTGAAATTAAATTAAGAAAAAAAGTGAGGAGAAAACAAAATTTTCAGTTGAAGAAATCAATATTCAATAGATATTGATCAGTTGACAAAACTACTTTGCTTTATAAGGGTGCATTTAGTTTGTGAACATGTTTTGTATTTCCCTTAATAATTACAAAAAGCTACATTATTTTCACTTTTCTTTCTTGATTCAAAGATTTGCAATGGTGAAAATAACACACAACAAAATGTTTTCACCATTTCCTGTACAAATCTTAAAAACAGGAACCAGGGTAAAATAGGGGGCAATTTTGTTATTGCCAATGAAAAAGAAAATGAAAACAGAAAACATTTTCACAAACCAAACTGGCCCTAAGTTAGCCATTTCCAAAACACTCATTGAAGCTATGAAAACTACTGCATATTGAAATAGATATCATAAACTGAATTTGTAAGTTGTGAGCATGCAAATGCTAGTGTACAAAGCCTACCCGACTAAACAGAAGTCACACCATATTAGTCGATAAGCTTAGCCAAATGTATAAAAAGCAATAGCTTTGCAATGTGGCATGATGATAGAAAAAGTTGAACAGATAAAATCATGCACAAACAATTTCTGAAAGAAATATAATATAAAAATCAATAGATGTAGCAACTCAACAGCAAAACTAAAAGCGTGGCAAGGTAGATGCAAATTGTCAGCTCATGATTGATGATTTGAAAAGTTGACTTTTAACAAGTACTTGTGGTGTCAAAAAGCATAAAATTGAAAAGTATGCACATTGATATTATTATATCATCATTAACCGTAGAATACAGAGCCTCAAGCAATGAAATCTTACCAGTAATCCTTTTTCTAGGATCAAAAGTTAACATTTTTTCTACAAGATCTATAGCTTCAGGATGGACATGTGGAAACTTTTCCTGGAAAGATTGACGGCGGTAAAGGGGCAGTTGCCTAATGTATCTCTTAGCATTTTCATTCAGAAACCCCAAATCAGCCTCTGATGGGGTGCCAATCAGCTGTAAAGTAAGAAGCATATCTTTTATATATGATTTCGATGCAGACTGTCATCAAAGATGAACTACATAGATCACAAGGTTAGAAAAAGAAAACAGCAAAGCAAGGGCAGATTTTGGCAAGAATCTCATTATTTTGGTTTAAGTGTCTGACTTTACTCAAGTATGCACATAATATAATGAAACTTAACCTGAATTATACTCCAGAATAACACTGCCATAGAATTTCAATTCGCTTTAATAATGCGTTAGTTCCAAGTCTGGCAGGTTAATCATTTCAATCATAAAAACAAATGTGAATCAATAATTTTTGAACTTCTTCAAATAATGAAGACTTGTAAATAAGTTACCTCCATAAGTAGACGCAACTGATGCACGTGATCTCTGCCAGGAAACAAAGGCTTTCGATCCATCAGTTCCATGAAAATACAACCAACAGACCATACATCAATTGCTGCAGTGTAGTCAGAAGAGTTCAACAGAAGCTCCGGTGCACGGTACCATCTCGTAACAACATATTCAGTCATAAAATCAGTTTCAGAGGTGACACGAGCCAGTCCAAAATCACAAATTTTTAAGTCGCAGTTGGCATTTAGGAGAAGGTTGCTCGGTTTTAAGTCCCTATGCAGAACATTAGCAGAATGTATGTACTTCAACCCACGGAGGATTTGATACAGAAAATACTGTGCCAAGAAAAATAATTGGTGTCAAGGATAAGATTAAATAAACTCTGCAAACAGAATAAAAAATGAGACAATTATCGAATCCTTTCCTCAAGTCATGAAAGATGAAACTCAAAAACTCCTCTATTACCTAGTATCTCAATTTACAGTATTACTGTAATAGGATTAGGATGTGAGAAAAAGCATTGAGCAGGTTTGGTGAAGGTGAAGGTAAAGGTAAAGACAAGAAAAAGGAGCAAGAAAAGAGAAATTTCTCCCAAGGCATCTTAAGAATACGTACCTGACAGTGCTCCTCTGATAATGCTTGATTTGAACGAATGATTTGGTGAAGGTCAGTGTCCATCAACTCATATGCAATGTAAACATCATTGAATATCTCCCTTTGAGGTGGTGGCACTATATCCCTGATTGCAACAACCTAGACAATAATTACAATAGGCAAAAAAATGTAAGAATTTTTCCTGATGCTCTGAAGTTGTGGCAGATCCCATCACAAAGTTATTTGGGCACCCCCTCTCCCCGTATTTGCCCCACAAAATATAAGGAATATATATGATTTCCACAGGCTTTAAATGGCCTAAGGATGAACACCTTTTTGTTCGTTATTAGAACTACAACAAGACAAAAAGAAGCAGCCCTGCAGTAAGTGCAACGTTTTTAACCGTAACATAGAGAAGCACCTCCGTGTCACCAATAAAACAAGTAACGCGTGTAACACGTATCTTAGCAAAGCATAAGTAACCAAATTCCAAATCAATTTAAGAAAATAAAAAATGCATTCATTAATTAATACAGGACAGAAATGGAAAAGAACTGCAACAAGATTCAGGATAGGGCAACAAACTAATCAAAAACATTGCGCAAGAGTATCAAACAAAAATAAAAAAACAATTTTCCTCTCGTACACAACTCCACCATGCCCTTAAAACGTTAAGAATTACCATCCTGCAACTTGGCAACTTCAATTGCAACTTATTGTCGCCCTTATTAAGTTCTTTAACAGTAAGCCAATGCAAGTATGCCACATAAAACTAACACAGGTGCAGCATTTTGGTCTCGATGTCTCCTACAATGTTTACACCCCCCATCATTGAGCAGCAATCGTTATTCACTCCCTCAAACTCAAAGTGTTTCACAGCTGAAAAACAAACGCACTGTACGGACAAAATGGCCTTTGAATTTGAAGCCTTCACACACAAAATCAGAGGATCTAAAGTGCAACAGACAATTACACCACACAACAGAGAAGAGATTGAGATTCAGTTCATACAAAACCAAACCAAATGAAACAACACTAAAAATGCAAACATCATCATAATTCATTATCACTCACTAACGTTTTCATGATCCATGTGACGAAGCAGCTTGATTTCACGGAGGGTCCTCTTTGCATCAATCTTGTTGTCAAATGCATTCGCAATCTTCTTGATGGCAACGTGCTCATTCGTCTCCGAGTTCAAAGCCGAGCTGTTCACACACACAACAATAAAAAACAAACCCAAAAATTTTCCATCTTCCATTCCAAAAAGAAAAGAAAAAAAAACACATTTTTCTCCTTAAAATTTCCAAAAAAAAAAACATACGACAAAATCGAAAAAGAAAAAAAAAAGCGAACTTGGGGTTGGATTTGATTCGAAAAGTGGGAAAGGGAAAAAGGGTAAGCGAGTACCAAACGATGCCGTATGCGCCTTTTCCGATGGGCATGATGGGTGGCTTGTATTTGGCGGTGACTTCGAATATGTTGCCGAATATGTTGTATTGGATGAACCTGCCACCGTGGCTCAGCGTCGCCGGAATATTCTCGATCCCCATCGCCACCGGAGGCTGCTGCGGCGGTGGCGCCGCGTCGGACATCACGGTGTCGGCCGGCGGAGCAGCTCCTCCTCCTTCCATTGCTCTGTTGTTCTCTTCTTTCTTTCTTTTGTCTGTCTAAAATTGAAAGAGAGAGAGAGAAGAGAGAATGATAGTTAATGATTATTATGTGAATGAATGAATGAATGAATATATTTATTTATATGAAAATGTTTTATGATGATGAAGTTAGTGACGGTGATGCAATGAATCGGCGGTGTTGTTATGGAAAAATAGGAATAGAGAAGAAGAAGAAGAAGCAGAATGGAACCTGATTTATGTGTTGTGAGGGGTTTTGGTCAAACAGATCTGTACTCTCTCTCTCTCTCTCTCTCCTAACTTCTGTAAAAACTGTCATCTCTTTCCTCTGTCAACCTTTTTTTTGTTCTATCCATTTACTTTTCTTCTCAAATTTCTCATTTTCTTTTTCTTATATTTTTTCTGCACATAGTTAAACATTAAATTAAATGTGAATATTTTTTTTATTATTGCATAAATGTATAATAACAGCAACAAAATTCAAAACAAAAAAATCTTCTGTAAACTATGTAAATCTCTTACTACTTAGATGGATCCTAGTAAGATATATAAAGTATAAACATCATTTTATAATAATAAAGATTTGAATCTTAATGTACTACTTTATCAGAGGTTAACATTCTTCACTAAATCAGGTTATCAGGCTACCTTTGGTTTTTTTTATTTATTCTATTGTACATCCTTAGTTCCTTATCATAAAAAAATATTGCACATGCTTATTTGGTTAAACATTATCTTTCACCAATACTTTCCTTTTATCTTTATTTTTATTTGATGAGTAGCAAGTGTTATTTAAGAAATAAAAAATTTACTAAAGATGTAATAATTAATGTTTGTGTTTATAATGATTAGGAGTATTTAGTAAAATGCATTAATGCTCTTTATTTATTGTTTTTTTAAACACTCATTAATAAAGTGATATGTTGATTTTTTTTGTATATGCTAATATATTTTTGGTACATAATTTCTATTGATTAAAATATTAAATAATTTTTAAAATTAGAAATATTAAATTATTTCCTAAATTTTAAAATATTTAATACTTTTTAAAATTAAAAATGTTAAATGTTTTTTAAATTTATAATTATTAAATCTTTTTTAAGTTTACAATTATTAAATATTTTTAAGGTTAAAATTAAATTTTTTTTAAGTTTAAAATTATTACTAAATGTTTTTCAAATTTAAATTATTAAATTTATTAAGTTTACAATTATTATTTTTAATGTTTTTTTAAAATTTAAATTGTATTAAATCTCTATTAAAAATATAAAATGATTTTGTTTTTATTCAATGTTCTTTTTGTTTTAATTTCATAATTAATTTTACAGCAGTTAATAAATGTTTTTCGGTACCTTTTTAGAGCAAAACTTAAAACATTGCAGATTGGGTATTTCCATTTCCATTATATGCATTTCCTTTTGTTTTTACTTTCTTTCTTAGACCGGAAAAAAGCGAGAAAATAAATTCATCATTTTTTTTCATTGACTGTTTTCCCAATTCACTCATGCTGCCATAAAAAAGCATTTATTTTAATTAATATAGTTACTCTTATAGTTATAGCATGACAACTTTTAATTAATATGGTAATGTATTTATTCTGAAATTTGAATAAAAAAATATTTACTAAGCTTAGTTGAACATGTGTATTGTTGTAAACCATGTTGAAAGGATGTGTACTTACAATTCTTAATAAATATGAGTGGTTACTTCCTAAAAAAAAATATCTACCAATGTTAAGGTAAAAGAAAAATAACACAAAAATATATTAATCCATTAAATGTATGTTAATTGGCATTAAATTATTTACAATTATGTTAAAATATCAGCTAACCTAATTTTGGATAATACTTAACAAACTTTTGAATAAGAAAGTCCTTTGTATCGTTTATTCCAACGTATTTTTAGCTACCTGTACTCATAATTCAAACATGCACTATTTTTTTTAAAGCCAAGAAGAAAGTTTTATTAAAAAGAAAGCCATGGCCATTGTTTTGGTGGACTAATTTCAAAGGGTCCATAATAGACCATAACAAGATTAATCTTATTCCATAGATGAAATTTACATCTTCTACAAGAGATTATCGTTCCCATAAGTCTCTAGCTACTTTTTCTTCCCCTTTCTCCCTCCTCAAATCTATTGCCCCCAACTGCCACAATCTCCTTCCTTCTCTTTGGCAATCTTTCCAATGCTTAATGACCACTTCTATGGAATCCACTAGTTTAGGGCATGCCACACCAGCCTCACAATAGATCCACAACATCATCACCGAATCTACAATGTCATCCAGTTCTTCAAAGCCCAAATCAACGACACCATATCCCACTAGATCCACATTCGTTTCAGTTCCTTATCATTAATATTTCTCATGATTTGTTTATGTATCTTAGAATGTATAATGTGAGAGGCCTAACTCAACCTCAATGTATTTATTTTTCTTAGAACTATATTCACTCTTTTCATTGATGGAACTTTGTGTTTGTCTGTGTTTATTTGACGTCATTGTGTTTGTTGATTTCAAGCACCGGGTTATCAACCACCAAGTTTTTTTTATTAACAGTGTGCAGTTTTTGAGTGTTGAGGGGTTCTTTGTTCTACATTGGAGGATCCTTGTGGTATATTTTTCCCATTTTTAGTGTTCACATAGTTTAATGGGTTTGGAAGTTGGGGAATGCCATGAATTTTGGTGTGAAAATGTTTGTCTCCGTTGTTTTGAAGTTAGGGGAACAAATCCGGGGAAAAGAGAAGAAGAAGAAAAAAAGTAGAGCAGTGAAAGCACCATTGCCAGTAGCGGCTCTGGAGGCAGAAGGGAACATGAATTTGATGGGAAAGGTGTAGGATAAGAGAAATAAGAATAGATGAAACTGACGATAAATAATAGTGATCCATATTAAACCACATATGAGAATGATTCACCCTAAAAATAGCCTAAAAAGAGTCTTAAAATGAAAACATAAGTTGTGTAATTCCTTCAGATAAAATATGAAAGACATGCACTATATATTTAATCTTGTGATAAGAAACTGATTTCAAGTTAAAAAAATTTTAAATAACAGTTGCATTAAATAAAAAATTTACACTGAATTTTATTGGTAACTTTCTTTTAAAATAAAAATATTCAAACATAAATTAATATATTTCAAAATCAATTTTATAAAACATCAATTTCATTGAAAAAAATAATGTTGCTAAACAATTACTCTAACATATTGTGTGAGTCTCATTCCTTTAGTTGAATTTTATTCAAAATTACAAATTATGTGAGTCTCATTCCTTATTTAATTATTTTCATTTATGATTTTATATTTTTTTAATCAATAAAAAGAATATATTAAAAGAAGTGTATTGTTAATACTCCAGATGTGAGAATTTAATTATTTTTTTTACAAATATATGTAAAAGTTGCTTTGCTTGTATTGTTGTTGATATATAAAAACCAATACAACAAGTGGTTAACTGAAAGCTAAATTTGAATATAACTTTATTTTGTAGTAAGTGAATTCACCGAGAACATCTGTTGTAGTCAATATACGCCATAAAAAAGAAAATAAAAGGAATTTCTCTACCAAATTATTGAAATTTAAATTTCTCTACATTTTATTGTGGTATAAAAAATTGAAAACACTCTCTTTAATTTTTTTTTGTTTTAGATTCTATTTGAATTAATAATTATATCGTATATCATATGGGTGTTTATAAATATCTATGAGATTTGAAAAATATAAATACAAAAATATATTTATAAAATAATTTTTTATTGGCAATAAAATATAGATATTTAATTTTTTAGTGGTAAAAATCATTAAAAAAACTGATGAAATGATATTTTGACAATTTTTTTGCAAATGTTTAATGCTATTGTACCCTCATTTCTTAAATTATAATCAACCGTTAATATAGTTAATGTTTGTTGATATGATCCGTAGGAACCAAATACAACATCACGTGATTTATAATATAATAACTCATATGCCTTGTCCAATCAATTGAGCTAGACCCGTTAACAGTTGTCCATTGTAATTGAAAACTTGTTAAAATAAATCATTTTCCTTTATTTTTTCTATATTTGATAAAAATTAGTTAAAAATTTAAAAATTAGTTGAAAACAAAAATTGGCTAATAATTGAAAGTTAATAGCTAAAACTTGTCAAGTTAGTTTCCTGGGAGGGTGGTCCAGGTGTGTAACTGTCCATGATCCATAGCTAAAAGGAGTTAAAAAAATTTTAAAACATTTATGGTTGTATAATAGTTTTTATATTTTTATGTTATTTTTTAACTACATTAAAATTATTGTTTTATTTCATATTTTTTTATTCAAATTAACATGTGACATGTGATCCATTGTTAATTTTTTTCACGCATTACCTTTATAAGTTCATATTGAATGAATTTTCACAAGTTCATATTTGATTTGTTTTTTTTTTAACAAAATAAGAAACACAAACAAAAAATTATAAAGGAATAAAATTAAATGTTAGTATATTAATAAATAAGAAAAATGTATCTAAGTTTTAACATGAAATGTTACTTTATCAATAATAGATAACAACAATCGAACTAACACATTTTCTTCTAGAGATAAAATTAAATTAAATTAAAAATATAAAAATTATATTATAAAATATATAAATAAATTAAATTATAAATAAATGTGGGGGTTCCTCGTAGGTTTACTCAAATCCCATAAAATCAATGGAGATGAGGATGCGTTTAAAAAATATAAATCTATCTTTTTTAAATCTGATCTTATCTTATCTTATACAACAATTGGGATAAGGAGAGTCATACTTGTCCCCAACTCATCCTGTTGTCATGTTTTCTTATGTATAAATATTTATGCTATGTAATTTTTTGGAAATAAATTGAATGATAAATGATAATGTTATAGTAAATTGAATAAAAAATATAATATACCTTTTTGAGATTTATTAAATGTATGTTTTTCATTTAATGTAAGAAAACAAATAATTTTAATGAAAATCATGTGGCTATATTTTTTATATAATATGTATTTATATTTTCAAATACTCAAGTATAAAAGGATCTTATCTATTGTTCCATTCTGGGCCCATAAAAACTCATGAACAACCCTCATTGAATTATAAATATTTGATAAAAATATTTTACTTATCAAAATCCAGAGCTGACACATGTCAAGGTGGATGTAGCTGAGGTGGATTCTTGGGCTTCACACATCAAACGAAGAGTGGCCTTTGTTGGGAGGACAAGATGAGGGACCTGCAAAACAAAGGATTTCAATGCTCAAGTAAGTACATGAGTTAGGAAAGTATGAATGAGTATGAAAAGAGTACGAAGGAACCTGATACTTATAATGTAGAACCTCAGCAGCAGGCATACACAGCCACAACTCCTACTCCAACAGACATTGAGGCTGCAATGGACACCCTCAATATTACTTCTCCGGATCCGAATTGGTATATGGACACCGGTGCCACCTCTCATATGATGTCCACCTCAGGTAATCTCACGTCTTATTTTAATATGAACAACCATCGTGGTATCACTATTGGTAATGGTCAATCAATTCCTATTCGTGGTTATGGTCAAATTAACTTGCCTTCCCCACATCCTCCTTTAGCCTTAAAAAATTCCCTTCATGCTTCTAAACTAATCAAAAACTTAGTGTCGGTTAGAAAATTTACCACTGATAACTCTGTGACTGTTGAATTTGATTCCTTTGGGTTTTTTGTGAAGGATTTTCAGACAGGGATGCCTCTAATGAGGTGTGAGAGTCGGGGCGTGCTTAATCCTATCATCGAGTCCACCACTCCAGCCACTTCTTCCTCTACTTTTGCTGCCTTAGCTCCTTCTCTTTGGCATGAGCAGTTGGGACACCCAGGAGTATCTATCTTGCATTCTCTTAGGAAGAATAAATTTATTGAATGTAATCAAATTAGAGATTCTCGTATTTGTCATTCATGTTCTCTTGGAAAACATATTAAGTTACCTTTTGTTTTGTCACATTCTCATACTCTTATGCCATTTGATATTGTTCGTACTGATCTTTGGACATCACCTGTTTTGAGTTTCTCAAGGCACCGATATTATATCTTGTTATTAGATTATTATTCTAAATTTTTGTGGACTTTTCCTTTGTCAAACAAATCTAATGCTTATTCCACATTCATAAATTTTAGAACTTTCATCCGAACTTAATTCGAACGGGAAGTAAAGAATATACAATGTGATAATGGTAAAGAGTTTGATAATAAGCCTTTTTGGGATTTTTGTAAAGTGAATGGTATTTCTTTCTGATTGTCTTGTCCTCATACTTCTCCTCAAAATGGGGAAGCCGAAAGGACAATTCGTACAATTAACAATATTGTTCGTACTTCACTTGCCCATGCGTCATTACCTCTTTCCTTTTGGCATCATGCCTTGCAAATGGCGACTTACCTTCTCAATATTCTTCCTCATAAGTTATTGACCTATAAATCTCCTCTTAGGGTTCTTTATCATAAGGATCTGACCTATTCTCATCTTCGGGTTTTTGGGTGTTTATGTTATCCTCTATTTCCTTCCACTACCATAAATAAACTTCAACCTCGCTCTACTCCATGTGTTTTTTTAAGATATCCTTCGAATCCCCGTGGTTATAAATGCTATGACTTATCTTTTGGAAAAATAATTATAAGTCGTCATGTCATTTTCGATGAGACACAATTTCCATTTGCTAAATTACATATTGCTCATATTCAGACTTATGATTTCTTAGATGATGGCCCAAACCCATACGTGGTCCACCATTTAGTGTCTCAATCCACTACTCCTAATGCTCAAACTCTTGGTCTAGTTCCATTCGGGCCCAACTCCTCTAATATTGCAACCGGCCCAACCATTGAGCCAAAGAAGAATATTGTTAATTGTATGAATTATTCAGCGACTGCTTCTCCTCCTCTTAGTCCAGCCCACCTCCTCGGGCTGTTACACGCAGCCAGCATGGGATAGTTAAGTCAAAGAAGATCTTTAATCTTCATACCACTGTTGCTAAATCCCCTCTGCCACGTAACCCCGTGTCGGCCCTTCGGGACCTGAATTGGAAAAGGGATATGGATGATGAATTTGATGCTCTTATTAAAAATAAGACGTGGGAGTTGGTGCCCCGTCCACCTGATGTTAATGTAATTCGGTCATTGTGGATTTTTGCTCATAAAGAAAAATCTGATGGTTCTTTTGAGAGGCATAAAGTCCGTCTTGTAGGTGATGACAAAACTCAACAGGTTGGCATAGGTTGTGGTGACACATTTAGTTCGGTGGTCAAACCATCAACTATTCGTACAGTTCTAAGTCTGGTTTTGCCTAAGGCATGGCCCATTCATCAACTTGACATCAAAAATGCCTTCTTACATGGTGAACTTAATGAGACTATCTACATGCATCAGCCTATGGGTTTTAGAGACCCGCAAAAACCTAATCATGTTTGTCTGTTAAAGAAGTCTCTATACGGGCTTAAACAAGCATCACGGGCTTGGTATAAGAGATTTGTTGATTTTGTTCATACACTCGAGTTCTCTCATAACACTTCGGATCATTCTCTTTTCATCTATCGACAAGGTACTTCTATGGCTTATATTTTGTTATATGTGGATGACATCATTTTGACTGCTTCCTCTGATGAGCTTCGTAAGTCCATTATTACCCTTCTTAGCTTGGAATTTGCTATGAAGGATTTGGGACAGTTGAGCTATTTTTTGGGCATTGTTGTAACTCATCATGCAGGTGGTTTGTTTTTATCTCAAAAAGAAATATGCCATGGAGATTATTGATTGTGTTGGCATGTCTTCTTGTAAGTCATCACCTACCCTTGTTGATACTAAACCAAAGCTTAGTGCTACATCAAGCACTCCATTTGAGGATCTGACTCTCTACAGGAGCCTTGCTAGGGCTCTACAATACCTTACTTTTACCAGACCTGACATTACATATGCAGTGCAATAGATGTGCTTATTTATGCATGACCCAAAGGATGAGCACATGCACGCTCTCAAGCGCATATTACGCTACATTCAGGGTACTATAGACCATGGTCTTCATCTTTATCCATCATCTACATCCACTCTTGTTTCTTATACGGATGCTGATTGGGATGGATGCCCGAATACGAGACGGTCTACTTCTGGGTATCGTGTATTTCTTGGTGATAATTTGATCTCTTGGTCAGTTAAACAATAGGCTACTTTGTCCAGGTCTGGTGTAGAGGCTGAATACCGAGGGGTTGCCAATGTAGTTTCGGAGTCATGTTGGTTGCAAAATCTACTTTTGGAGCTTTATTGTCCAATCCAGAAGGCTACATTGGTTTATTGTGATAATGTGAGTGCGATATATCTTGCGGGTAATCTGATTCAACATCAACGCACTAAATACATTGAGATGGATATATATTTTGTTCGTGAAAAGGTTACTCGTGATCAAGTTCGAGTTTTACATGTCCCGTCTCGTTATCAGATTGCAGACATATTTACCAAAGGACTTCCTTTGGTGTTATTTGAGGATTTTCGAGACAGTCTCAGTGTCCATCGACCTCCCGCTTCGACTGCAGGGGTGTGTTAGAACATATGATAATATATTCTGTTTTATATAGTTATTATATCTATTAGATTTATCTTTAATCATATCTTTAGCTATTAGGTTTATCTTTAGTTTTATAGTTGTTATATCTATTAGGTTTATCTTTAGCCATTCTATTATATTTATCTTTAGTCATATCTTTAGCTTGTAATCTTGTATATAAGCGAATGGTGCTTAATGAATTATTCAAGGAAACAATTTCTTTCAGTAAAACTTCACTATGCATGCACTATACTCTCATCTTTTTTTTGTTTTATCTTGCTTGTTTTAGTTACCAAATTATCAACACAGTATGTAATTTGTATCAATGGCCAATAAATCATACAAAACCAAAAGGATTACAATTATAACTGTAGTGGTTCAGATTCCTTGAGATGAAGATCTACCATGTGAATGCACGCAACACATAAGAAGGATAAGCTTCATATTTGGTGGCAAGTGATTGCACAGAAGATGAATCTGCAACTTCTCCAAAACCATGGAGTCCAAGTTCAGTAGCATGAATCCCGCCAGTGATGAAAACAGATTCGATTCCAGCAGCATTAGCACCTTTAATATCATGATGGAATGAATCACCCACAGCAATACAGTCAGAAACATCTGTGCCAGCCATGGCCATGGCTGACTTGTAGATTATCTGACAAATCTCAATTGTTACAAACACTGTCAAGAACAGGGAATATGGATGGATATGCCAATGCAACAGAGCTCACAAATTTTTTTAATACTACCATAATGTGAAAAATTTAAATCTGTGGATTTGAATTATGTTGAATTTGATATTAGTAGTTTAGATAATTTAATCCATATAATTTTATTTGATAGTTTGAAACTGTGAATTTACTTTTGCATGCTAAGAACTTAAGATTCCATAGACAAAGTGCACACTTAGACTAACAAGATACAGATAACTAGAAAATCCTAGAGGGATTAACGATGCTGCTCAAGAATTTTGAAAGGTGATACTTGAATTGTGTATACTTTAGTAAATTGACAAAGTTTTAGGTTATACTTGAATTGTGTATCAGATGATAAAGTGCAGAAAAAGTATTCTTACATGCATCATTGTGTGAGTGAAATATAAGCAGTCTAGGTACTAAAAGCTTAGATTACACATAGAAGAAAACAATTATCAAAAGGGAATTAATAATTCACACAGAAGCAGTTCCATCACCTCATCAGGTTTGCCCATCCATTTTACTTCACCCCCAAGCTTTTCATATTTAGCTGCCAGTGTACCTAATAAGTTTGAAAAACACAGCAAAATATTTGTATAAGGTGAAACTGGAAAGAAGGAACCTAATCAACAAACATGCGACATGATACTGATAGAAATGCCATCTAAAGAAAACTTGTCCTGTAAGATGAAAAAAGTATCACTTATAATTACTATTTAGGCATTAAATTATTAGATTTGCTTAAAAGGAGAAAGGAGTAGATAAAGCAAATTCACCAGGCATCACACGCAAGTCTCTAGCTTCAACAGTTACATAATCTGGATTGGCTACCACCATAGGAATTCCTTTGGCAGCACAAAGCTCCAATATCCTCTCCATGTCTTCAAGTTTCATTGAACATGAACTGCCATCGGCATTCCCCAAGGCTTCAGTACCATGAGCCAAAACAAATTCAGCTTCTTCAACATTCTCAACGACTCGCAAGTCTAAGCCCTAGACGAAGTTATTCATATGCTGTAAGATTTTGAAGCCCTTGATGTATATTATTCTCTGCAATCATCTTTACATTATTTAACTCAAATATTTTATATCCAAATATCTTTGCCATATTATTGATAATTGAAAATCATTTGACTTTGATTTGGACAAAAACGAAAAAGACCTCACTGATCTCATGTTTAGGGAAAATAAAACTAGTCAATTCTTCCAATTCCTTCAATCAGTTACGAAGAAAGGAACCCTTTAAAAGCAGACCAAATGATACAACTATAAACCAGATTACTCCTTAATTTTACAAGAAAGCAATTACTCAAAGAATCATGCCATGATATATTGCATAAAGCAATATTATTTAGGAAATAGTAAGTAAATAAGACTCTGTTTGGATAAACTCCATAAATACTTATAGAAGAAGACAATAAGAAAGTAAAATGAATTCAGTTTCTCCCATAAGTTAAAATTAACTTGATGCACTTTAACTTTTATAGAAGCTATCTAGATTTCAAGTTTTAACTTATGGGAGAAGCTCAATTTATCTTAATTTCTTCTCCTATAAATGTTAATGCTAATGGAGAAGTTTATCCAAACAGAGCCCAAGTGAATATGGCTGAATATCAGAATTCAAGCTACTCTACCGACCTCGAGAGGTATTGCTCCCCGGCCATTCCAGGTGAAATGAATGCAAGACCTTCCCAAAGCTGCAAACCAAGGATCATCTCTCCTGCTTAAGAACACAACAACTTATACATGAGGATGGCACTGATGATTGAACATGGACAGCAAATTCACATGTTGCACAAGTAAACAATTTCTCATAAGCAAAAGGCACCAAATGCAACAGAAAAATTATAATATGATTGCAATTAAACGTAGCAAAGAAACATGAATTATGCGGTGACGAATAGGAAAAAGGGTATTGGAAGAAACTCAAAGGAAGGATCATTCAATCAAAGTCATGTAACAGTCACTATTGCCCCATGAAAAGGAAACAAGAGAGATATAAAAAAAATAAAGATAAAAATTCTTTTTAGTCCTTGTACTTTCGGTAAAAATTGGTATTAGTTTCAATACTTCATCTTTGCTCAATTTGGTCCCTGAACTTTAGAAAAAAAAAATGGTTTTGGTCAATCATCACAGGAGATTTTCACCATAAGGAGAGACGGAAACCACTACTACCAAACCGATCAAAGTTAAAATTGAGGGACTAAAACTAAATTTCACAGAAAGAACAGGAGTGAAAACATATTTTAGTACAAAAGAAGAACCTTTGCAAGTACTGGTGAGTTAGTTCTCCACTAGTGATGGCACCCAGAAAAAGAGAGGCATCAAATCCAAGACCCTTGACTTTCTCAATAGTCACCGATGAACGTCTCGATGAGTTGCTTATGATCACCATCTTAGCACCCGTCTTAGCTATATTTTCTACTAAGAAAAAACAAGACATAACATAACATAGGATGGTGTCCGTAACAAGAGAACCACAAAAAAAAAGAGATTAAAAAAAAGGGAAAGTGTTGAATAATAATACTTACAGGTTGAAATGGCACCGGGGTAAGGTTGTTTTCCATCGTGGAGGACTCCGAACTGGTCCAGCAACCATACCTGCATAGTGTGTGTGACATTAGCATGTTGTGTGGGTATGAAGTGTTGAAATCCTATGGGGGGTGTGGAAGGGAAAGAGGGACCTTGAAACGCCGCGTTTCGGCGAGTTGTCGGAGACCGTTCAAGTTCTGAAACTGAAATGGGCGAATCTGAGGGGGTGAAACAGAGCATCTGGGTATCATTTTCTGTGTTTCGCTCACAACCAACCTTTGCTCAGATCAGATTCGTTAAAGTACTTGGGCCAATTCATTTAATTTTTTTATTAATGTCATTTTTTATTATACGTTATTTTATTTTCATACATTAAATTTTGAAAATTTTATGATATATTTTAAGTTTTTGAATTATCTCATTTTAATATATTTTGTAATTGTAATTTTTGTTAAGAATGTTAACATTCTTTTAACTTTTAAAATAATCAATTTAACAAAATAGTATAAAATTTTAAAATAATTGAGGTTTGACAAAGTGATGAAGTCATCACACCCAGAAACAACAATCTAACTTGTGTTTGTGCCTTGATCTGCAGAGAAAATGAATTGCACAACAGTGATTTGCATTTGTCATAGAACCTCCGTGAGTTTCCACTACAACATGGTGTAGGTGAGGAGATGGAAGGTACCGGGATTGAGATCTACGGCGTTGGATGGAGAAAGAGAGGGTTGAGGTTTGTGATTGGGAAAATGAGTAAAGTATAAAATTAGTTCCTGCGATTTTGGAGGTTCTATCAATTTGGTCCTTGAGATTTAAAAAATATCAAAATGATCATCGACTCCGTTTGCCATATTAGTCCCTGCCATAAGTGTCATTAGTAGTCTCCTAACACCGTTAATAAATGTGTGATGTGACACTTCACCTGGACGCACACGTGACAAACGTAATTGGAAAATAAGCAATGTCACTTCATAGGAACTAATATAACATAATTTTAAATGTTATATTGGAAAATAAAGAGTCAATTTTTATATATAGTGTCAAATTGATCCCTAATAGTTTTCAGTCTAATTGAAAATGTAATAAATTCTCTCTCACCATTTTCTCCCTCCTATGATTGAAGGATAGCATTCATGTGCTAGGTCCACGTCGATCGTCGCTCTTCCAGTGGTGGTGGTGGTTGTCATTCTTCGTCACCCTTCACTATTCTTACTTGACAAACTTGCATTCATGATTTTTAACTTTATTTTTTCTATGTTTGTTTTAATTTACAATGTTTTGTTTTTGCTCTCTATTAGTGTTTGCATTCTGTTTAGTTAATTTTTGGTTTATTCGCATGTTGCGTTGTGTTCTCTGTTTGTTGTGCCTTGGTTATACAAGATGTGGGAAATAACCTTAATAATACACCATGAAGGTACCTTTATCAGGAATGAAGCTGATGAAAAATTGGAGTATGTTGGTGGGGAGTTAGATGTGAGGGGAGTGAGAAGGAGCAATATGGCAGAGTCTGGGATTATGCTCATGAGCTTTTAAGGAGCAATGCCGGATCAACTTTGAAAATAGACACTATTCCTATACCATAAGAACCACCACAGTTTCATGGATTATATGTTTGCCTTGATGCATGTAAGAAAGGCTTGGTTGCTGGCTGTAGGCCATTTATTGGACTTGATGGCTGTTTTTTGAAAGGGTATTTTGGTGGACAACTTCTGTCAGTTGTTAGCCTTGATAGAAACAACCATATTTATGTGTTGGCGTATGCTGTGGTAGATGTTGAAAATAAAGATAACTAGAAGTGGTTTTTAACATTGTTGCATGAAGATATTGAAGACTACAAGGAGCATAAGTGGAACTTTATGTCTGACATGCATGCATGCATTAACACTTGGATAAATTTGTCAATATTATTAATTCTAAAGGACTAAATTGACAGTAAGTGACAAAAGTTAGGGACTGTTCTGACATAATTGACAGTAAGTGACAAAAGTTAGGGATTGTTCTGACATAATTTCACAAATGTTGCAGGGTCTTATTCCAGCATTACAAGAAGTCCTACATGGTGCACCTTATCGTTTTTGTGCAATGCATTTGTGGAAGAACTTTACAAAACAATGGAAGAATAAGGAATTAAAAGGGGTTGTTTGGGATTGTGCCAAATCTACTACACTTCTTGAATTTAATCAAAACTTGGCTCGTGTAAAGGCATTAAACATAAAGGCATGGGAGTATCTGAAGAATAGGCCCAAAGAAGCTTGGACAAAGGCTTACTATAGTGAGTGGTGCAAGGTGGATAATATTTGCAACAATACTTGTGAGGTGTTTAACTCAAAGATTGTTACCTATAGAACGAAGCCTATTTTGACTATGCTGGAAGAGATTCGATGTTATGTAATGAGATATATGAGTGGCCATAAATTGAAGTTAGCTGCGAGAATTGGACCATTGGACACCTACTGCACAATCTTGCACAATATTGCATAACACAAAATACTCATGTTCAATCTTGCACAAAAATTAGAATACAAAAAACACCATTAACATTACTTCACTTACTTGTGGTAATGGACAAGCATAAGATAGTCTCCCATTATTCCTTGTCGTTCTTGCTGTTCGAATGGTAGTTCTTCTACGACAATAGCAAAGACGGTTTGACGTGACATTCCCTCTTGTGCTTGAATTAGCAGACATGGTAGACCACAAAATAATAGAAAAAGAACTACAAAGATGGAGAAAGATGAATAGGAGAATAATAAGAATTGGATGAGAGTATGAGTAGGAGGAAAAATGGAATGAAAGCATGAATGTTAAAGTAGCCGTTAGGGTTTTAACATTTTGGGAGAAAAGATGATCACCTAAATTATGTCATTTTAGTCCCTTTAATGTCAATTTAGTCCCTCCTACGTGACAAGTAGAAGAAACTGATGTAAAAGTTCCACGTGTGCATCCAGGTGGCACTTAATGTGCCACATCACACATTTACTAACGGTGTTAAAGACTACTAATAGCAGGGACTAACGTGGCAAACAAAATGTAAAGATCATTTTGATATTTTTTAAATTTCAGGGACCAAATTAACAGCGCCTCCAAAAGTGAGGAACTAATTTAGTACTTTACTCTTGGAAAAATATTGACGAGGATTATGACTAAAATAAAGTTGGTAAGAATTTTTAAGAATGATAACGTATTTAACGAAAACGAGAAGAAATAATCAAAATGAGATATTTTAAAAATTTGAATTATTATAATAATTTTTTTAAAATTTAATATATTAAAATAAAACATCTGTTAAATATAATTGATCAAAAGTGATATTAAATTTTAATTTTTTTTATAACCCATGTTATGTGTTGGTTATGGATTAAGATGTACTACCAATCAAATTTGACCATCTACACTAGGTAAAATTTATCCACACATAAAATAAATTGAGAAGGGTGAAGATTAATGATGACTTTATACATTTTTTTATTGGTAAATATTAATGTGTTAGAATGTTAGGTTTTGTTAGTATAGGAGATGAAATTCCTTATTTTTGTTTATGTTCTTTCCTTTTAATCATCCCGATCATTTTATATCTCCTGTGGCTTTAGACATGATAAAAGCGTGCAATACCAATTTTTGTTCCATTCCTTTTCTTTGTAATTTTACTATGATTTTATTTGAGATAAATGCTAACCAATGACTATTATCTTAGATAAAACCAGCTGAGAGTTATAAATTAAGAGCTATAAAACTGTAAAACTAAAAACTTATAAACTTGGTGATTTAATTGAAAGTGATTAGTAAGATTAACCAATAAGTTAGTCAATAAATATCAAATGACGTAATGGAACATAGTTAAAATTTCTAATATTTTGAATTTATTTTTACTGTAAAGCTAAAAACTTATAAACTAGATGATTTAATTGAAAGTGATTAGTAAGATTAACCAATAAGTTAGTCAATAAATATCAAATGACTTAACATAACATAGTTAAAATTTCTAATATTTTGAATTTATTTTTAATAATATATCATCTTAAAAAGTAGGACATTCAATAAAAAGAAATCTTAAAAAGTAGGATAATAATTTTATATTATAAAAAATAAAGATTTGATGATTTTACTCATTGTTTAAAATCAATTTTTTAATAAAGTACTATTGCTTTATATAAAAAATTTATTTTTTAAACAAAGTAGAATTAAATTAAATAAACTTATATTTTTTAACTATTTTTTAATATTTAATTTTTTTACTAATATTATTTTAAAACAAAAGGGTAAAATTATTTTTTCTTTATAATTTTTATTTTTTTTATCAATTTTTGTTTAGTGACCATATATTTTAAATAAAATAAAAAAATAAAAATGTATAAATTCATTAAAATAAATAGTTTAATATTAAAAATAATATTAATAAAGTTGAATTCCAAGTTTCATAACAACTAAGAAAATAAACAGTGACCATATATTTTAAATAAAATAAAAAATAAAAATGTATTAATTCATTAAGATAAATAGTTTAATACTAAAAATAATATTAATAAAGTTGAATTCCGAGTTTCATAACAACTAAGAAAATAAACATGACATCTATGTTTGTAACAATGTTAAAGTAAGTAGAAAGTTTTTAAAATTAAATAAAAGAATAAAAAATCAAGTAAATTAATAAGAATAAGAAAAAAATTAATAATTTATAAATTAACTTATTTTTCATAAACTAATTCATACAACTTATATAAAATAAGCTCTTATATCAAATGAAATAACTTATCATCTTTCAGCTTTACATCATCTCGGATTATTTTGGTGAGAAAGTATAAATTAGGAACAAATTTTGTATGAATAAAAATGTTTTCAGACAACCAATTAGAACCTTTTAGTTTTCTCAGACTGGCAGGACCAAAGTTTGAATTTATATAATGATTAGTTTTATCCTTTTCGTGTGGCCTTCAAACGTCTAATAGAAGTCGTGTGGAGTAATCATCTTGTTCAATGGTAAGCGATAGCATTGTTCATACTATATTTATTTCAGGTATTTTTTTAATTTTTTTTAGTTGAAAAATTTATTTAACTTTTTAATAAATAAGATTTTTTTAATCATTTTTAATCTTTTATATTTTCTTTTCTTCTTGTTCCTAGTATATTTATCTAATTTTTTTATTATCTTTTATAAATAAATCATGATTTTATTATTTTTTTATATTTTTTAATTATTTTAACAATTAATTTTATCGAACACTTATAATTTAATAAGTTAATTTTTTTATTTTTTAGCTTCTAATAAGCTTTTCAGCTAATAGTCTTACATGATTGTTTTATTTATTTTTTCTTAATTTGATAAATGAAAGACAAGAAACTGGGATGTTATGTGATGAGAGGTTAAACATGTGACTTTTTTTTCTTACATGATTGTTTGATTTTTTTTCTTAATTTGATAAATGAGTGACTTAGAATGGTAAAATGAAACCATACACCTTTGAAAAGAGTGTCATTTCACTACATAAACTGTCAAACAAAACGGTCTTATTCAATCCAACAGTGATATAGTAATACAACAATAACACCAACCAATTGTAACTGATCACAATAGAAAGGTTAAACATGTGGAAACTATTCAGGTGCAGCAGGAGGAGGAGGTGCCTCTTTATTAACGGGCTTCCCTCTCTCTCTTAGCCTTGCCACTTCTTCTTTCATGGCTTCTTTTCTCCTCTTGCTAGCCAACACTTTAGCCTGAACACCACTCACATTCGGGTCCTTCTTCTCCGTCGGTGGTGGAGGTGGTGGACGCCTTGCTGCACCCCTTGCACTTTGCTCATCACTCAAACTCAACCCCAACGTTGCCGCACCACTCAACCCCATCAATGTCCTGCATACAACAAGATTGCAATACCAATGTACCATCCATCATGTCAAGTTATCACCTAGCTTATTCAGTTTCCTCAATTTAATTTCAATATGGTATAACAATAATGATGACAATGTAATAGAAGATTTTTTTAACTTCAAGAACTTGTAATAATTTATAAGTGATGCAGCTGAGAATAAATTGAGATTATTATAAAGGAGAGATACCTGCGACGCAGAGAGTGATTGTCACCGGGAGGAGGGACTTGATCAAGATCAGAGAGGGAAGAGGGGTGAGATTGTTGATATTGGTGACCAACGCAGCACACTCTTGAAGTTGGAAAGTAAACATTTTTCAACGAATAGAGGGGGCTCTTCCGGGCTCTGGCGGAGAGAGCTGTTGCAGCAGTGGTAGGAGTTGGTGTCAGCAAATGAGCCATTGGTTCCTATTCTGAAATGAAAATTAAAAACAGAAGCAACCAACAATAGGCTATGTGTTCGTTGATTAAAAACTAAAAAAAATCGAGTTTTGGTGGTTATCTCGTTACACGAAATATGAAAGCAGTCGGTAATGTTAGCCAGGACAGGAACAAGGATTGGATGTTGTTTGAATGAGAAGTGTGTGATCTGATTGTGGAAATTCATTGGCTCATTCCAGATAAGGTTCCATCGCTTTGCCTACTGTGGACCCTCCCCACCTTGGCCTTTGCTTTGTATCTATTATTACACGTTTTTTTGTATTGAAACGAAGCATACGCTTTTACGGTGCCAAACCATTATTTGAAAAAGGTCATTAAAGATCAATAACAATATCCATCATCCCGCGTGATGATCATGAAGATGACAAATAAGAAGGATACATAAATAATATATAAAAGAAGGATTGAAAGAAATCATGCTTTAGGATCAAGTGTTCCTCAGCTTGCCAGTTTCAACGACAATTACAACCACTAACACAAAATATTTCAACTAGAGACTGACTCTTGTGCACATTACAAGATCTGTTAGAAAAGAAAGAAAGAAACAAATACATTGAAGATGAGTCAAAAATGAAATCCACCCTTTTGACAAACTAAATAACATTAGTAATGTTCCTAATAGAATAATCCTATAAATACAATTACATCAATGAATGAACTTTACATGCCATAATACAACAAAATGTGAAAACAGTTTACACAATCAATCAATGTAATAGACAAAAGTACTGACGTGTAATTAAACTGCCCCCAGGCTAGCCCATTTCCCAAGGTCATATGGATCAGCATAGTAATACACCTTAATTCTATTAGACAAAGATAGCCCTACTGCCAGTGGAGAAATTCTAGTGCCAGAATCATCTTGTTCTGATGGGTCATCCGTAAAAGCTGCAACATCTCCAACTAGTTTGAAGCAAATTCTGCGAGTTTGTATCTGGCTAGAGAAATCAAAGTACATTGGTGTTCCAGCTCTGGCCTCTGGTAATCGGTACTGACCAATGGTAACCATGCTATGGTTTTCCTGCAATCAATCAAAGACAGTAGTCAGGTTGTTTTCACCCATAGAGGATGAATAAAAAGGAGTAATTCAGATTGTGTGTGTGTATAGGTATTAAACATGTAACAAAAAACATTCATATGATTTTATTTAACAGCTTAAGTTTACAGAATAGTTGGTTCATAACATGATAAAATTTTAGCACATTACTATTGACAACCAACAACAACAACAACAACGCCTTATCCCACTAGGTGGGATCGGCTACATGGATCAACTTCCGCCATAATGTTCTATCAAGTACCATACTTCTATGCAAGGATAAGGCTGCGTACAACATCCCTCCCCCATACCTTCGCATAGAGAAGAGCCTCTGGGCAATGGGGTACGAAGTTTTATGGCAGTGCTTTGCGAATTAAACCTTGATTCCTATTATCTTATTTTAAAATTCATTCTACATTTATGGTGCAGGTGCCAAACAACCATGGCAAGAAACACATTAGGTGCACAAAATCAGAGCTCTTCCAAAACATAGCAATTCATGGAAGGAGCCACAACAATTTTCCCCTAGGCAAGAGAAAAGTGACAGAAGCAGTATGATAATGTTCCAATAAATACCTGGAGAACAGATACTTGAATATACAATACAGCTGGAGTGATGTATCTGTCATCCACAAGGGATGGAAAATTTTTGCTATGTACATCTGAAAAAGGTGAATGGGTAACCCGAGGCTTGATTGCACTAAAGGCATCAAGACGAAATCCGGCAAGCAAGGGAGAAGCAGGAGACAGATACTGCTCCAGGACAAGATCATTGTCCATCAATCTTTCAGCAGCCTCAATTGGAACCTAAGAAAATAAGAGGTTAATCAATGTTTTTGAGATGTAGATAACTTCAAAAACAAAATTGGTTATCGCAAAAGGATTACACAAAAACAAGATTTTACCTTGAATCTACTAAGCTGTGGAGCTCTTTCCAACCACCCTGTCAGGGTCAACTGGTCAGAGCTTTGTTGTGGCTTAAGATCAAATTCCTTTCTAATGGGGCTTCCAACAACTAAAATCCTCTTGGCATGAAGACAGGGTTCGCTCTCAGCAGATCCTCCGAATGAGGCCCGTTGAGTTTCTTGTGCAAAAGGGTTCTCATCTAGAGACAACAGATTGAAGTCATTTCCAATATTTATAGAACTTGAACCAGGTCGCTGAAGGCGTAAACTTATCCAAATTATGCGGCACTGAACAGAGTTCGTGAAGGGAAACTTTACGTGTCTAGGCACTTTATGCTCTGTTCCTGACTTTTCAGGTCCATATAATTCTGAGGAAGCTTTAATCATAGATTGCAGATCCCATTTTCCCATTAATGATCTTTCCTCCTTGTGTATTTTGTTACTTGCCCAAATTTGCACCTGTGCCAACATAATCCTAGAGTTAAATTCTAAATTCAATGAACAATAAAAAGAATAAAGCACAAAGCAAATGACTAATGGATACTTACAATTGGAGCATCAGCCATAGAGTAGCCACATGGGCTGACAATCAATATAATCCCACTAACATCAGAAATATTACCAAGGACAATTCCAAATTCAACAGAGGAGGCACTAGATGGTGCTTTCCAATATGATAGCCGCAAACCAGAATTTAATGGAGCAAGCAATGACAAAAATGGAGCAGAATCTGCTGCTGTTTCAACCTGCAATTGCATGGTTAATGGTTATAAAATATATAGGTTGCAAAAATGGGACTAGACCTGCATTTGGAAGACTAAGTGCTCCCCAATGTAGCAAAAACATCTTTTCTTTTTGCTACATCATAATTGTAACATAAGTTAACCCCATAATGCTTCATTTTACATGGAATTAGTACAAATAAGAGGATAACCAAAAGCCACAGTTGATTAAATCACAGAAAATGGTTCAGTATTCATGTTAGAAAGCTGGCAATATAATTATGGATAGGTTTACTCTGGTATTTGCTAGTCTTCTAAGTTTTTATCTAGACAACATGGCTTGTATTATTTATTTACTATGTTTTCTGGATATATCACTTGAAAACCATTAATTCAGCTCTAGTGGTTTAACAAAATGAGACTGTTGGAGATCCCACATCAACTAGTGATACGATCAAAGTTGTGCATATAAGTGGAGGGAAACCCTCACCTCACAAACTAGTTTTGTGGGGTTGAATTAGGAACAAATCCAAATTCTAAGATGGTATCAAAGCCTATCCTAACGATCAATGTTAGGCCTTTCAGACCACCTGTTATCAGGCCCTCATTGGACCACCCGCAGATGTCCAGTCCAGCAAACTTCATGCTCAAGATGTCTAGTCCTTGGCGTGAAGAGTGTGTTGGAGAATTTGCATTGACTAGTGATATGGCCAAAGTTGTGTACATAAGTAGAGGGCAACCCTCACCTCACGTTGGTTTTCTAGGTTGAGTTAGGCTCAAACCCAAATTCTAAGAGACAATGTAATCCTACTCAAGAATTCAGCTACAAAAAAGTATATCCACAATTCTTTCAAATTCATGATTAAAATTTGTGATTCTTTGAACAGAAACATAAACCTTAAGTTCTTGTGTTAGTTATATCCAATGCTTTCCTTCCTTTTGCAATCATCAAATATGAAAATCATTTAGAAGATTGGTATTAAACTCATCCATGCATCTGTTGATATAAGTCATATATCATGGATTAAACACATTTTTGGTAGATGCAACAGCATGTGGCTTGAAAATTCACATGAAAAATTAAAACAAAATGCAGCAGGCCTAAAATCAAATATATAGTTAAAAAATATACCGGGTGTAAAAAGCTGCCAAAAGGAAATTCAGCCAGGGATTCATATCCGTTCAGTAACAACTGTACTGCTTTGCCAGCAGACTTGCTATCAGGGACCTGTTTCTTTTCTAGATGACAATCCCAAGATGATCCAATGATTTGCTTCAAAGCATTGTAAGCAGCCTTTTCCACACGTTCTGCTCTTCGAAAGCTAATCAGAACCCTCACACAGTCCAAAATCAATGCATGAAGCACAATATCCTGGCAGCACCGTTTACAAATTATACCATCCTGAGCTAATAAACGATTTACAGGAAAGTCAACTTGGACCTCTCTTGAATTATATCCTACAAGCAGAAATGCCCCCCTCCCAGCACAGCAAACTCTGCAAGCCTTCCTTTCGCATTGAGAACACAAGAATACAGCTTCTGAAGCACCAGCAGATGACATTGTGTTAGATGAATGAACTGCCTTTCTAATTTCAGCACGCACCTCACACTTACCACCAGAACAGGTTTCCCCAATTCTGATAATATTCCAGAAATCTATTGGATTATCATCAACAGTCCCAAGACCAATAGCACCAACAAGTTTATCTTCAAGAGAAGCTTCTCCAAGCAAGGCAAGATTGTTTGCAACTTTAGATAATCTTCCCGTGTAAGCTTCATCGAGCAGTGTATTAGGATTTATGGTTGCAGGATCCATTCCAACAGATAGCAGGGCTCTATCCCTTTCAGCAGCAGAAAGATTCAACTTAAGGCGTTCAATCTCAAGTTTAATGGCTTCAATGAAGTTGATTTTTCTTTGCTACAAAACATAGTCAAAATAGTTCATGAATTAGATTTAAATTGAAGATACTAAAAGTGTTACTTGTATATTCAGTGTCCAGCCAAGCTATCCCATGGGAACAGGTGAATGATAACTATTGAATCAAGTTCAAGCAACTGGTTAACCAATCACTATTAACCAGTTCCCCAACATCTTAGTTTGGCTTGACTTATCAGGAATTTTCCCATTTTTTATAAAGAAATTTTATTAGGGAGAAATGGAGAAAGTATGACTCAGAAGAAGAAAAATCCTCTAAAACAGATGAAAAAAAGACAACACATGAAAAGAAGGAATCAATCATGCATCATGGCAGCCAAGTCTCTCTCCATATGAAAAACAGAAACTCCCTTGAAATAGCCGTGAGTACTAAAGAGAAGCCACAAGCACAACCCATATCTCAAAGTGGGTAAACAAGCGTTACATTTATTCAATTTTTCTCATAAATATATTAAAGTGAGGAACCAAGGAGTGTTTCAGGCATTTTAGTTCCCAAAGATTTTAAAAATCTTCGGTTAATCCCTTAATTTGCAAAATGTCATTCACTTGAATCTTTTATGGGGCAAAACAATAGAGAAAAATAAAGTGAAAAGGAACAAAAACCAATTACTTTTTCAAAGTCATGGACTAATGGAGGATTTTAAAATCTTAGGAACAAAAATGCCCGACCTATAAATAAAAAAGTAGAATGAGATTTCTTTCTTATCAAGGAAAGCAAAAAAAAAGGAAACAGTAAAATTGAACAAGCTTGTCAGTACAATAAAACACTCAAATCCCTCTGCAAATCTAATAGGGCAGTTCCCTTCCAGAGCTCATAAGCAGAACACCAATAGAAAGCCACATAAAACCATATATCACTTTCCACTCCAACCAAATACACCCGAGAACTGCAAAATCTGCGCAGCATCAGAAAATATTGCCCTCCTAACCTCCCCAAAACTTATAAATCAACCAATAAAAACTGCTCCAAATTCAATGGAAAAACTGCATTCAAAAACACAAAAAAATTTAATCCAAACAAAAGTGTCTGCACTATGATGCAAAGACAAATGTGAAAATTGGCAAATAAGAAGGCGACATTTCCTACATGGAATCTGATCACATACAACAATCTTCAATGAAATTCCTTTTCCTTTTTGCTACCCTTTATTATTAGAGGGAGCATAGAAGAACCAAATTCAAACAATCTATCTAGAGCAATAGTTACATCCAAATATTATGTCATGCATTATCTTTGACGACAACAACAACAATGGAATAATTAGTATATTCATTATGAAGATAGAAAGAATGCTTTGGGGAAAAAGAAAATTTATATAAAATCTAGGGGTTGATCATATTGGATGGGCAGAACAATAAAATTTATAATGCTTTGTCTCGACAAATTGATAACATACCAGACTTGGCCCTGCAAGAGTTTTAAGGCACTTTAAATATTGTTCAGCACTACTATCTGCATGTCTGGCATCTTCTGATGAAACTTTACCATTGATTTTGGCACTATGATTTTCAACACTTAGGTCCAAGAAATCAAGTGGGTCATTTTCCTGGTAGACAATATTTTCAGTAACTGGTTGCGCAAGTGGGTGTGGAAGCGGGTCCTCCCCAGACAGGAGGTCAATGAAATGGTCAGCAGAAGTGCCTCCTTGTTTGGGTGGTGACGCTTTTTCTGAGGATGAAGAGTTAAATGGATTCGTATCCGAATCAGATACGAAGGGATTAAGCTCCTCTTCAAACTTCTTGACATGCTCAACTAATCTTGTACCAGGGCCTTCATTAGTAAATACATCACTCCACGGAAGAGAAACTCCAAGGATTTCAATCTATAGCACATCATCATACAGCAGCAATTAAAGATTCACGTAACCCAAATTTACATGCCTACCTTGAAAATAGACCTAAAAGAATAGAAAACTAACTGAACAATTGAAATAATAGGCACAAGAATGAAGAGAGCATGTATGCAAGTAAAGCCTTCAACCATTGGTCTGGTAACAAGTAGAGAGAGACTGCAAATTAAGTTGCATTTCTTTTGGAGCACACATCCAGATTAAATTTTACAAATTTTAATTTCAAGACCTTGACATTTCAGAAAATATTTCTGGCTCATCAAATTGAAAATTGATTAGTAGAAAAAAGGAAACAATGAAAATCTGTTAGTATTATATCATTTTAGAAAGGGAAAAGTTTTCATTATTATTGACATACAGCCAAATTTAACACCCACAAACAATTAGCTTAGCTAGAAAACTTTACCGCCAGTAGTTAATAAAAGGGGCAGAAAGAGCCAATAAATTTTAATTTCAGTCATGAATTTCCACCCAATACATTATAACCAAGAAACCTTCAAATGGATCTAAGTCATATTTACTAATGTTACACAAAGAGAAGGATGAGTTTTTGTAACCAAAAATAGTTAAGTTACACGAAGAATTTCAACCTATACTTATTGATTACCAACTCACCAATTCAGTTAAATTATGTAACATTTTTGCACTGTATTGGCTTCATTAAATTGCAAGACAAAATAAAACATTCATGCGACCCACATGGAAAATTAAAGAAAATGCCAAAGAATATTATACTTAGTCAAGCCACGACTCATCAAGTTATGAAATTGTCCAAAATATCTACCTCGCCAAGCGTTAATGGTTTCCTTCCAGAAACAGTTGGATAAAAGGTTAGCGCAACTACACGAGTAAGGAAATCCCACTCTCCCTCGAGTTCCTCAAAATCATACAGTAATGATAAGGGTGATGCATCTTGGGCATGTAGATGAGAATTTGCTCCAGTTATAGCCATGTCTTCGGCATTAATTGCCCCAGGTAAGGGTATTAAAAGGTTGGTCCCACTCGCACATTGTGGTATAGAAGCACCCTGCCAATAGATGTCAGACAGATTCAGATGTAAGAACTATATATAAATAAGCTTCATAATAAATTGCCCGTCACTACAGCTACACAATCGTTGCTTAAAATTTTTTAAAAAATATTATTTTTTATTGAAGCAGATATCGCATTATGTAAATGAAAATGAATTTAAACAGTCAAAATAATAATTAAAAATTGAAGATGTTTTTCAAACTGTTCCTGTTGGAAACTCTTGTGGTTTTTCACACAACATAAATGAGCACAAGGCTTTTTGCTATTCAATAAGCATGATTAAGACCAACTCTTTCTGCAGTATTATGCATACATGAATAATATGAGTTGCAAGACATAATGAGTGCCAAATACAGACCTCTAAGACCAGTTTAAGCCCATCTAAATGGCGCCCTGTCCGTACATCAACTGTTGATGGATAAGTTGAATCATCTGCACCATGGGATATTGTGAGAAGAAGCTGACAAACATGGCAAGGTTCACCAAGATAAATAAAGATTTCAACTACATCTGCAGGTTGTGGACAAATCTGTGAAAGGAAAAGGTATACATACTTTCATAAGAAGAGATACATAAAAATTTCAGGTAAATATTATTGATAAATTCATATATGATAGAACAGTAAAAAATATTTAACATACCCAAACTAGGCCTTTTCTTTTAAAACTCAGAAGGCTAGCTTCACCACCAGAAATAGGAAATAAGTTTGCAATTGGTTTGAGAACAAAACCAGACGGCCGAGACGGTACCTACAATGATCAGATAGCTTAGCTATTGATAACTATTTGTCTATTTCCATTCAAAACCACAGGGTTTAAAAGTGTCAGCATTAAAAAAATTCTACTGTATTAACTGGGATTACAAGTCAAAAGTTAGCAGTGGAATACCCCAAAAGCAGACATGAATAAGCAAAAAATTAGAGAACAGAGAGATGCCATATAAATTAAGTTGTTCTTAAAAGAGAGAGATGTGATTCAGTAACTAACATGAAATTAAATATGAAACTGCAATTGCTAGGCACTTGATGTATGAAAAAGAAACAGAAAGCCATCACTCAGTTAACTTTGACAGTTGGCAAGTCACATACATGTAGAGGTTGAAGGGAAATTGATGGAAGATGCTTGAAAAGCCTCATTCCAAGAAACATTTCTAATTGCTTTTGACGAGAGCTATCCACAACTGCATTCTTATATCTTCTTTGCAAAGTGATTTTCACATTTTGTGCAGCAGAAAACTGTTTAAACTTTCCTCCCGTATCTTCATTGAATATGCTAAGTATTTGGCTGTGCATTGCTTTGGATCCAGTGTAAAGAGTAGCATGAATATCCCCAGCAAGTAGGAAAAGGTCAGCTAGTTGAGATACAGGAGACAAAATTGTTGATCTCTTGAACTCCTCAAATGTCATATCAAATCTCTTCCATGGTTTATCAGGACATGGATGCATCCATGTGGTGGTTCTGGTATTATGATCAATATAATATGTTTTTCCTGTCACGGCATCAGAACGCTTCTCCCACCCAGGTGGCAGTGGAGCAGTATATCCACCATAATTATTATTCATCGATTGATAACCAAATGCCAGATCACTATCAAGTGATATCCCCAGCCGTCTACATTGCTCTGTGAATACTTGGAGGCAACCAAAAAAACTAGCAGCATTGGTCCTATCAAGAGAATCAGCACAGTTAAAACGTACAATCCCATTTTGATTTGTTCTTAAACAGAATGCACCTTCAAAATCATCATTGTAGATAACTTCACCTTGACAATCATTTATTCGTTGTCGTGAAGGCAAGTAATCCCCTTCAGATATACCTATAGATAGAGTGGGTGCTTTTAGAAGTTTCCATAACCCTTCAATTGTCATCTGTTCACCTTTTAATTTCACACTGGCATGCCAGTCATAGTTTATCAAATGGACCCGAGTATTCGGAAGCTTCCCAGTTGATCTAATAAAGTTTATAGACTCCTCGAAATGTTGAACCAAAAGGGACTCTGACTTTCCTTCCCCATTTCGAAGCAAGTTAATGCATACAATGGGAACCAAAGCTTTTCGGTTTGAATTCTCACCTGCACGTATATCCATATTACGAGCATCATATCTCTTACTCAGTCTTTCATAATACTGTACACTTCCTTTATAAGGATCACAATCTGAAACATAAATTTCAGCTTCTGCAGCTGTGATTTTCAGTTCTGCACCCCACCAGATAGGAATAGTGCCTCTTCGCCATACATATCTGTTCAAAGGTACACTTTGACCAGCTCGTTTGGGAATCCATACAAGTTGCTCACACTCCACTTCATTTCCTGTAAAATGGAACCTAATAAACATTTGGCATGTACTAAGGCACATGAAATGATGGTTATCAAGTCAAAACAGAATATAGAATGCATAAATGAAAGAAGCAGCAAGCAAAAGTTACACTACAAAAGGAATTAGGGTAAAATAAGTGATTTGGGAACCTTTCCAAATTTGGGAAATTGAATAAAGAAGATCTTAATGCATGCCAACAGAAAGCAAAAGAAGGTTCTATTGAATAAACAAAAATTAGTAGAGATACTGAAACCATAATGAACATGATGCTAGCTATTTTATAAGTCAATCACTCAATTCATTATAAGATGGAAAGTCAATGATAGTTTTCTTCACCTGTACTGAAACATGAATTTAGCCCCCTTGCTAAATATCGAGTACCCGGGTGTAGTCTGCTCCGACGAGCTGTGAGAGCAACAACACCTTCTAGTTGACCCGAGCTTCCAAAACTTCGACATTCTGCAAACCCCTACACATCAAGACCAAGTGAGACAACAGAATGCACATGTGAATTTTCCGTCTTAATTGCTCTATACACTGTACTATCTTTGGTACAGCACTGCTATAAAAAAAATAGTTGAGCCAGAGCCTGTGCAAGCTTGGAGGAAGATAAGAAAACTAATAGCTAACAAGAAACTAACAGCCAAGACACTAAACCATCAGGATGGTATATGAAACGTATGTTGACCTTCATGATTACCACTGTATGAGGATTAGAATTCCAAAATGCAAACAAATATAAACACAATTTTTGCTTCCAAAAAGGCATCATTTGCCACATTGCTCCATTAAAAGCTCTTGTCTATACAAATAGTCCAACACAACATAGCAACAAATTCCATCTTGCGGGAAGCAAACTGCAAAACCCATTTATTTACATCCTTTGTCATTATCACACAATAAGTCATCGACTCATCATCTTCCTAACAAATTCGCCTCTCTTGGGAACCAATTTTCACAGACAAAAACTTTCAGCTAGCAAGGTAACACAAGTTATCAAGGTTTTAAAAGACAGTATGCGACTGCAAATTCAGCCACAAAATCAAGGTTTTTGAAGTAAAGTGATTGCAACGGTGGCCGCATTTGTCAGCAGTTTCCTTCAATATCAAGGAACACGCGTAACAGCAAATCATAAATTGCATTGGACTCCCGAATTTGGAGTATCCTACTCTGTATCCTACTTTCACAGGATTCAATTCACAGGTTCAACAAGCAATCGCTATTTCAGGATCAAGTTCTACTACATTCATTCTAATTGCAAACAGAAGAGATCACAGAACCTGCAGTAGCGTGACACAATGCCGCGGCAAGCCAATCTCAACAAACGGAGTAGAAAACCACGCGTTCCAAACAAACTCCTGATCCGGTTCGTTCACCGGCATCCTGCTCGGAAAAGGCCGCGTAACGTCCCTCGTCTCGCAGAAGTAATGCTTCCCATCGATATCAAGCTCCGTCAACTCCTGCACGTTCTTCACCTCTCCCTTCCCCTGCGCCACCGCGTTCTGCAGCGGAATCCTGATCCACTGGCTCTCCGCAACCGTGTACACGCACCCACCGCCGGGCAGATTGGAAACACTCGCGACCAGCCTCGTCGCGACGAGGAGCAGCGCGACGTTCCCCAACGCGGCATAGCCTAGAATCGCCCTCGCGAGCGTCCTGCTCCTGCAGGCAAACCGCGATCCGTTGGTGACGAAATCCAAGGCCTCGCCCTGCGACTTGAACAGATCGAACCCTAACTTGGCCTCGTGGCGGAGCGCGCCAGTGGTCGGATCGACGTAGATTACCTGAGTGTCGGTTCTGGTACAGAGGCTCGCGACGATGAAGACCTCGTCGGAGTCCAGCGTCACCACGATCACTGACGTGTCCCTCAAAGCACCTGAAAATTGAACAAACGAAACGAAGGAACGAACGCGAATTAGGTTGAAAACTGGGAAGTGAAAGTGATGAAACGGAAATAAGGGATGGAACCAGCTTTGCTTGGCTTACCCGGTGATTCCATCGGTTTGCGGTGGTTAAATCGACGGCGCGTCGCCGCTCATAAACGGAATCGGTTCCGGTGATTGGTTTGATTCCGACCCCTGTCTTCTGCTGATTTGACTGAATCAATTCAAGGTCGTGACTCGTTCGTGACCAACGCTGATGAGTATTCCCTCGTTTTAGGCGAGCTAATTTATTTTATGATAAATAAATAAATAAATTAGAGATAGATTAAAAAGTAAAGAAATTGTTTGTTTTTTCGTGTATTGTAGTAAAGTAGAATGCCGAATTCTATCTTTTTTTCACATTTGTAGCATTTTTTTAAAGGTCATTGTTAATTTATTAATGCTAAGGATTCGAATCTTTTCTCATTATCTTTTATCTCTTAACCAGTATATTAACCTTATAATTTCCTTCATAATTAAATATTAAATATTAAATTTTCTATTTTAAGATTTAATTTATCATGTCTCACAGTTTCAGAAACCAAAATAAATATTTAGAATTTAATCTACAACTAGTATTTTAATACTTGCATTCCACAAAATAAATATATTTTATATAATTGAAAGTTATAATCAAGAAATATCTTTTTCTATATAAAATTATATTTTAAATTTATGATGAATAATTTATATCATAATATAATGTTATTTTAAATTATTAATAATTTGCTTTTAAAAATTTATTGAAATTTAATTTAGAACTAAATTATTAAAATAATTTTATTTTTAATTATTAATAATTTATTTTAAAAAATTATTGAAATTCAAGTTAAATTTAAAAATAATAAATTTGAAAAAACAGAAAGTTAACAAAAGTTTCTAAATATACTTTCACATAAAAAACTCTAATTTAAAATAACTATTATAATTTATATAAAATGATAAATAATGAATAATACAATTGAAAATTGATATATATATATATATATATATATATTAAAATTATTAATTTTATAATAACTATTTTAAATATTATTTTTTAAGTATTTTAAATATTATTTTCTCTCTCATATAAGTGTCACATTTAAGGAAAAAAAAATTTGTCCCAAAATAAATCATATATGTTTTTTTAATGTAACATTAATTATTCTTTTCCAACCATACTCTAATAAATTATACTTTAATTTTTAAATCTAATATTAATATTATTTTTTTCATTTCTTTCATAAAATTAATTTTATAAATTATTATTATTTTTCATCTATTTATATTTATAGGTTTATATAAAACAAGGACACTTGTTTTGAGATTGAAGGATTATTTAAAAAAGGCTTTTAATTGATTGATACTATATGGTTGTAAAAGGTATTTGATATTATAAATTTAATATATTTCCGTGCTGCACGGATTACTGTACTAATTATAAAAAAAATTGTACCATTTATCATTCTGTTGGTTAGCAAAACAAAATGACGAACATGTATGTATCCATATTTTTATTTTCATTTCTTTAGATAAGACTTTAAATTTGATTTTTCTGAACAGTTTTTCTTTTCTTACTTGAATTCTATTAAAGAACTGAAAAATAAAGAAGAAGGATGTCGTAAAAAATGCTTATAAAAAAAGAATGTCGTAAAAAAAATTAGAGGAATTTTTAATATGACTTTTACTGTTTACATTTTCCATTTTATTAAGCACACTTTTTCCTTTTTTTTATCAAACACTTTTTTATCCTCAACAAGACTTTTGTATCTAACTTAATAATTTTTTAACCCTTTATCTCAAAAAGAGAGTTCATTAAAAGTGATAAATTGAATTTTTTTTATCAAAAATTAATAATCAACAAATTTAATAAATACTTTACTTTGATTACTAAAAAAAACCTTCATTATTTTTAAACCTTAATTTTGTACTCATTATTCATTAAACTCTCTACATGTGTTTTTTTCCCTTATCTTTCTTTTTTATTGAAAATAATAAAATTTCATCATAATTTCATTCCCTATTGAATACAATGTTTTCAATCAAACTCAATATAAATACCGTGTGTTTTCCATCAATGTACTAATGTGCATATTTCATCAATCCTATACATAAATATTGTGTTACGTTTTGTCAGTAAGTTAATTTTTTTTCCTCGACAAACAACTATGTATATACAATACCAGAGATACTAAGAAGTTACAAGAGAAACAAAAGCAAACCAAAAAGATATCAAAGAATAGATACAAATAAATGATAACCACAAGCTACCAGAAAACTACCAAACATGGTAGCCCGATAAAATATGTTCCACAAAAAAATACCCTCCTCCTCCACCAAGAGAAACCGATATCTGCAGCAAACATGAGTGCACTGAAGCCAAATAAATCAGTTACAGCTTCCTCCACATGGCATTTGAAGCACCAACAATCTCCAAAACATTGCATCATCTTTATATGCTTCGTGTTACGAGATGTCAGCACCAGCTCCTTACATAATTAGCATGTTGCCTTGATACAACCCTGCAAGTCAGTCCTCCAGCCATATTGCCTTATCAATAGCCACAAAACATGCGACAAAAACCACCACCACCCCCCTACACACAATCATTTGGAGCAATATGCCAGAAAAGATGAGCTACAGTCTAAGTAACTGCAGTCATAATTATGCCAGAAAATGATTAGGTATTTATAAATACCTAATCATTTGGATAAATCTCTCATACACGAGCCAGTTTGTGCTTGTTGTAATACTTCTCCGTAGTTAATTTTTCCTGAGATATCAACAATCAACTCTGACCGTTTAACAACTAGAAAACTTGTTAGAAAGTTACTTATCTTATAACTATTTCAAATAAAACATGTTTAACCATAAAAATTTTAAGTGATAGACTATCAAAAAGTAAATACATCTTATTGTTATAAGCGTTAGTAAATATTTGTTTTATACTTTAAAATTTATAAAAATATATTACTTATATTAATTTTATTTTTATAAAATAAAATATTTGTTGTAGAATCTGTTACTTAAAACTAGAATTTCTATCTTTTAAGACTTGCAAATGTAATTTGATACATATTTATTATGCAGTCATCTAAATTTACTTTGAGATTTTTTTGTTGTTGCATAAAAGGATCTATACCTACCTGGGTATATCTCTCTCCCCCTCTAGCAAAAACACACCGGTGGACAAAAAAACAAGTTGCTTTCTTTTTCAAGAATAGAATTTGCGCGCTTCAACCCATATTAATTAAAAATTAATCCCTTAAATTTTTCTTCATGCTTATTGTATGTTAGATTGCATTGTTGATGCATATTCTGTTATATATTATGAAATTAATTTACTAATGTTGTTTTGTTATTTTGTTTAAGGTTTTACATTTTTTTTCATTTATTTATTTTTATTTTATTTTAAAACAATAGGTAATACCAATTAACTTATTTTAGTCATTCTTAACTATATAATCCAATACTGCATAATTTTTTAATCTCACTTGTTTTGGTGTGATTCATCTAAGATGTTATACTTGCCATTGTGCATATGAACACAGATTTGCAGCTTCAATTCATTTAACCAGAACCACGTATAAAAAAAGATTTCATTCATCACCCTACCATGATCAAAGGACCCTTCCTTGAATACACATGAATTACGTACCCTCCATAAGTTCCATACAATTACTTTCATCGAAGGTGCATCAATATGTTGCATTTGTTCGTCAATATATCTGCGTGACTTTTTTAGTGCTATCGAAAATTACTTCCTGGAAACATATAACTATTTTGTAAAGTAAAACATGGTTTTAGAAATCTATTTCCAAAGTAGGTAAATGTTTCCAAAAAGTAATTTATAGTATTTCTTACTTTTTTATGTTTTTTAATTTTATTTTATCAAAATCTCAAAACAACGAATTCGTCACAAACAAACAAAACCTAAGTTACAATCTCATATATAAAATGAAACCCCACATTACAATCCTAAAATCAAAACCCCAAATTACAATCTAGAATTAAGAATAATATATTTTTTCGTCATAAGCATTAATGTTTAATCTAGCATGTGGGCATCACTCGTAATGTAAAAAAAAAAGGGATTTCAAATTTAAAAAAAATAATGTTTTTAGAAGAATAAATGAAATTTGTTGAACAAAGGAACTAAACAAAAAGGAGGATCATTAATTTATGAAATAGATAGAGGTTGAGAAGGAATTATCAATGTTTCCTGTAAGAACAAAAGGGATCGATGAACAAAGGAATTGAAAAAAAAATGAACCATATTTCCAAGATAGAGAGTGAAGAGGAATAATGGGGAATAATAACGCTAATGGAAGAAGAAAAGGGGTTTGATGAAATGATGATTATTTGAAAAAATGAACAAAAAGGAAATGTAATTAAGTAAATTTATATACCAAACAAGAAAAGAAGGGTGTACTTAAAAAATAGGAATATAAATAGTAAAAGCCCTACAACAAAAGGTGACTAACTTATTAGTCATTCACAAAGTATGGAAGACAAAGAACCCAAGTTGATCCAATTAAGATTGTTGCTTCCTATACCTCAAAGTGATGTACGTTGGTGTTGATGTTGGTGTGCAACCTAAGGTGGACATTGGCTTGGAAGTAAGTGATCATGAGGAAGTTTGCGATGAAACAAGGGTACATGTTGGTTAGCAAAAAGGGCTATATGGTGGTGTTACCAAAGGTAGATGATGGCGTGAAAGCAGGGGTTGGTGCAAGTGTGGAAGAAAGGGTTGGAGTTAGTTTAAATACATTTGTGAATGGTAGTGATGAATCATTCCAAGGGACATGTTTGAAAGTCTTTGACACAGAAATGGACTTGGATACTGAAGATACCTTTGAAGAAGTAGTGGATGATTTGAGGAATGTTGTTAATTCTAGAATTCCATTTGATATTCTTGATGTGATCATATAGGACATGACACAGAGGAAGATTATATGTTTGAAGAATTGGACAGTTTCACTGATTCAGATGATGATGAATAATTTAAAAAGAAGACTGATAAGGTTAAAGGGGAACAAATGTTCAAAATATTATGTTAAAAAAAATATAATCTTCTTCTACAAGCCACACTAGAGGACAAGAGTTGGAAGGATGATGACAATCTCTAACGCCCCAAAAAGAGCACGACATCCTAACATGTTGAGGTAAGGTGACATTCCTGCGTGAGAATGTGATGTCAAGTCAAAAGGACATCGTGTCCTAACATCTCATAGTGGAAGATTAATCTTGACACACAAAGATACATGTACTACACAATACACAATTTTCTCTTGATATTTTCTAATGTAGGGGCTCCTTCGTAGGCGGTAACATTGTTTGGTGTGAACACAACTCAAAATCTATCTAAAGATTTGTTTAATTCAGAATCAATTCTAAACCAAAAATAATTTCTTAACGAGAACTAAATATATAATTTTTTACTTTTTTTTAAGAAAAGTTAATTATATTAAATTAAACTATAATCAAATAATTGCAAACAAGCAAAAGATCTAGATGCTCTAGCTAAAGAGTGAACAACTTGATTGGCTTGTTGGGTTACAAACTGAACAATGCAGTTTTGAAAAGTAGAAATTTTTTCAACACAATTCCTAAGAATATCACCAACTTCATTATTCTGAAATTTTTTGGCTTTGATGCAGTTTATTATTTGCTTGCAATCTGTCTCCAAGATTAAATTATTTTGCTTTTGAGAAGATTGCCAATCAAGAGCAAGTTGCAGCGATCTTGCCTCTGCCTCCAATGGTGAAGGGATACCACTAAACCAAGAGGACATGACTGAGATAAACGTTCCATCTGTGTCTTGAACAGAAGTTGCTAATCCAAATTTGGATTGATCTTGGAAAATTGATGCGTCGGTGTTGCACTTCACAAAATCATAAGGAGGGGGGGGGGGGGGGAGAACAACAACAAAAAGATCAACTTGGGTTTGAGAAAATTTGCTAGGTGTAGCAAAAATAAGATCTTTCATGTCTTGAACAGATGCAGCCAGATCATTCACTTGGCAAAGCAATGAAACCTCAAGCCAAAGCTTTTTAGCATTTGAACACCCTACAAAAATGTGTCAAACATTCTCTATCAATCCATACAAAAGGAACACGAAGTGGGAAGACAACCACGAGCAACCCTCCATAAGAACACAATCATTTTTCGCGAGATTTTCAAATTCCATAGACTTTTCCAATTTCCACTTACATGAAGATGGGAACTATCAACCATATTATCCATGGCATGATAGTAAGTTGATTTAACCGAGAAGGTGTCATCCTTACTGAGCTTCCATAAAATCTCATCATGATCATGTGAAGAGTAGATAGGCATGGATAGAATTCTTGTAGCATCAAAAGGAACAAAAAGATCATGAATAAGAGTCTCTTTCCAAATTTTCGTTGTAGGGTGAATAAGGGAACTTACTGTTAAATCCAAGAGCCCATCAATAGGAGGAGAAACAATATATGAGTTTTGAGGGTCACAAAACCAAGGATTTGACCAAATTTTTATTTTTTGACCATCTCCCAATCTCCATCTAATTCCATCTTTGACAAAAGCATGTGAAGTATGGATACTACATCATGTATAGCTTAGGTTGTGTCCCATAGAGGAACCCAAAAACTCTCCATTAGTGTAATATTTTGCCTTGAAAACTTGTGAAATAATAGCATCCTGGTCAGAAGCTACCTTCCATTCTTGTTTCCCTAGCATAGCCAAATTAAAAGCGTAAAGATGTTTACCTTCATTCTCTTTTCTAATAGTGAGATGTTCCTAACTAAACCAATTTATACATTTGCCTGAAGTTCTATTACTTCCCCACCAAAAAGAGTTTATTATATTTAGAATTTCATCCTAGACAGTTGATGGAAGAAGAAAAGCATGCATACAATATGAAGGAATAGCTTGAGCAGCTGATTTGATAAGTACCTCCCTACTAGCTTTTGATAAATGCTTTCCTGACTAATGTTGATTTTTTTTCCAAATTCTGTCCCTCAAGGATCCAAAAATTAATTTTTTCTTTCTTCTTATCATGGATGACATTCCAAGATATATACCAGTTCCTAGGCATTCATTAACTCTAAGCTTTGCTAAAATCTGGTCCTTGAGATTTTCTTGAGTATTTCTGCTAAAAAATATTTCTGACCTCTACAAGTTTATAGAAAGCCTTGAAGAGAACTCAAATGCATCAAACCAAGGATATTATGCAAAAGATCTGCTTCTTTTTTTTATGCTCTGCAAAATAAAAAACAAATGTCAGCAAAAAAAAAATAAGCAAGAGGAAAGGAGCTCCCATACACACTTTGATGTCATGAAGATCTCCCTTTCTCTCATATTTTTTTATAAGTGAAGTAAGGCTCTCCATACATAAAATAAAGAGGTAGGAGGACAATGGGTCCCCTTGTCTCAGTCCTTTCCCTGGCCTGGTAAGATAGGTCCAACACCTCTCCATCAACCAACACATGAAACTCCACCGAATTCACACACATCATTCAACTCACCCATTTTCTATGAAAACCCATTTTGTGAAGACTAGCCTTTAAGTACCTCCCATCCACCTTGTCAAAAGCCTTGTTAATATGAATCTTCAGAGCAAATCCACCTTCATTTCCTATCACTTTACACTTCATATGGTGAATGGTCTCTATAGCAACGAGAACATTATCAAGGATAGAACGCCCTTCAATAAAAGTTGGCTGCTCCTTAGAAATGCAATTGAGAAGAACCCTTTTCAACCGGTTAGCAAGCACTTTTGATACAATCTTATACAATACATTACAAAGAGATATAGGTCTCAGATCATTCATAGAGGAGGGGTTATCAACTTTTGGGATTAAAGAAATGTTAGTGCTATTAAGGCTTTGGGGAAAGAAACCTTGATTCAGCCAAACAACTCCATTTTATAAAATTTCTTCACCTAACAAATCCCAATATCTTTTATAAAAAGTACGATTAAAACCATTTGGGCCAGGTGATTTATCAGAGTGCATTTGGAAATAGCTTATCTAAACTCCCGTTTTTTAAAAGGTGCAATAAGAACAACATTATCATTAGATGAAATATTAGCAGGGACATGTGCAATAGTGGCACCAATATCAACCAAGCCTTAACTTCTCCACCATGTGAAATGGCCTATATAGGTATGTCAACAAGATTCACATTAGAAACAACTTCTTTGAAACCCCTCATTAGCCAAATAGGGTAATCAATATGACCCTTTTTGTCCTCAGTTAAAAAAAGATCATTGAAATCTCCTGTGATGCACCAAGGGAGATTTGTGTCTTGAGAAAGAGATTGTAAAAGATCCTAAGAGTCCTTGCTTCTATGTCTTTCCGAGAATCCATAAAAACTTGTAAGACGCCAAGCTGGTTTGTCTTGATAATTGACCTCCATATTAATAAAATTATGGGAAAAATTAATTAAACGTAATCATATGGCTTTCTCCACAACAAAGCCAAACCACCATTTCTGCCCAAACAATCAACAAAGAAGCAACAATCAAAATTCAATTTCACTTTTATTTCATCAATCCTTGTGACATGAACTAAAGTTTCACAAAGAAAAATATAATATCCGATTTATAGTCTCGGACGAGGTCACAAAGGAAATTAATTGCACGCGGGTTTCCTAGGCCCCAATAGTTCGAGCTTAAGCAACTCGTTGTTCATAGTAGGTTGCCAGGTCCCGCCATTAAAAAATGTTGTTCGTTTTCATATTTCAGTTGCTCTTCAAGGTCAACAATGGAGGTTACTGCATTCTGCACAACTGCAATAGTGACTGAATCTATTGCCATCAATATTTTCCTTTTTTGTCCCCCACAATTAAGTTTATGTCCATGTCGTCATCAATTTCCGCACCATTATTCAGATCACCATCAATAGGAGTTATTGCACGGTTGGTGGGCTGAGGTAATAAAGTATTTGGAGATTTGAATGCCACAATTAACAAAACCTCACGTTTCTTGAAGAGTTTTCCACAAAAGTCATTAGAATGCCACAATACTAGCAAAACAACCCCAGTTTTTCATATTTAAAATTGATCGTTTTTGCTTCTCCACCTTCCTTTTTGACTTTTTTCGTTCTTTTGAGAGTTTTGTTGACATTCGCAAGAATTCAAATCCTCATGTATGACATCCATGGGCTGGAGTTGTGCTTATCATCATAGTCCAGAAAAGTACCCAAGAAATTACCAATGTTCTGCCCTACCGCGATTGTAGCAAAGCCTATAGGGATGTTGTTCACCTAAACCCAAACCAGGATTTCACCTTCCTTGATGATGCTAAGAATTAAAAGGTGCTTATCGAAAGTCCAGGGCCCTCGCCCTTCATAACCCGCTACATATCCTTGTGATGATAGAACTAAAATGTGAAAGCACCATTGCCAACGTCCATGATCTATATTCCTTTCAAAATGGGCTCCAAATCTCCGCCATACATTCCTTCATAATATGGACTCTAATGGATTTTTTTGTGAGGAACCTTCCCACCAAACAAAGAGAGTAGTTTTGACCCGTCCCTGAAACAACATCACCCACGAACACCATCTCCTCCCCCCTCCTCATCTTAGAGAGGCAAACCCTGTATATCTGGATGATCCATGATGATACAATTCATTTAAGATCATGTTGTTGATTGTGAAAATTGCACCTACTTCACAAAAGGAATATATTTTCCCAACAAATTGAGTAAGTTTCACTTAATAATTCTATTAACACATAAATGTTTAAAGATGAAACATAATTCATTTTCGATTGTAAGTTCTTTTTAATTAAATAAGCAAGTTTATAGTTTCAACTTATTAGAGAATTGTTTAATACTTAACGCATATAATAGTAATTTTAATAAAGATATCTATTTTTAATTATAGTAATATCATATAAAGGTCTATAAGATGATTTGTAAGTAAAATTTATAATAGCATTTTTGATTTAAAGATGTTTTATAATTATTTTGATTTCGATAGTAATTCAATAAGTAATCAAAAATAGAGATTGAAAAAATAAAAATTTAGAGAAAAAATAAAGATTAGGAAAAGTAAAGGGTTTAAAAAGATGCAATAAAGTAAAGAAAGATGAATTCATATGTAAAAGGTGAGAATGAATACATATATGATCACCTTCTGAACCATCACCCGAAAATTGACTCTAAGAGATCTTATTTATAAACTTTTAATATTAATGGTCAAATTCTATGATTTTGACACGCGTACAATAATATTTCTAAATACATACATTTAATGTTATTTGATATCTTCATGCAATTTCTTTGTAACCGCTTCAACTTATCCCTCAAACTTAAAAAAATCCTATTTTTGAGCGCTTTCTGATCCCACGTGACTTAATGAAGTTATTGAAATCGTCAATTTTTATCGAAATCAATTCTTTCAATGAAGCATTCAACTTCTCAAATTTTAATTCATACTTTAATCACTTTTTAATGCACTTTTTTCTTTGCCTCGAGACAAGTTCATCAAAACTATACATAAGTTTTGTAATTTCTACAAATTTTACATAATATAGGTAACACATGTTAATTGGTATTTTAATATGATTCTAAAGAATCTAACATAAAATTAAGCACACACCTGTTAAATTAATATAATTTCTTATTATTGTATAAAATAATAAATAAGATAAAGGTTATAAAATTACCACACTAATAGTAAAAATTACTACTTGTGTAGGTATGTTGGTCAGTTGGTTATTGTCATTTTTATCATTTATTATAGCCAACTTGTCCCTTTACCCTTCCAACATACACTTCTTCTATTGCGACCCATTTTTCCAATCCACAATCGTGGGAGTGAGCGAACAACTACAAAGGGATATTAGATACTATTGTGAGTGAGTGCGTGCGATTCATTGTGTTTGTGTAGTAGTGACTTTGGGTTGGGTTTCGTCTCAACTCAACAAACGTCGTCGTTCTGCATTTCCCAACCTTCCTCCAATGGCTTCTGCTTCCTTAATCAACTCGTTGACTTGTTCTTCGCGTGCTCCCACTCAGCACTGTTCCACTTTCACCCGCACCACCGCCGCCACGTCACTGAGACAATTTAACAGCCACTGTCGGAGACCACTCGCGACGAGGATCTCGCCGCCTTCCACCGTTGTCTGCAAAGCTGTCTCCGTTAAGCCCCAAACCGAAATCGAAGGTCTCAACATTGCTGAAGATGTCACCCAGGTCCGTGGATAAATAATTCTTTGGTTTTTGCGTGCTTTCGCTTATGCGTGAGAATTCAGCGTTAATTTTTGTTCGTTTTCTTTTTGCTGCTGACGTGGCGCAGCTCATAGGGAAAACGCCAATGGTTTACCTGAACAATATCGTGAAGGGTTCTGTGGCCAATATTGCTGCCAAGCTTGAGATTATGGAGCCCTGTTGTAGTGTAAAGGACAGGTGAGAAACTTCAATTGTTACTTGTTGAACTTGTGATTTGTGAAATCTCCTATCTTGCACTGTTTTATTTACGTGGGGTGTGGTTTTTAACAGTAATGTGAGTCATGCAATGGGATAAGACTTTGTTCTGGTCCTTGTCAAAATGTTTGTGTGCAAAACTTTTTTTACAGTATAGGCTATGTTTAGATAAAAATTTGAAATGTGCTTTTGGGAATTCCAATGCACATTCATGGATTCCAAAGTATAAAATGATTGTGGATGTTTGGATTGAAGTTGACAAAACTCAAAATTACTTTTTACCGGTATAGGCTATGTTTAGATAAAAGTTTGAAACGTGCTTTTGGGAATTCCAATGCACATTCACGGATTCTAAAGTATAAAATGAAAGTAGATGTTTGGATTGAAGTTGACATTACTAAAAAAAAGTACTTTTACTTCCGAAGTAACAATTTTTTTCCTTCTTTAATTGTTCATTGGATTTTGCAATTATGCATCGAATTTCATACTTTAGCCAACGAAAGAATTTGGTACTGATATTTTAGAAATAAAAGTACTTATGAACTTTCCCAACTGACATCCAAAATTATACACACTAATGGTGGAAAACATTTTTATGCAGACATTCAATAAGAATTGACCATTTTAATGTGCCATCTTATTCATTAATATGATGTAGTGATAAGATTAATTTCTATCGGATGTGTAAAATTAATTTAGACCAACAATGTAATATTAATTAATCTCATCTTTTAGAAACATGAAATAAAGTGAAAACAATGTATCTTTTTTGTGACTAGAGAATCTTCGCAATATACTTTTGTAAACATACTCTTCGAAATGTGACCTGCCTATGAGGTAATTAAATTGACTTTTCACCTTTTTGAAGGATGAAACAATACTAAAGACTAAAGAGTGTACTGCTGACACTTCTCTTGTAATTGCTAGTGCAAAATAGAAAATGAAAACAGAATATTTCCATAAACCAAACAAGCCCAAAATGTTTCTAGTGACAAAAGCAGCTGGTTTGATTTTGTTATTGATTTCTTTGCTGTTTTTTTATTGTTTCTTTTGTTATTTGTTAGGTTGACTTGACATGTATAGCTTTACACTAAGTATTGAATATTAATATGGATGTATATATAACTCCTTATATGGCACAAGTAAAAACACTTAGTCATGTATCCATTATTAGGTGATAAATTCAGTTATCGTTAGGTATAAACTCAAAAGTTCATATATGAGGCTGATGATGGTATTTCTATGAGCCTGCATAAGTTATTTGGTCACATAAATTTGCATATTGGAGGTTTATTCTGTCTCTGGTAATTTTTTTTTCTTTAATGCTTCCGATTTTTCATCTTGCAGGATTGGTTTTAGTATGATAAATGATGCTGAGCAGAGAGGAGCTATAACACCTGGGAAGGTAAAAATGATAGAAAGCAAATGTGGATTTCATAGTATGTGTAACATGTGATTTCCCTATAATTATTGCTGCTTGTCCACCATGGCTAATGCAGACCACCTAAACGACTTATTCTTCCCGTGCTTGGCATTTGGTATTTAGGTATCGAATGGTCTTATGGTTGATCATTATGGACACACCAAAGTTTTTAAATGTTTTTTAGCAATATTGTTCTAGAGCCACATATGTAATGCATAGCAGGCATTAATTGAAGTGAAGAATAATTTTTTGGTCGAAACTATAAACATTAGAAATAGTATCTGTACATTGATGATGTACATGGTGTATTATGTCCCTATGTCTATACTCTTGGGCTGCACCCTGGTACTACAGCTCCTTGCTTGACTATAATAAAACTAATCATGCACCTTGTTAATCACTTATGCATATTCAAACGCAAAAGTCGTATCTCTCTATAATCATTCTCTCTCTGTCTTTACGGGAATTATTCTCTCAAAAAAGAAACAAAATCATCAATACACATGCCTTTTGTCAAGAAATTATGCTTGCATGCTTTGGAGCATGTTGTGCTTTTATAATGTGACTGCATATGAGCAATTTTTTAAAATGTTGCGAGACTTTATATGCCCTAATCGGAGTTTAAGAGGGTTATATGTGTTTATTATAAACATTTTTCTGTTATCAATATGGCATGTTACACAACTTTGCTTGTATATTTACTGGTTTTGACAATTCTAGAAACTATAACTTAGTCTGGACATTTTGGCAAGTCAACCTTTTGCTTTGGGGTGCAATGAAGCAGTATAGTTTCTTTTACTTTGATGCTGCAACCATATATGGTTTTTTTGGAAAAGCACATTGTGTTCTTCATAAGAGCTAGTTAAATTTTGTTGTGATTTACTTTATTCAGATTACCTGTGGCCAAATACATTTTATGCTGCTTCATAAGTTTTTGTCATTCTGAGTTAACTTGTTTCTCATGTGCATTTCAGAGTATATTGGTGGAACCTACTAGCGGCAACACCGGAATTGGTCTTGCCTTTATAGCAGCTTCAAGAGGTTATAAACTCATTTTGACAATGCCTGCTTCAATGAGTTTAGAAAGACGAGTTCTCTTGAAAGCATTTGGGGCCGAGCTTGTTTTGACTGATGCAGCAAAGGGCATGAATGGAGCAGTTCAAAAAGCTGAAGAAATTTTAAAAAGTACCCCCAATGCATACATGCTTCAACAATTTGATAATCCTTCAAATCCTAAGGTATTTATAGCTTATTCTATGTTTAAGTGCACAAATCCTATGTTCTTGGGAATGGGAACCCTTGCAGGGTGCATCATTATGTCCAGCCTCCAGGTTAGGCCTGTGTGTTGTACATTTGTATTCAGCATTGGTAATTGATACTTCTCTTACTTATCTTTAGTTGAAAGTCTTGCTTGAAACCGTAGTCACAAAGTCCATGTTAATTGAGATGCAAAAGCAAATTTTCCCTTAAAGATAAATGCATTTTGCTCCAGCTAAAGGCTCCAATTAACAACATATACATCCCATTGCCACCACACTTTATCAAGCCCATAAACTTAATTAGAAGAAAATGCTCATAGCTGTGACTATGAGAGCATAACTAAGTTTCCCTAGACATACCAATGAGCCTACACCAAACACCAAGGCCCTTATGTATCTAACAGCTGGACAATGTATTAGTAAGTCTATAGCCATTTATCAAGTGTAGTATCCCATCACACAGACATACACCTATTCAGAGATAAGATATTGTTTGGTCTGTGCAGCTGCAACATCTCATTATTGTTTATTCTTGTGAGAACTGTTCCTCAAATGAATGATGTAACTTTAGAACACTAGCTGGCAGCAACTAGGATTTCATCAATGTTATTAGTGTTAATTCTAGTAGGTACTGTTTTTTAAAAATGAATGACCTAACCTTAGAACCCTAGCTGGCAGCAATGGCAAGTTCATCAAACCCATTCTTGGGTTACTTTCTCCTCAGGGATGATGACCTTGGTAATGTTTCTCACAATAAACCATTACAAATTACTTTCACTGTTTCACATGCACTTTATCATTGGAAAAAGCATAATTTGAAACACTTATATGCTTTTACAAACTAGTAATCTGTCAACAATGATTTTTAGTTTTTTACTATTGATTTGAATTTGAAGATATTTAGTTGTGATAAAAGATGAGATGATTTTTTTAATCTTAGCTTCTCTGTCTTTTCTGCCTGTGGTCTTCTAGAGGAGTTTCTTCTCTAATATGCAAAGGAACTGCTTGGTTCTTTTGATTTGATGTGCTCTCTCTCTTTCTCTCTCTCTGAGATTTCCTGTTGCTGTGTCCTTTATAGCTCAAAGATGATTGCTGTTCTTTCTTTTCTGTACTCTTTCTCTCCCTTAATGCATTCTTCTGTTTTTAGCTTTCAGCAGCACTTTGTCATGACACATGGGACACACACACAAGGTTAAAGTTAGTTACAAGGTTTCCAGAAGTAACAAAGTCATGCAGCCAGTTTAACTTTTTATTGAAAAATTGTCTCCTTATGCATTATTATCTAAGATTGCTATAGAAAAGAAAAGGGGTTGGGAAAATGTTCAAATTGTGAGCCAATATTGTATATCCCCTTTGCATTAGTTAAATTCAAGTTGATTGAAATGTCCTACATAGATAGCATCTGTGCTGCCGTATGATCTGATATATGAAGTTGAATTCAACTATACAGATTCATTATGAGACAACTGGCCCAGAGATATGGGAAGATACAAGAGGAAAGATAGATATTTTAGTTGCAGGAATTGGAACTGGTGGAACTGTTTCTGGAGTTGGCCAATTCCTAAAACAACAAAATCCAAAAATACAGGTACATCTTTCTCAATGGCATTGCCAAACCCTAATTTATCTAATATTATCAATCAATATAATGATGTAAAGGAACAGTCCATAAAATACTTGGTGTAAGTGTAAATGAATCTATGTATTCAGTATACTGCTCATGTCTTATCAACGGAAGCATAATTTCGTCTAGGAAAGCTTTCTACTTTGTTGGATTCCTTTAAGCATTTTTTCCTTATGTATCAGGTTATTGGTGTAGAGCCTCTGGAAAGCAACATACTTACTGGCGGAAAGCCAGGTACAAAAACATAACAAGTTTCTACACATTTCAAATCCAATATGTTAATTTTAATTTCTTTTAAGTTATATCTTTTTCTTTTTTCCTGCTAAACCACAGGACCTCACAAAATTCAGGGTATTGGGGCTGGTTTTGTGCCCAGGAATTTGGATCAAGATGTGCTTGATGAAGTTATAGCGGTCTGTTCTTATGCTTTCCTGTTGTCCTTTTCTATTTGTTATAATCCAATGTTTTTTGTTGTTTCCTAAACTGAGTGTTTTAAAAATGTGTTACTAATTATTTCCAAAAGCAATTAGTTGAACTTGTCACGTTTTGAAATTTGAATCATTCTGCGTGATTCTGTTGTATGCATTTCTTCTGGTCAACATGCATGTATTATTATGACAACAAATGCTCCTTGTCTACTGACCATTTGCAAACTAAATTGATGTTGACATTTGTTTTTTATATTTGCTTTACCTCTATAAGCTTTTGCCTACTGTACTAGCCAACAATGGTGAATGTCACAATTTTCTTGGTCTGTATTATAATTAACCTTCCCTTTTGTGAATTTGGCAGATATCAAGTGATGAAGCAGTTGAAACTGCAAAGCAATTAGCACTCCAGGAAGGCTTGCTGGTTAGTCCTTTATGTTCATCTTTTCACCTGTATGTGTGATTTGAGTTTCTTAATGGGTTCTGGCGTGCATATCCTGTGCACTTACACTCTTACAGGAGACATGCCAGGGTTGCTTGAAACAATCATGCACAAGATGATGGCGTCTAGTACCCTCATCATATATTAAATAAAATGTTAGTTACGTTCATGAATGATCCTTCCCACACCCTATTATGAAGGGCATAAGAACTTGTGTTATTTAGCTTACATCATGTTTGAGTTAATTTTCTTCAAATCCTGCGACACCTCAACTCTGACACCAATAAAGAGTTTGTATCTGTTGTCTTTGCCTCTTACCTGCTAACTTCAATTGGAAAACAGGTGGGAATTTCTTCAGGAGCTGCTGCTGCAGCTGCTTTGAAGGTTGGAAAGAGGCCTGAGAATGCAGGCAAGCTTATTGGGGTATGCATATTTCCTACAAAAAAATCTAAATCAATACATAATTGTACAAGGAATTTAATCCATCTGGTTCTGGAATGAGATTGATCTTTGCTAAAGTTACGAAAGCATCATACAGATGGAGTTCCTCATTTTACCAATCTAATTATATTTTATTTTTTTCTTAGCAACCTGGCCTTCAAAGAAATGTCTAGATTTTGGTTCTTAAGGACAAGTTTGCAGATTATGTCTTATTCACCATTTTCTGATGTTATTTAAGTATCCAGTTGCTTGCATTGTAGCACACTGCTAATTCTCATCCATTAGCTTATACATGATTATCTTGTCCTATTTGCTCGTCTTTTCTGATTGGTGGATTGATTGTGTTAAGGACCTGTAGGGATGGAATGAAAACTTAGCTGGATTTGTCCATAGTGCTTAGTGTGAATCCACCTAGTATCCTGGCTGAAAAGGCTGGAAATGCTTTGTATTTTGTATTATGTACTTTTGCCCTGCTATTGTTATGGGCTAAGTTTCTTCTCTTTCCTTCCTTTTCTGGTTGGCATAACTAGCTTGAATTATATAATTTCAAGTAAATTTTTGCTCTCCTTTTGGGAGAGGGGTTTTTGGTATGTAGCCAGAAAAAGGATCACTTCACTTCCTGCAATTTTTCTTTCTCTATTTGCTTAAACGTCATCATTTGTTGTTTCTGGCTTTCTGCCAATTTTATCTTTTTTGTACTTAAAGCTTCATATAATTTTGAAATTTCAGTATTAAATTACTCTCTTACGTTTTAATGCACAAAATATTTATTGCTTGCAGGTTGTCTTCCCAAGCTTTGGTGAAAGATATTTGTCTACTATTCTTTTCCAGTCAATTCGGGAAGAATGCGAGAAAATGCAACCTGAGCCATGAATTGACTTTGCTTGTTAATGTTTCATACTCATTCTCCACGAGTATCTGTATGTAAATGACAGTGTGACATGTCCATGTTATGTCCGTGTTTCTCATTTTTGACACTCAAGAAATTAGATAACTGTGTAAAGGTCATTGACTTGACTTACAGCACAGATCAATGGCCCTTGATTGAATAAGTTTTTTTCCTTCTCTCTTTGGGCTAAAACTTTTAGATGTAGTAGGAATTACTGGCATTGCTCTTCTTTTTGTATGGCAGCGTAAGAAATTTCTGTCTAATGTTCGCTATTAAAAAATAATTGATGAAACAGTTTATCTGTTGCATTTTGTGCACCCCCCTCCTCTAGACTTGCTTATTTTTATTTGACACCCAATTAATCTCTCTTCCCACCAGGAATGGAATCAGAAAAAAATGTTAAGACAAAAATGTAGCTTAATAAAAAGGGGTGAAGAGGAAAGCTAGAGTGTTAAAATTGAAATGCTAGAAGTTAAACGTTTTTTTTTAATAAAATTAAAAGGCTACAAAATTAAAATTAGATGTTAAAAAAAGTTAATGGTACATATAAATGTTATATTAGAAGGGGGAGGTGAGGCAAAAAAAAAATTGTGTAAATATTAGGAGGTTTTTATATTATAGGGGGTGGATGTCCATGTAGCAATACACTTGGTTGTGCCCCTGCCTCCCACTAGATTGACCCATGTTAAGATTAAAATGATATCTTTAGTTGTGATTTTATTTTTAAGTTAGGGATGGAATTCTAGTCTTTAGTTAAGGTATATAAGTGTACAGTTGTTTGTACCAATAACTTTTATCCTCGTCTATCTTTAGTCGTAAATAAATTCCCCTTGTCTAAATATTTTTTTTAAAAATGAATCCGAAAGGAACGAAGAATGAGTTGTCATTTTGACATTTTCTGGCTGTGCCAAACAGGGTAGTCCAAATAATTCACCAATAAAAAAGTTAGTACACTGGCAGTGTAGAACCAACAAAATATAGACCTGTATCCTCTTCTCTCGTCACCTTGCATGTAGTAAGAAGAGAGAAAGATACAGGATTTAAGTTGAATTTGAGTCAGGTATGGTTTCTCGTTAATCTCGTGTCTTTTCCCCTCTACAAGTACTTGAGGGAGAACAAAGAACAATATAAGGGAAGTGCAAACAATAATCTGTTTGAACCTAAAATAAAATCACTAAAATGTACGTCGTGAATAGCAACACAAGAACTCATTTTAATTTGTACAGATTAGACTTTAGCTTACACTTTGACCAGTTGGTTCTATTTCCTCTAAACTCTAAAGTGAGCAACTGTAAAATAGGTAATCCCAATTGTTGATGAAATCATCCGTTAATATTCAAACACGTGTATGGTTCATCATGCATGTATATATAATTAACAATTGAGATTATTTATTTTACTTTTTAAAGTAAGTTGGTCACTTTAAATGAGTCAAATTCACACACACACAAAATAAATAAATAAATAAATAAATAAATATATATATATATATATATATATATATATATATATATATATGGTTCACAAAGAGATACTGACATGTATATAAAGAAAAAAACACAAGAACTCGCTTGTGTTTGGTTGGCTCAGCAGTCACAGTGGACTTCATGTTCGTTCAAGTGCAGTAAAATATAAAACATTGGCATCTTTTTGTCTTTTTGATAAAGATAGAGCAATGATATTTGCTCATTTTTTTCAGCCGATCGACTTCCTTGGGATCATAATTCATATATAAGAATTGAATGGCTGTGAACTTAGAAACAAAAGTGCTCTTCCATTTTTCTAAAATATAAGTCACATGTCACATGCCCAAAGCTCAAAAGCTAGGGTGACTTTTTTTCTTGCTGTGCAGTATAAACCGAAGAATATGATCGCCGGTCGTAGGGAATCTGAGTTCTGAGGACCACATTATGGCTAGAAGCTACAAGTTAGGTAAAGGGCATGTTCATGAAAAGAAAATGGAAAAGTGGATTTAGAGTAATCAAAATGTGCATATGGTAGTTTCATTTTACAAGAAAAAATGATTTTTTTATTCTTTGATTGAATTGAACTTTGGAATGAGAGGAAAGATAGAAAAAGAAAAAGAAAATAATAAAATATTTCAGTTCTTTGAGTTGATTATGAAATTAATTTTTAGTTTAAAATTTAATCATATTTAAAATCCGTTCTGCTAGGGTATGTGCCAACTGAGCTACACAAATAAGTATAAAAATTAATATGTGAAAAAACAATGGTTGATTTTCTAATAAATTTATCTGAGTTCACTGTGAAGTGGATTGTGTAGTTCTTGCACTCAAGAAAGGTTTTGAATAAGAAAGCTAACGCACTATGCCCCGTGGATTCCAACAGTGCAATGCATAAACTGGGCACGGGTTGGGGGGGCCATCAACCCTGGTTTAATTTTCTATCAGATAAAATATTGTACGAAAAATTAATCAATTAGGTTGATATGCTTTTTTATATATCAGCAAAAAAAAAAAAACGTGTAAATTTGAATAGATAGATATGCAACATATTTACATAATTCAGAGCAATGATAGAGAGGATTTAATATTCGTAAAACAAAATTATCCCTTTTAAGTCACGGACGGAACCACAGCTATCGGAGTGCCCCCCTAATTTACAAAATGTTCTGAACTATACAGTTTCATGTTTAAGCAAAAAAAAATGTCAAAAGTATCAGTACACTCTTTATTTATATATATTTTATGTCTAATCAAAACCCAACACATAAAATATATAATCAATTTATCTATTAATTTTTTTAGACATATATAAGTATAAGCTATTTGAGTAGTGTTATCAAATATTACATTCTTTATTTTTCCTTTACTTCATTTTTTTAGTCATTCCCTTTTTCTTTCAAAAATATTAGAAGGCCGAAAGCAAATCAAGTTAAATGATGTGTTACTTTTTTTTTCTAGTTGGAGTTTATAACAAGTCTCTTCTTTTTTCAATGTTATAGACTATATTATTTTTCTTATGTTAAAATTTAGTTTAGTTTTTTATTTTGTTTTATAATTTTTAGGGTAAGTGTTTAGTCCTTGTCAATAGTTCCTCTAAAAATTCCTGTTTATTTTTATTGTTCATAATTAGTCTCTGTGAGACTTTGTTTTGAGATATGATATATGTACAATAATTTATATTATATCATTTTATGATTTGTCAAATTTTTGTCTTTTTAATAAAATTTTCTAATTTTTTTGGAGTAAACTTATGAGCTTTTAACTAACTTATCAATTAATTTTACTAAATATTTTAAAATATTGATAGTACTGATTTAATTATTAAAGCAAATTATGTTATGAAAAAACATTATGTGCAATTTTTGCAGGGCTATGATACATATTACTTTTAAAACAAAAAAAAATCATTTAAATATATTGAATTTTGCAATTTTTCACTTAATAATTAATTTCGGAATTTATCCTTGTGCATAAAAGTTTCTTAAATTTTATGTAATAATAATGTAACCTGTTAATTATTCTTAAATCAAATTGTCTCACCAAATTATATATATATATATATATATATATATATATATATATATATATATATATATATTTTTTTTTTTCAAATCGTTAAAAAAGCTCGACCATTAATATTAACTACGTAAAAAATTAAATTTATTTAGTGACGTATTAATTCATATATTGCACGATAATATTAAAAAGTCAAAATCAAGCTCACATAATAATAATAATAATAATAATAATAATAATCACTATTACTATTATTATTATTACTAAACTTATTATTATTATTATTATTATTATTATTATTATTATTATTATTATAATAAAAAACAGTTTAATCCCCCATTATTTTTACCAAACCCAATATAATGTCTTAAAAAACGACATATAATAACATCCTTGAATAAATTCAGTTTTTGAATCAATTATCTGTATAGTTATTTTTAAATTTTAAATTATAATTATTTTCATTTATTTTTAATTTATATATCATTAAATTATATAATTTCATTGTAATTTTATATGATTTAAAATAATTTCTCTTTTAATATATTTTACATTTTATATATTTTTAATAATATTCAGCTTTTAGCAAAAAGAAAAGAAGATAATACTCAGACATTGTACAAAAGAGTTTATGATGCATTATAAAGGAAATTTATTTCACTTTACTCATAACTATTTCACCTCATGGACAAGAATTTGTTTATTTTTAAATTAATTTTTGGCCCATTTGATATATTTATTAAACTTTGTTTTAGCAGAATAAATAGAAAAACCTTAGTTTTTTTTTTTAAAAAAATAATATTAAAAAATAATTTACATTTAAGAATAATATATGAAAATAGTTTGTTAAAAATAATTTCATTCAAATAATAAAGAGAAAAACCTTTTTATGGGATACAAATAGATAGTAAGATTTTTGTATTTTACCTATGGAAAATTAATTCTAAATTACTTTGTAAAGACATTATGCGCGTCAGGAATCATGTAAAGATATTGTGTACATCAGAAATCCTACATAGACACTGTGCAGTGACACTATGCCTGTCAGGAATCTTGCAGAGATATTGTGCGCGTCACTGTGCACATTAAGAATCCTGTAGAGACATTGTGTACGTCACTGTGCACATCAGGAATCTTGCAGAGACACTATGCGTGTCACTATGCACGTTACTGTGCACGTCAAGAATCATGCAAAGACATTGTGCACATCAAGAATCCTACAGAGATGCAGCGACACTGTGTCTGTCAGGAATCCTGTAGAGACATTGTGCATGTCAGGAATCCTGCAGAGACGCAGTGACATTGTGTCTGTCATGAATCCTGCAGAGACACTGTGCACGTCATGAATCCTACAGCGACATTGTGCAAACACTATTCATGGTACTGTGCGTCATAAATCTCGATGCAGACGTGGTACAAACATTATTCATGGTACTGTAGCTACAATTGTCGATGCAATCTCAACCGCTAAAAGTGTCTGTGCGATGACGACCGTTGAATCTATCAGTACAACATTCTCATACCATGATACTATAAATTAGACTAATAACGTATTCTTCATAACGCATCAAACCCTTCACTAGATAACTTTCAATTCACTCTTAAATATATAACTTATTCACATACATCACACCTTAGTATAACCATGTCAACCATAAACCAAACAGTCTCTACCATTGTCCACTACGATGCCGATTGTAACGTTGACGTTGAGTTTAAAGGCAAAAAAAATGTACTTGTTTCAATGAAAAGAGACATGACCTTCAATGCCTAGAAAAGAAAAATCCAACAAAAGATGAGCCTAAACCGAGGTCAAAGCATAACCACAGACATTTATCGATACCCTATAATTGTCGGGTCAGACATGTTCAATTACCAGGTTGTTACCATTAATGACAATGAGGATATTGATGACATGTTCAATGTCTATCACTGACATGAATGCATAGGTTTCTTTGAGTTGCTCGTACAATATGAACAACAACCTTCTTCTACCACTAATGTTGAAACAACCATTCCATCACCACAAATTCACCAAACAACCATTCCATTTCTTTGATGCACACATTGGCTCATACACACAATTGCTTAATGGATCATCAAACTACTATGTGACGGTTCCCTAACTTTTGAACCTAAATGAGCCCTCCGACCTAAATGTCCAACCAACTACTCAAATCCATGTTGCTCAATCTCAAAGTAATGAAATATCACATGACTATCATGCTAAAAACGGGTTGCCGGATGAAGTAGTTGGTGACTTCAGTGACAATGAAGATGAAATTTTGGCGGTCAATGATGACAACAACATCAACGACAACAATGATAATGACATCCAATTTCTTTTCCAACCGGCAACAACTAAAAATGTCTATCGTCCATATCCAAATTGCGTTGATATTGGTGACAACCAAGTGATTGACAATCCCAACTATAGGCATTTTTTGGACCTACCACAACAATCTAAATCACAGGATGGTGAGCTATATGTTGGTTAGCGATTCCGTCAGTTGGAGGACCTCAAACACGCAGTAAGAATGTGGCATATTAAGAACCATGTCACTTTCAAACACAAGAGGTGTGCGAAAGATACATGAGTCTTCTATTGTCAAGCTGAGGGGTGCCAATGGAAACTTAGAGCGTCAAAATGCAAAAATTTTAAATTTTGGGAAATTATAATGATTGAAAGGCCTCACACATGCGTTAAGCCCACCATTTCACAAGATCACAATAAGATAGATTCCAAACTCAAGCAAAAATATCCTTGCAATGGTTGAAGAAAATGAGCAACTAACAGTTCCAACATTCATCACATTCATTAAACAAGAGTTCAGCGACACCATCACATATTGAAAAGCATGACTAGCAAAACAATGAGCCCTCAAGAAGGTATATGCATAGTTGTGAAACCCGATCTGGTCCAATCGGGACTTAATGGCCTAACTGGACCGGATCCACTATTGGATCAGTCACGCAATTGACCTGGAATGACCTGGCCAAACCTAGTTGGTTAGGTACCGGATCCCAGTTGGACCGATCTGACCCGACCGGTTTTACAAAAAAATAAAATAAAATGGACCACCTTTACAGCTCTACGACGTTGTTTTGATGTCTCATTATTATTAATTGTTATTTTGGATTTTGGAGTATGGATGAACTTTTCTTACTCAAATAATGTTATTTATATACTTATATATAATAGATACATATATAATTTTGAATTTTTTAATATATATCGGGTCAAATCGAGTCAATTATTGTCCCACTGGTTGGATCACTGACCCACTACCTCAACTGAGTCAATGACCAGTCGGGTTTAACAACTATGGGTATATGATAATTGGAAAGAGTCATACAACATACATGTCAAAGATCTACAAGCATTGCAACTATTCATCCCTGGAACAATTGTCAGAATTCAAACTATACCTGCATTAGACAAGTCAAGCCAACCAATTCCAAACAAGGTCATATTCCATCAACTTTTTTGGTCATTCAAGGCATGCATTGCTGCATTTGTATTTTGTAAACCCATGGTGCAAATCGATGGAACCTGGCTTTATGGACGATACAAAGGGATATTATTAATTGTAGTTGCACAAGATGTGGCTAACAATATATTTCCATTAGCATTTGCCATTGTCGAGAGCGAGACAACAGATGATTGACACTTTTTTTGCAAAACTTGAGAACCCACGTCACACCACAACATGGTATATGCCTAATCTCTTATAGGCAAGAGTCAATCAAAAGTACATACAGACAACCAGACAGTGGGTGGACAACAGATAACTCATCACATGTGTTTTGTATTCGTCACATTGGACAAAATTACAAAAAACAATTCAAAAGTGAGGATGAAAGGAAAAGCGTCTTGAGTATGAGTAAGATATTTTTTAAAATTTTAATTCACATTATTTTATTATTTAAAATTAAATTGACAATCATATTTATATTTTTTTCAAACAACATGATATACCATGACTTAACCTGAGTTTTTTTGTCATTGCCAGTTGTTACAAAAAGACAACCCATACGGCATTGCCTGGCTTGATCAAATACCAAGGGAGCAACGGACCTTGGCATGGAATGATGGAAAACAATGGGGACACATGACCATTAATTTGGTAGAGTCACTAAACTTGATGCTAAAAAAAATGAGAAAATTTTCAATTACTGCCTTGGTCAAAATCACGTATAAGAAGTTGAGCAAATATTTTGTTGATCGTGGGACTCAAGGTGATGCAATGATTGCCTCTAGACAAGTTTACACACTCATTGCGGCCAAGTTCATCATTGAAGAAGAAACTAAGTCTAACACTCACTTCGTTCAGCAATTTGACCGCCAAAGATTTTAGTTCAAGTTGAGCAAAAAATGAATTCAAGAGAGAGACATCGAATGGGAAAATTCACTGAGGCTGGATCAAAGAACATGTAATTGTGAGAAGCTTCAAAAGCTACTCATACCATATGCACATTTCATTATTACATGTAAGCACATAAATATAGATTACTTGCAATATGTTCATTCAGTGTACACATTGGACTACGTGTCAAGTGTCTACAAAGTCCCGTTAACATACATGTGTCATCATGATTATTGATCATCAATGAAAGACCACAATTATGTGTCAATACAGTTATGAGGAGAAATAAAAAAGTCGACCAAAATCAACAAGAATATGGACTAATATGAATGAGAAAGAAAAAGGTCAACCAAAACATTGTTTAATCTGTGGATTAGTAGATCATTCAAAAAATAGGTGTTCTCACCATCTTGAAAGTTATAGTCAAACAAATTAATTTTCTTTTTTTGTTTATTATCAATGTATTGAATTTTGCACTATATATAAATTAGAAAAAGTTCTTCAACCAGAGTGTTTTTAACTATTTTTATTTAACTTTATTATCTTCTTTAATATATTCTCTAATTTTATTATTTTGCATTAATTTCCTTTATTTATTATTTTTAAATCTTTTAAAAAAATTAAATTTTCTTAAAAATAAAAAATAAATCATGTTGAGAATTCAGGTTGGAGGGACTCAAATTCTTTAATATATAACTTTTAAAATAATTATCATAAAAGTGAACCAAATTTATACTATGAATAGTAAATATATATGTTTTGATAAATAATAGAGGAATATGTATACTTCGGTATTTAATTAATTTTTTTATGTATATTTGGGAAAAAAATTCACAAAGTGGAGAAGGATTTTTATTTTTATTTTATAATTTAAACCACAAGTATTTTTATGGGAGATAAAGATGTTTAGAGAAAATTTTACACACCTATTTTTTTTTACAAAATACAAATTTAATAAATCTAATATTAAAATATGAGATTGTAATTATTTTTTATAAATTTAAACAAATTAATCTCATATCAATAAACTTTAAATGACAGTATATGATGAGTATATATATTCTAATTAAATTCAATAAAAAGAAGTTGTTATCGTGATCTAATCATACGTGGTGATTAGAGAAAGATGAACAGAGATATATCTAGAATGCATTTATGGAGTAGTTTAATTATAACGCATCCCCTGGAAGACTAGGCATTGCAAATTAAGAAAAATCACACGTTCCATTTTTTCTGGTTGGCACTTGCTTTTCGTCCCTTAGTTATTTTATAGTTATAACCTGGTCACCGCCACTGTCTCGAGCCAAGTCTACTTCTATAGTTATATTATATGTTGCTGAGTCAGGTCTTGTTCCTAATTAATCCCATTAATGCATGTAAGTGTGTGTGACCCTATATATATATATATATATATATAGATATACACACACACATACCCACCCAGCATACATATTACAGTGTCCTGCATTAATTGACACTCGTTCATATTCTTTTGTTCTCACACATATATGGAACCGGAGCATTATTTTCCTTGTCCTTCATCATGCTTAACCAGGTAGGCCATCTATTTATGTATGGGTTAATCTGTTTAATTAATACTGTTCTCCAGTCAAAATTGAATTGACCTTGATAATCTGCATAATAAAACTTTGTATAAAGGTCAACAAGACTACGAGATAAAATTCTAATTCTGATTGGAGAACAACATTAAAAGTATGTATAAAATTGTGTCTAAGTTTTGTTCGTAATTTGAAATATATACGTGTAACAAAGGTTTGCATACTATTTTCTTCCTTGTATTTGTGTTAAGTGATTGGTGAATGAATGAAGGTGGTGGTCGAGGGAGACGGTGGCGGTGGTGACCGGAGGGAACAAGGGCATAGGGTTTGCATTGGTGAACCGTCTTGCGGAATTAGGAGTGAGTGTGGTGCTAACTGCTAGAGATAGACAAAGAGGGGAAGCTGCAGTGGAGAATCTCCGAAAGCAAGGCCTTGGTGATTTTGTTCACTTTCTACTTCTTGATGTCTCTGATCCCCTTTCTGTGTTAACCTTCGCATCCTCCTTCCAAGCCAAATTCGGAGCCACCTTGGATATTCTTGTGCGTATTCATTATTTTACTTTTCACATCAATTATGTTTTGATTTAAAATTAATTCAATTCCCCTGTATCATGTCACATGTGCACATGCTACGTACATAAACAAATTAAAGAGATCGATCTAGTGTGTGTTTGGAAATCACTTTAATCCAACACGAACAAACTTTCAGATAAAAGTTACAATAACATAGTTACTTTCGAATTTTTGCATTAAAATCACACAATTACTCTCTTTAAGGTGGTTTCAACTCTAATCCCAACACACCCCTATTGATTGAACTACATCATAAAAAAATCTAATACATTAATGATTGATATACTTTTTACAATAATACCTAACAGAAATGAAATTTAAAGTTAAATTACGTTATTAAATTGATCATAGTTAATTTAACTACGAATATATTGTGATAATTCAGGTGAACAATGCGGGAGTGTCCTACAATGAACTAGACGAAAACTCAGTGGAGCACGCAGAAAGCGTCATAAAGACCAACTTCTACGGTCCCAAGTTGCTGATTGAAGCTCTTCTCCCTCTCTTTCGTTGCTCTTCTTCTTCCATCACTCGTGTTCTCAACGTTAGCTCAAGGCTTGGCTCCCTCGATGTAATGATCTACCTCTATTTCTTTTGTTCATTATTTTATTTTACTAGTTAATTCGTCAATACAGTAGTGCAACTTGATGTTTCTATAGTCTTTCTTTTACATTCCCTTTGTGTTCACTTTCATTCTACTTGATATTTGTTTATAATTTATGTTTATCTCAAAATATTCGTCATTTTAAAAAATTAATTATTACTTTTTTTTGTCATATTAACTTAAAAGAAAAATATATTTTTAAGAAGTATATATTAATTATCTTAAAAGACACATAATATAAAACTGAAGGAATAGGAATATCTCTTTCTCATTACATCTTTCATTTTTTTTCTCTTTTATATTTTTCTTACATTATATATCTTTCTTTTGTTCACACTCATATTTCACACCTTAGAAAGGAACGAGACAATAATTATCTTAGCTTCTTTCTGGAAAAAATGACGAGTGAACATTCGAACTCTAGGTGACACTCAGAGACGACATAAAGAAAGTATTGGAGTGATTTAATTTGGTGTTCACATATAACTACCGGTGCATTGTCTTATATTAACCTAGGAGTAATTAATTAATATTTTTACTTTCATTAAAATTGTTTTAAAATTTCCAATATGACCATTATTATTTGTCTGATTGTCTGTCATGTATGGTAGGTGTAAAAAGATAAACTGACACCTCAAATGGTATTAGACATCCGAGGAAAGAGACTTATAGAACTTATCATATGATAGGAAGAGAAAAATAAAAAATGTTAATGTGATGTTTTAAATAAAGGGATGTTTATTATCATTACGTGTGTCCAAATTATAAAAAAAAAATTATTAAAGAGTGTTAGAAAGAATATGACTGATATATTTATATGCATATGCAGAAGGTGAGAAATGGTGAGATAAGAGCAGTGTTAGAACGCGAGGACTTGATGGAAGAACACATCGATGGAGTGGTGGGAACGTTCCTCAGAGACGTGAGAAACGGAACGTGGAAGAGCCAAGGGTGGCCGTCGTACTGGACGGAATACGCGGTGTCGAAGCTGGCTCTGAATGCATACTCAAGAATGTTGGCAAAGAGATACTCGTACGAAGGAAGTGGGTTGAGTGTGAACTGCTTTTGCCCTGGTTTCACTCAAACCGCAATGACCAAGGGCAAGGGTACTCACACCGCGGATGACGCCGCCGCGCTGGCCGCCACCCTCGCCTTGCTTCCGCCGCACCTCTTGCCCACCGGAAAGTTCTTCTCGCTTGGAAAGAAGGCTACCTTCCTCAACCCTACTTCTAAATTATGATCCCACTAATTAATTAATTAATCAAGATAAATGTTTACATTGTAACACTCTTTTTGTTTCCTTGATCAACTGGCTCGAGTTATCTTAACTTTAACTAATGGTATTAATTTTAAGTCTTGAGCTGCGTTTTAACACTATAGTATGATAGGTACAAAGTGTAACATGAACATTTAAAATGTATATTAAAAGTTATGAGCAGAGCTCAATGCAGCATAACCGTTCCCCGCCACCCATATGCAGAAACATTAACTGCGTGCATTCTACTGCTAAAAATTATAAGATTTTATTTGAATGGTTATCAATATTAAAAGGAAATACACATGCCTTTTTTAAATAGTAATAATGTAACATCTAAATAAATTTTAATCTATCTATGTATCTATATGTGTCTGTGGTAGATTATAGTATATTGCACGACACCATATAAAAGAAGGTATATATATTGCACGACACTGTAGGCCATCGGATAAGACAGTTGTTGGAAGATGCATGATTTTATATGGTTTGTTTTTGGTTTTTTTTTATAGAGAATTTTATATGGTTCGTTACAACTGCTAATCACATGACTCAGATTATTGCGTGCTAATCATGATTAAGATTTCATACGTTGATATCGTATACTTGACTTTTGAATATATGTGCTCCTAATTCTACCATTTGATCGACATATATATGTGTGGTAGTCGTGTGATTCATATTACCAAAAATATAATCCTTCAATTTCATTCATAAAGAGAAGTGAAAAATGTCCTGCTGCCACTCTAAAATTGCAACCTAATTATCATAATTAAGATTTCGTGATGATATTGAATAATTTATATCTTGTAGAATCACTATCTTGACATTTGAGTATATATATGCTCCTCATTCTACCCGTTTGATTGTGATATATATACACGTACCACTTGTGTTGCCAAAAAAAAATAGCCCTTCCATCTATAAAGAGAAGTGTAAAGTATACTGCTATCACTTTTGTTACTAAAAAATTAATCCTTCCATTTAAAAAGTAATAATCTCTGTTTTTTTAGTATACGCCTAAGGTATCTATATCTTGAAGACTAATCCCTTTCCAGCGAAACTAATCTCCTTTTCTCTCCAAAGCAACAATGATATGAAAGAAGTTAATTAGCTAATTGGTTGAATGTCTTGATGAGCTTATGTTGAATGTTGATGTTGATAATTAACTATGACCAGATAAACGTGCAACATGTGTTTCTACATTCAAAAGTATGTGCATGTTGTCAGTGTTGATACCCTATGGCTATGTATCCCATAAAGAGTTTAGGATCAAATATGGTATGATATGATGGTCATTGATTAATTGCCTGATCTTCACATGCTTTTACCTTACCTACGTCACATTGAATAATGGCATACGCAGCACCTACTCAATTAAAATTAGTTAAACCAAACTCCAAAATGTCATTTACCAAAAACCATAAAAAAGGCTAAAAAAATTCAACTCTGGGCCCAAAAATAGTCCAAAATGTCAACGGAGGTGTTGTTCAATTACTCCCTCTCCCCCCAACAATTTGTTTTTCTTTTCTTAACAAATTTCTTTCGTTTTGGTTACAATTTCCAAATTCATTAAGTATGCTTGACAATTATTATTATTATAAATCATAAAGCACAAGGAATGGACCTAGCAACCCATTTTGTTTTTCGAATTACTGTTTTGGGTTTGAACGAAATCAACCCCCAGGCCCACATGAATATCTATGTGTACTGGATAAAAGAAGTCATCCCTTTTTTTCTCTCTCTTTACATCATTTTTTTATTTTAAAAAATATCTTATCTCTTATCTTTAACATCTTTCCTCTTCCATTCATAATGTATTAAAAAATAGCTGCATTATTGAAGCTAGTTTCGGTAATGTGAAATTTTGCATTGCAAGAATTGATTTTTGTAACGTATTAGAAAATAAAAACATTAAGAATGTATGTCAATTTTTCAAAAATGTTTTTATAAAATAAAAGGGTAAATAGTCATTTTTGTCCCTCAATGTATAATTCGCTGATAAATAAAGATGAAAATACAAAAATTAGTCCCTGAAAGTGTAAAAAGTACAACAAATATATCATGTTGTTAACTTCCGTCCGTCACCATTAATAAAATCGCCTACATAGCACAGAAGGATAAATTTGTCACTAAAATGATTGTCGACGTGGATTGCCAGCATAGGAACATATTTGTCATATTTTTTTTTTACTTTTCATCTTCTGACTGCGCTAACAAATGCGTCCTAGAAAAATCAAAATACAAAATTTAGTCCCTAAAAGTCTAAAAAGTATGACAAATATATCCGGACATTAATAATAGATTGTAACTTATTATTATTATTATTATGTGTTTGTAATTTACTGTTATTCGTTTAGTACTTATGCAATATATTTTTGAATTGTCTTCTAATATATATATTATTATTATTTTGATTTCCTCGTCAAACCTTAATTTTTACTGTTAAACAAACTTTATCTTATATTTTATAATTTCATCAAATTTCTCACTTTTAATCTTCAAATTTTATTTTATATCTCAATTCTAACTTAAGTACTCTAATATTTAGATTGAAATTAATATGTCAAGTGTTTCAAGTAGAAAAAACACAACAAGCCGCATGACCAAATTTATTTATTTTAAAAAAATAATATAATCAACTATTTTTTTTTAAAAAAAAACTCTCAAAAATTTGAATTAGATAGAACTAAAGTGAAATTATAAATCTTTTTCCTTAATTAATAAAATGTATATATATATACCTCAAATATAAAATAATCCCCTAGATAAACCTTATGTGCTTCCACTGGAGATAACACTTATTATACATAATATGAATGAAATGAAAAATAGTTAATAACAAATAAAGAACCCAAATAAATTTAAATAAAAAATACAATAATACTCAAACTAATACAGAGGTTAACTTAAAAAAAACTAGTACAGAGATTTTGTTACTTATGGAACATAGAGTTGTATGTCTCGTTGATTTAGGAGTTGCAACGATCTTGCATTCTATTTGACATATTATAGAAGAACATATAATAAAGATTAATAATTAATTGAAGAAACAAAAAATTTTAAGAAATAAAATACTTTTATTTTTTAAAATGACAACTCAATTGATTAAATTTTGTGAGACTTTATTTTTTTGAAATTCCACTTTAGTTTTATCTAGTTTAAATTTTGTGAGACTTTTTAAAAAAAAATAGTTGAGTAAATTTGTTTTTCTAAAATAAATAAATTTGGTCTACAACTGATTGTTTTTTTTCTACTCAAAACTCTTGACATATTATTTTCAATCTAAATATAAGATTACTTAAGTTGAAATTGGAATATGGAATAATTTTAAAGATTAAAAATGAGAAATTTAGTAAAATTTGATAAAATTATAAGATATAAGATAAAGTTTTTTTTAACTGTAAAGATGAAGGTTTGACAAGGAAATCAAAATAATAAAAATATATATTAAAAGACAATTTAAAAAATATATTACATAAGTTCTAAACAAATATGAAAACTAAATTTTAAACACATAATAATAATAATAATAATAATAATAATAATAATAATGATAATAATAATAATAATAATAATAATAATAATCATCATCATCATCATCATCATCATCATCATCATCATCATCATCATCATTAGTCATAATCTATTATTAACATACGACTATATTTATGGCACTTTTATACTTTTGGGGACTAAATTTTTTATTGTCATCTTTTAGGGATGTATTTGTTAGCAGACTGAAAATATGAAAAGTCAAAAAATATTATGACAAATATGCTCATATGCTGACAATCCACGTTGACCATCATTTCAGTGACAAATTTGTCCTTCTGCGTCACATAGACGACTTTATTAACGGTGACGGATTAAAGTTAACAGCATGATATATTTGTCGCACGTTTTACACTTTAAGGGACAAAATTTTGTATTTTCATCTTTCAGAGGCGCATTTGTTAGCGAATTACACATTAGGGGATAAAAGTGGTTATTTACCCTAAAAGAAAATGAATAGGTGGGGGAATAGACAAGTGCAAATAGAATCCCTAAATAAGCTCAATAATATCGATACAGTAATAAAAGGGGCATTGCTATTGTGACTACCAAAATTGGTATTGGCACTACACCCTCAACCCATCCCTTGTTCTCCCTTCCTCTCTTATGACACCCTCCCCATTTTCCTATAATTATGATACAAATTGATTTGATTACTGTTAATAAAATTAATTCATATAATAATTAATTTGATTACGTCTATAAATGATAACTTCTATCCATTTAATTCAATTTTAATTGAAAAAGATAACAATTACTGTTAAAAATGGAAACTTGCAATTAAAATTAATTAAAAGGAGTGTAAAAAAGTACTCAACATAAACATAACTCTCTAGTGTAGTGTGGGGGTGAAAAAGTATATGCAGCAAAATTACGAAAGTATGTTTTCATAGAAAGAGCAATTTTGGAAATAACAAAGAAATTACCCACGTGGGTAGTTTAAATAGTAATTATGGTAGGGGGAATAGTAATTTGTTAATAAAAGTTTAGTAGGCCATATGGCCCTTATTTGAAGCCCAACTCACAATAACAGTTGTCGCCGCCGCACGAAATTAGGGTTTACCGTTCCACTTGACCATCTATAAAACGCAAGACACCAGAAGCACGGTCGTAACTTCGCGTTGTGGCGTCTTCAAAATTGGGTTAGGGTTTTTCTGTATAAATCCAATTCTATTTAGTTTTTATGTTATGCATCTGTTTGAGTGTGCGTTGGTGTTTGTCATTTCATAATTCATAATTTTGCATTGAAAGTGAAAGCCAATTTGCAGAGCAAGGGCGTCGATTAAAAATGGCGCATCTTGCCTTGAAGGTTGGCGAAAACAATGACGATTCTCCGTGCCTATCAAATTTACTCTGTTTTGATGATGGCCTCGAACAAGTCGCAACATTTTTTTCTGTCTTATTAGTCTTCGTTCTTGTTTTATTTTTCCTGAAATTTCTTATTTTTTCCTCCTAATCGATGTTTGTTACTAAAGTTTCGAAGTATTTTTTTTAATATGATGTTTTGGGAATAGATCAATGTCAAAGCCCTTTCGTTTTATGAGCCATTCTTTTTCGTGTAAAAAATTTATGAAACATCAAGGGAGATTTGACAATTATGGTGCCGTGGTTGTAATTTTGAAATGGGAAATTTTGGATGACAAATAAATCAAATTAATAATCGATTGGTAAGGTGGATGATTAGGGTTTTCGAAGTTCGCGTTGGTAACCACTTGAAAATTGATCGAAGATTTTGTAGACTAGCTTCTTACATCTAATGGGTTTACAATTTTTTAAACGGAGTTTATATAAGAAATTATTCTTACCATAAAAAAACCTGGATCACGAGTCAAAGGAAACAATAATAATTTCATTCATATTATGGTCATCTATAAAGCAGATTTGTGCTTGTATGCCAAGTTTGTGTCGGAAGATGACTAAATTATTGTGTCCTCCATGTCGTTAAAACTCATGAAACTTTTTTATTCATGTAGTAACAGTGGAGATACATGTTTTTTGGTTTTTATACAAAATAATGTAGATTTGCCGATAGTATTATGATATTGTAATATTGCACATGTACTACGCACAGACTACTACGTGACTCAAAACAAAAGTTGAGGGTTGGTCTTCATATTAATTTGGAATGAGATTCTTTTGTGGCTATATATCTGCCGAGCCTTTCATAAAATGTGTCATCTTGGCGATTGTATGCCAAGCCTTTCATAGTAAATGGAATCAGATTTGTGCTTGTATGCCAAGCCTTTCATAAAATGTGTCATCTTGGCTGTTGTAATCATGAAAGGCTTCCTCTTACTATGTGCATTTGGCAGCTGCCTAGATGGTACATTTTACGTATTCTGAGTCTTATTCCCTAAACAGTAGACCACATGAGATACCATTTACAGTCAGAAGGTTGAAGTAGAGAAGTTCAAATGTAAATAGAAAAAACTTGTATTTATTTTTAAATATAAAAATGGAATTTAAATAAAATTTCTTTATATCTTCAAAACAAAAGGAGAATTTAGAAACTTTCAACCTTCACACTAGAATTTCATCTTGATCATAAAATTCTCTCATTGATCTCAATTTACATATTTTTTTTATCGACAAATGTTAATGGTTAGTTTTTTGAGAAATTGTATAATTGAAGAACTTGGGAGTGACACTTGTAGATTCATGTCTTCTCTACTTATTTTTTCTTCGTCATTTTTTTTATTATTAACTCTACGGGTTTCTAAGTTCGTCAAGGATAGGTTAGGATGAATCTTGAATTTGAAGTTTTTGTAATTGACTTTTTTTCTGAATAATTTTTCTTGCTATGTTAATTAAGTAATTGACTTCATGCTTAATGGTTTTTCATGATTAACCCTCGTCAGGAAACTCAATCATAATCTAGTTATTGTAATAAAAAAAAATTTGGGGTTTAGAATGTTCCAATTCAATAACCATGTGATTCTTAAGCCTAGAATATGGATAGATTGTATACATTTGTGTGAATTTCCTAAATTTAATGCTCATTACTAATTTTGCTCACATAAGGAATTGGGGTTCATAATTAGGAAGAAAGGATTTACTATCCAATGAGATTGAGATAAACTGAATTAGAGAAGTAAAATGTTAATCATATAATAAGGAGGGATTTAGAAGAAGAAAAAAATTACCTTATGAGAGAATCAAGGTGATTCGAATATCTAACTATTTCCAATTGAATTGTCTAATGCTTTTAATTGCATTCTTCTTTCTTTCAATTAAATTCAAAACCTAAAAGGAGTTATCCTATATTATATTTAAGTACGATTGTGAAAGTGGGGAGAATGGGAGATGATACGAGACCAAGGCACACAGGGGCTCAACCGTAACCCAAACCACCTAATAGGGTGGGGAACAGAGTGAGTCCTTAAGATTTCGTTTCGGGATATGGTGATGGTGGACAAAGGCTAACCCAAGAATGGAGAATGGATTTGATTGCAAAAAATTTGTTTAAGATAGAATTGGAGGATGGAGATTATTTGAGACCTAAATGCTTTCTAGATGATACAAATCTAGAGGACAGATAGAGGGCATGGAAAGATGCAATAATTATCAAACTACTTGGGAAACAACTAATTTTCTTTGCTATGTGAGATAGGCTTAAGGAAATCTGGGAGCTGTAGGGAGGATTCAAAATGATTGATGTAGGGTCTGGGTTCTACATAGTGAAGTTTGATCTGTCACATGATCGTGAAAAGGTTATTAGTTGAGGCCTATGGATGGTTTTTGACCATTATTTGGCGGTGCGACCTTGGGTTCCATACTTTGTGGTATCACAAGTGATGATAAATAGTACAATGATGGATACAATTTCCATCGTTAGGGCTAGAGTATTACAATGAAAGTATATTACTAGCTCTAGTGACGGTGGTGGGTACTCCGATGAAAGTGGATATGAGGATGGTGGATGCAACACAAGGGAGGTTTGCGAGAGTATGTATTGAAATATATTTGAACAAACCAATGATTGGAAGGGTGTGGTTTAGGGATCATTGGTTTCATGTGGAATATAAAGGTTTACACCTCATATGCAATAAATGTGAGTATTATGGGTATATAGCAAGAACTTGTCCAAAAGCAAAAGAGGATACAGTGGTAGTGCAAGATAACTCGACTGTGTAGAGCATTGGGAATCAGGTTTGTGACCTAAACATGCCTAGTAAGAGTGCACCAAGAAACCCTAGCACAAAATCTAGTAATCAAGGAAAAGACGCGATTCATGTGGAGACAAATCAATATGGTGATTGAATTGTAGTTTCAAAATTAAAACAACCAACTAAATTATAGATTGGGGATGGAATATCAAAGTGAAATATAATGGTAGAGATATGAGGAAGGAAAACAAGTTTAACGTATTGGGGAATCATGAAAAAGAGGTAAGTTTTGACTTAGCGCAACATGATGTGGAGCATATTCAAAAGGAAGTGATAATTGCTATATATACGTAATTTGAATATTTAAATCACATAGTAATTATCTAATTTTCCTCTCTTTTATTGCTTCTTTTGTGTTAAAGCATTAAGAAATTAGCTTCTTCTGAGTTTTTATCCAATAGATGTTAAAGTTAGTTAATTTACAGTATTTTTGAGTGATTTTTTTTTGTAGAATTACATAGCAAGAGGCCTGGAAGAAGGTTGAAGAACTAGAGCAACATGCTTAGTGCGTCAACAACCGCTCAACGCAAGGAGTCAACTTGGAGGCCAGGCTTAGCGCGCATTTAACGGCTTAGCGCGATGTCACTTATGTCAACTGAACTTTGCATGTACGCTTAGCGCACACGAGCAGGCTTAGTGTACAGTCAATGTTGAAAAACATGACTATGGTGCTTTTTAAAGGAAAAAAGGGAGAAACCAAAGCAGTTTTTTTTTTTTTTTTTACCAAAAGAATGAGCTAGGGCACGAAAGAAGGGGGAGAATGCACCCACTTGGGGACCCTTCCCTCCATTCTCTTCCACACCTCTTGTTTTCTTTTTGTATTAGTAAGCCTCTCATGACAATGAAGGGCTAAACCATTCATTGTTGGGAGCTCAACAACCAAACACTCTTGATGTAATAATTCTAACTATCTATTTAATGCTATTTTGATATTATTGTCTCTTTTATGTGCTTAATATCATGTTTATGGTTTGATCACCCATACTCATGTAGTATTATAGGGTTTATGCATTGGAAAATGCTTATCTCCTAAGAACTTGAGAAGAACATCTAGGTAATCTATGTTAAGGGATATAATGATATTATTTAGCCTTATTTATACAAATTATTTGATGTAGCTCCTGAGAGATTAGGAGTGAAATTAGGTAAAGAGTGAGGTAATGTGAGGTTAAGGAGAGATTAGGGGGGAAAAGATTAAAAAAGAAAAGAAAGAAGACGAACTTATCCAAAAAAGCAAGGAGTGAGGTTAAGGAGAGTGAGGTAAAGAGTAGTGATGCACATGACACCTAAATGAAAATTCTATTTAAGGATAGTACCTCAAAAGGGGTGCATGTGGGGGAAGAATAAGGAGATAATACAATAAAGTGATAAGGAGAGGTATCCAAATGAGGGGAGGATACCCCAAGGAGATAGAACCTTGTCGGTTCCTGGAGCTGGTAGGACTCAAAGGATGGTAACAATTGAGAAACCAAAACAACATGGTGGGTATAACGGTGGTCCTGGGGCCGGGGGGGGGGGGGGGGGGGGGGTGGGAGGAGGGGGGGTGAGGCAAGTAACTCCCATTTAGAGTAGGTGGTGGATAATAGTGATGAGATGGTGGTAGAAACACTGTCATGAGGTCGGTTTTAGGTTACTTCAATATTTTTTTGTTTTTATGATTGAGTTTAAAGATTTCTCAATGTTGTGTTGAAATATTCAGGGTTTTGCTAATAAGAGAAAATCTCATCATACGAGGGAGTTAATCCGTAGGCATCATCATGACTTGATTTTTGTTCTTGAAACTAACTCCCCTATCTCAAAAGCCAAGCAATTTTGGGAACAAATGGGTTATAATGTAGTAGGTTTAGAGGAGACCCAGAGTCAATCAAGGGGCATTCGAGGAACTACTGTTGGAGTATAAGAATATTCTTTTCTTGGAAGAAACCATGTGGTTCCAAAAGTCTAGGAAGAAGATGATCAGATTAACGAGCACAAATACAACTTTTTTTCACGCTCAAACCATTGTGAGTTGAAAGAGGAATAAAGTCCACGGGTTACACTTGCAATTTGAAGCTTGGAGCATAGATCCTGAGGACCTGAAGAAGGATGTTATTGATTATTTTAAAAGCCTTTTTTGTTCCCAAGAAATAGGTAGTGGGGATCTTAATGGGCCCGATGTTTGTCAACTTCCTTATAAGGCTCATACTTCTCTTGTGGCGCCAGTTCTGAAAGAAAAGGTGTATCAAGCTCTTATGAGCATGAAATCGTATAAAGCCCGGGTCTAGACGGGTTCCAACCAATATTTTTCAAAATGTTTTAGAATGAGATTGGGCAGGACGTTTGGAGGTTTGTGTCTCAAGCGTCTAACACGGGCAATTTCGATGCAAGTGTAGTTGAGACGCTTTTAGTGCTTATTTTGAAAAGTGACGTGCCATCTTGTTTCAAAGATTTTCGGCCTATTATGTTGCTAAATATAGTATATTAGTTGGTGGCCAAGGTTTTGGTTAATAAATTAAGGCCGCTTTTGAGATATTTAATTACCCCTCTCCAAAGTAGCTTTGTTCCAGAAAGAAGCACTAAGGATAATGCTATAATGCTTCAAGAAGTGATTCATCATGTGAGAAATTCTAGTAAGAAGGATGGGGACATAGTGCTTAAGCTAGATTTGGAAAAGGCCTACAATAGGATTGATTGGGGCTGTTTGAAGCAAACGTTAAGGTTGTATGGTTTATCGAAGGTGATTGTTTTGTTAAGAATGCATAGGATTAGTTCTACAAACATTTCTCTTCTCTGGAATGGGAGTAGGTTGGATAGTTTTTCTCCAACTTGAGGGTTGCGCCTAGGAAATTTGCTCTCCCCATACTTGTTCGTATTGTGTATGGAGAAACTGGGGGCGATGATTCAAAAGGAGGTTCAAGGGGGTAGGTGGGATCCTATTCAAATCTAAAAAAATGGCCCTAGAATATCCCATTTGTTTTTTGCAAATGATATGTTGTTATTTGCTAAAGCAAGGCCTAGTCAAGCTAGGGGTATTGCCAAGGTTTTGGAGGAATTTTGGGTGATGTTGGTGCTTAAAGTTAGTGTGGTTAAATCCAAAACTTTTGTTTCAAGAATAGTCACGTTCTGTTTGAGAAGTGAGTTGGATGGATTACCCAGACTCAGTTAACGAACCAGTTGGGGAAGTATCTGGGATTTAAAATTTCTCAAGGGCGAGTCACCCATGATAATTTTGGTGAGCTGGTTGATAGAGTTCATTCCAAATTACATGCTTGGAAGAGTAGGCTGCTGAATAACCCAGGAAGAGTAACCTTGGTTATTGCAGTTATTGCCTTGTTACCAACATATGGAATGCAGATTCAATGGTATCTATAGTCCATATGTGATTTTATTGATAAATCCATCAGGGGTTTCATTTGGTGTTGCCATAATGATAAGGGGTTACTTATGGTCAAGTGGGAGATTGTTATAAGACCAAGGAAGTTAGGTGGTCTAGGGGTGAGAGTGGCGCATGAGCAGAATATAGCGTGGTTGGGGAAGCTAGTGTGGGAGCTCTTGAACCCATCGAATCAATTATGGACATCGGTGTTGAAGGGCAAGTACTTCCAAGAAGGAAATTTGTTTTTCGCTCGAAATAAAAAAAAAAAAAAAAAAGGTTAGTGGTGTGGAATTCTATTATGAAAGCTTTGGAATTCCTTAAGGAAGGATTTCAAATGAAGATTGGTGAGGGAAATTTGGATTTCTGGAATGATTCATGGGTTACAAAGAAGTTATTGGCAGTGTAGTTTCCTTAGATTGATATTCATGATACCGGACTAAGGGTGAGGGGTGTTTAGTCCACGAATGGGTTAGAAGTTGGATGATCTTTATACGTCTCTTCCCTTGATACTGGAAAACCAGATTAGGAAGATACAACCATGAATGGTAGAGGACATGCGTGGTATTTGAGTTTAGACTCAAACCAAGAAAAGGTATATTCAACTAAGACTTCTTACAAGTCTCTCATGGGGGAGGATGACCAAAGCCTGTTACATAATGCTTGGGAATAGATTTGGAGGATGCCTATCTCGACTCCAATTCAATTCTTTATCTGGCATGTTTGTCACGTAGCTATTCCAATGTGGAGTGTTCTTAAGCATAGACATATTGTGCTTATAGAGAACTACCTGGTTTGTAATGAGGAGCAGGAGTCCATAACCCATTTTTTTGTGCCGTTGGGCTAGAGCTTAATGGGTTCTAGGTTGTGAAGCACTCACAGGGCCTCAAATAGCGAGGTTCATGTTTCCGACACACCGACAACACGGACACACATCGAACACGTGTTGGACATGCATATGTCGTGTTCAGATTTTATTTTTTTTTTTAAAAAAACCTTTCAACATAGTTCTGGACATGTTATTTTTTTTTCAAAATCATATTTTTTAAATCTTGAAAGATAAAGATTAAATTTTAAATTATAATAATAGATTATATTTTTTATTATTTCCTCTTCACATCGTTTATGCTTCCTATCTTTTTTACATCTTAAAGATAAAACATTATATTTTAAATTATAATAACTGATTAGAATTTAGATTAAATCAAATTATAATAATAATGTTTCCTCTTCACATCAGTCGTGTCACTCCTTCATTCGCATATATCTTCACTTGTTTCTCGTTCATGTCTAATCATTACTGGGTAGAGTTTGTGGTCGTTGTCGTTTGTTCAGCTTATGACCTTCGTAGCGTTTACGGTTGCTGACTCTGGCTTGTTGTTTGTTGCGTTTGTGGTTGTTGACCTCTAACTTACTGTTTTTATTTTGGTTGGGTGCATTGTAACTTTGTAAGGTTTGCACCTTTGAAACTTTTTCTTTACTTTCGTAGACTCGTAAGAATTTTTAGTTTAATATTTTTTTTCTTTATTTTTTGACCTACTAATACATTTAATACTTTCTGTTTGTTAATTTTATGTCCTATTTTGATAATAGTTTTTAAATATAACAATTAATCATTCATAGTTTCTTTTTTAAAATTGGTCATTGTGTTCTTATTTTATTTTATTTTATTATATTGATTAATCATAGAGATGAGCATTTCTATTTTATTATAGTCATGAATGGCTAAGTGAAGATTCAAATATAATTCCTCCACACCAAGATGGAGAACTTACTCGTGAAAGATTGAAATGTTAGTTAACTCGTTGGCAAGTGTACCAAATCGTCACAAGTAGTAAAGTTCTCGAAAGTCCGATCCACAGGGACTTTGTTTGTACTTAGATTAATGCAAATCCAATTTAAGAGCAAGAGATACGAATTTAAAATAAAAGATAAAGAAAGATAGAAGATAAGGTAAAGAAAAGATAAGATATTTAAAGATAAAATTAGAAGATAAAATAAAAGATAAGTTATTTAAAGATAAAATTAGAAGATAAAAGAAAAAGATAAAAGATTGAAAGATCAAAATAGAAGATAAAATATTTAAATTGCGATATGATAAAGATAACTACTTCTACGAAATTCAAATAAAGGCAGAATAAAATCTAAATCTACTAAGCCTAAATACTTACTCCTAAATAGAGGATAACCACTCCTAATAAAACCCAACAGTAAAATATAAGGAATAACTACTTCTAAGAAAAACAAATAAGAAAAATAAGGAATAAAATCTATATATTAAAATTGCTAAAACCTAACAAGTCTAATCAGCCTAAATATATGGATTCAGGATTTGTCTGTTATCAATACCAGTGAACTAATTTTGCCCCACATCTATCCATCTACTTGCTCCTGATTCCTCATGATGACAAGCCTACTTTAATTACCTATCTTCCAAATGCCCTTTGCGAAGACTCAATAATTAAGATGCATTAAGATTACATTTTAGATGTTTGCTAAAGCATAGGCATCGGGGCATTAGGTCATGCGAACCCAATGATTTCTTTCTTTTATTGTTCTATTAAGTGCTACCCTCTCCTGAGTGGCTTAATCCTTAAAACCGATTCACGCATTCAAGGCTCTACCCTCTCCCGAGTGGCCTAAAGACTAACAGAAAATAAAGTCTGAAATGCAGAATAAATAAGAAAGAAAGGCAGATAAAAGAACCTGGAAGGAAAACCCTCTAAAAGATAACCCGATAATTTCTTCCTTTTAGTGTTCTATTAAGCGTTACCCTCTCCCGAGTGGCCTAACCCTTAAAACAGATTCAATTATTCATTCCTTACCCCTGATTAGGCTTTACCCTCTCCTGAGTGGACTAAACCCTAACAGAAAGTAAGTTCTGAGATACAGGATGTAAAAAAGAAAGAACGGTGAATAAATAAAAGAACCAGGAGGAAATTCCTCTTTTTATTGATAACTCTTGAAATGCTCCATACATCATTGGCTTTTTAGGCCTGCCAGGTCCTAGCTAGGGGGTTTAGCCTCTCATAGTCATGAGGGCTTTACAATGAGAAGGGGGGGTGAAAGAAGTAAATGAAACCCCTAGGAGAGGGGGTTCTGTGGTGGTCTGTTTTCCCTTGGACTGACTTTCTATTTATAGCTGCTGAAGTGGGCTTTGGGCCTTCGTAGGCGCGCTTAGCGCGACACCCTGCGCTTAGCGCGTGTACTTCCTGGTTCGCTTAGCCTGTGACGCATGCTGAGCGCGCGTATTGGGTTGAGCCTTCTTCAAATTTTCTTCTTTTCTTCAATTTTTTCCCTTTTTGCTTGTTACACCTCCAATTTTTATATCTGCAACCAAAAATTTAATTTAATTAATTTTCTAACTTTTAATCACAAATAAATGCTAAATAATTAATTTCAGGCCAATATTTGACTAATTTTCTACTATCAAAATACAATTATTTAGCAGTTATCAATGTTTCAAAAGGTATTTTGATTATAATAATTAAAGAAGGCAAGTGAATGTAAAGTTTGTAAACTTTTCTGCTGGAAGAAAAGGCTCTGATGATATTGACTCTCCAAAGGATAGAACTCTAATGGAGGCACAGTCTTGGTGGCTAGTTCACACTACTCATGCACCAACATTTCAAAAGATTGCTCCTTAAGTTACTAGGACAACCTTGTTCATCATCATGCTGTGAAAGAAATTGAACTACTTACTCTTTCATTCATTCAGTTAAAAGAAACAAGATGACACTTCATCGGACAAAAGATCTACTATTTGTTCATAGTAATCTTCGTCTTCTTTCAAGAAATTCTCCACAATATCATCAAGGAGAAACTAAAATGTGAGACATTGCAGGAGATGAGTTTGTATCACTTTATGAGAATTGAATTCTTGAAGTTGCTAATTAATTTATCCATTAATGAACCAAAATTAGAAGTTGTGTTTTTCAATGATGATGAACAAGAAGAAGATGAAGAACTTAGATGGATTAGGATAACAATTTTTTATTTATCTTTTCAATTATGATGATTTATCTTGGTACTTTTTTAGGTGAGACTTTTTATTAAATATATTAGTAAGTTTGTTTTTAGACTATTTTTTAAAGAGACAAAGTTTTTGTCTTGTGAAATTTTTCTTTTGAATGATAATGGTGCTACTTAATATAATTTTTTATGCTTATTATATGTGTGTGTGGTGTTCTCGTATATTATGTTTTAGAATTTAGTTGTGTCACGGTGTCGGTATCGTGTCCGGTGTCGATGTTGAGTCCATACTTCATGGGTTCTAGGAAGGTTTGATGTGACCAGCTAGCTGTGATTGATGTGGAGATCTTGACTTGGATGCACGCTAGTGTTTCGAAGGTAGGCATTGGAGTGCCTACGTTCATGTGGATATTTAGGGTGAGGAATAAGCTCATTTTTTAGGGAATGGAGGTGAGGGATTATGACTTGCTCGTCCAAGCTCAAGCCCTAAGGTAGCATACGATGTAAGCGTTTGGTAGTAAGAGACCACATCAAAGTATGCCCAGGCAAGTGAATTGGATTAGGCCTCAAGGGGATGTTATTGCTTTAAATGTAGATAGGAGCGTTCTGGGTAATCCGCAAGTGGCAAGGTTTGGCAGTCTATGTCGAAATCATAATGGTGCTTTCTTGTTAGGGTTCTATGGAGCAGTGGAGATATCGGAGGTGCTTTATGCTGAAATTTTAGCGCTCCTTAAAGGTCTCGAGTTGTGCTGGGAGGCTAGGTACAAGAAGTTGGTTTGTTACTCTGACTCTCTGACAATGGTTAATCTTGTCAACAATGGAGTTCGGTCTTACCATTTCTACAACAACATGATTATGAAGTTTCATCAGTTGTTGGGAAGGGATTGGCCTTGCTCGTTGAATCAAACCTTGAGAAAGGGTAATCAGTGCGCGAATGTGCTGGTTAAGATGGGTGTTGCATCTTCATGCCTGTTGGAAGTTATTTATGCTCCTCCTCTTATGTTATTGGAGCCCTTGCGAGCTGATGCAACAGAAGTTGTTTTTCTTAGATTGTATTTATGTTTTCCTTTCTTTTCTTTTTAGCTCATGTAACAAAAAAGATCTAAAATGAATCATATAAAGTTGATTTGGTAGTTGAAGTGAAGGAGGGAGGAAGAGCTTCTGGTTCAAATTCCTCCACCAGTAAAAACTAATAGACTTAGCAATTAACATTTACTGATAAAAAATAAAAAATTAATTTTTTTATTTTGTTGTTATTCCCAAATAAATAAATAAAAGTAATTGACTAATTACGAATAATAATTGAATTGTGTTAAGAATCTAATAATCATATGCTGATATTATAAAATAGTTTGATATTATTGTTTAATTATAAATTATCGTTGATATGACCTCTAAGATGATTATTATAAAAATTAATAATTTTATTATATATAACAAATTGTGATTGAATAATAACGTAAAATTATTTTACACTCTTATTTTGTAACCTATTTGACTATTGTGTAAAATACTAAAAGAAAAAGAAAAGTTTACGGCCCATAATAAGTGTATTCACTTGCGTAAAATTACATCCTACAATACACAATAGATCTAGTTGGTACCATATCAAGGAATATAGTAAATACATCACGACAATGAATACTTGATGTTGATTGGTATAATGCTTATATACAAGGTCGATCTCACTAGCAACAAATCATATAAACTTTGTTTCATGGTATCAAACACTCACAAACAGCATTAAGTTGAATATACAAACATAATGAACAAAAGAGGGGAAAAGAAAAACAGAACACGTTATGATGTGTAAACAACATAGCAGTTGAAGTATAAAGAGATCTCAATTCGAGTTGAAGAGGGTAGGCAAGGATCACATGGATGAGAAGTCCATAACAACCCAAGAGTTTGAATATGGTGAAACTGTTGTTCCCTCACAGCCAGCAAAGTTTGAGCAACTTGACCAATTTGTCAGGATATGAGTGGAGGAGCATGGGTTGATTAATAGAGAGAGACGCTTAGGAGTGAAAAAGATTATAAAAAAAATCAATGGTTCTATTTTGATATATTTATTATTTAATCTTTTCAACATATTTTTTATTTATTTCACTGTTCGTTGTTCAAAGTACATTTTAATGGGGAAAAAACATAAACATAAACATAATTCCTAACAACTAAAAAAAAGTTAAAAGAACAAAATGTAAAAAAAAAAAAATTACAAGAACTAAAAAGATTATATTCATAGTAGTATCTGATGGAGCGCTTTTGGAAACCCAGGACAAGCAGGATTTGGCGGAATCATAAGGGATAGTCTTGGGAACTGGCACACAGGTTTTATGGGATCCTGTGGCTTTAACATCAGTTCATGCAGAGTTACTCGCCATCTATCATGATTTGAAGATAGCTAGAGACAAAGGAATTGGAAGATTGATCTGCGAATCAGATTCGAAGCTTGCTTTGGACTTGATCACTGGAGAAATCAACTTGTTTCATCAATATTTCCCTACCATCTTGTTGATCCATTCGTTGAAGCAGATGGATTGGGAGGTGACCTTTGTGCACGTGTACTGTGAAGGGAACAAGTGTGCAGATTGACTTGCAAAGACGGGAAACTCTTCTCGAGAGGACTTTATTATTCTTGATCATTGTCCCCTCTTTCATATATCAAGCTTTACTTCTTCGAAATTTTCAATAAATCATATACAATACCAAATGAGCACCAAAACACATTAAACAGTGGTCATAAACAATTGGTTTAATGACCTTTCTAAACCAAATCTCTTTCTTCCTTATGGGACCGTTTTCTCTTCAAATGGGAGAGTTTGTATGATAGGGAACATAAGCATGCCTTATGTTTTAAACCTATTACGGTTCTCATTATCCTCTAATGGGTCAAACTGATATTATCAATTTCTTGACAGTCTAATAGACTCACTTAAATAAATCACTTTATATTAAACTCATTTAAATGAAAATAACTAATATAAATGTTATAATATAATATGTAGTTAATTAATTAAGAATTATAAAATTCTTAACGTTGGTGATGCCATGGGTGTCACAACCCAAAGGATTTAATTGTTTCTTTTGTTCTTTGTTGCCTTTTCCTTTTCTTACAAATAAAAAATATATATACTTCCTAATAATTATTTATCTTATTAATTTGATTTTGGCCAATTTTATAATTAAGACCTAAGAACTTATAACGGAAATATAGAATCGTTAATAAAAATTTCATTAGAACTTTTAGTAGCATGAAAAAGTCATTAAAAAAATTAACCTAAAAACCTATTAATAAATTAGATTAAAATATAACACCTGAATTCTAAGCACCAAAGTAAAACAGGATGAAAATAACAAGCCATATCCCAGCAAGATTACATGTAATCAGTTGACAAAATGATACACAATAAAATTACCTAGTAAAGCATATATTTCAGTTACCCTATGGCAAAATTGAACCAACCACAGAAGAACTAAATTTTCTTTATCATCAAAATTGCCAGAGAAAAAAAAAACGTTTACTTATACTTCCACAGACATCACTACCACAGAAAAGGGAAACAAAAAATAGCATTTCTAATACTACAGCTGCCCCTAACTGCTTAACTTGCGAACCATGCAAGAACAACTGTTTCACCTTACAGTGGCATATAACATAAGACCAAAAAACAGGAGAAAAAAAAGATAAAAATGACAAACTGAATTTTCAACTATTCAACATTTCTCAGAATGGTATTGCTGGAAGATTCACCATGCTCCTCCCTTGGTGCAAGCATTTAGAGTAGTACTTCCCTGTCATGAATCCAACTGAATTTAAGTGTTGACGACTCCTTGCCTCTTGCTTGAGCTCTCTCCTCCAACCTTCTGATTCTTGGTGGCAGCCCACAAACGTATTCCTGAGCCTTTCTTCCCTCACCTGAAAGTCCGGTTAGCTGCTCCACCTTCCACCTCCCCACCAGAAATTCGAGTATGTCAGCATAGTCCTTTGCAGTGTAGACCCCAATGCGCTGCGCGACGGCAGAGTAGTTATCAAACAGGTTGTCGTCGCGGCCGTCATACATAAGGTGTGCTGGCATAGCAATCTTCTTCCTCATCATGTCGGCAAATGCCATAACTGTACCATCAGGATCAACCTCAAACAGCTTTTCCACTATCTTTGTGTATGCAGTCTCGTGGCGTTTCTCATCTGAGGCAATCATGCCGCAGATCTGTGCCAATTTTATGTCACCATGCTCCTTCGCAAGCCTGGCCGTGTTTCCGTGGGATATGAAGGTTGCCCTCTCTTGAAATGAAGTGTAAATGAAACCAAGGTAGGGGCTGTTCTCGGTCCGAGGATCCTATCCATCAATTTCAATCAGTCAAGAAAGGTCAATACCAGAAATGTGATAAGTGCAGCAGCTATGAAGAATCAATTAGTGTAATGACTTCAGAGCAACATAATAACCTATTTTTACTAATTAATTTCAAGAAAGTATCATCCAATTCTTTGTAATCTAGCCCTTCATTCTGAGAAGATCCTTCAATAGTTTAAAGACACTCGTGTGAATATGAATGTTGCTGACAGTGACACATTAATGCATCCAGAGGAATTAATCAATAAAATTTATATTTCAGGCAGTCGTCCCCCCACCCCCTCAAAACAAATAAAGTATCTATAAATGGGTAGCAAGAGTTTCTTTGACATTGCATAATTGTGTGATTCATTAATAAAACTACAATAGCAGAAGACCAAAATAGACTACAGTTGTATAGGATCTTACCATCCCAGACCCAATAAGGTACTGAATTGTCTTCTCAATTTGTTTCATGTCAACTCGTCCACTCAAGTACAGATATTTGTTAAGAAGATCACCGTGTCTGTTTTCTTCAGCAGTCCATGCCCTTGTCCAAATTGCCCAGGAAGTAAGGCTGGCACCTGTTTCATCACGAACTCCATCCAAAGTATTTAACATAGTTTGGTAAGTAGGCAGAGCTTCCTCTGTGATCATGTCTCCGACAAGAACAACAAAGTAATCATCTGGAATCTCCTTTGCTCTCTCTCTCAGTTCCTTCACTTGCTCTTCAAATCCATCTGAGGAGGGGTCGGGTAAAAAATCCTGTGGTTGCCAACATTTTTCTACAGGTTTAAGATGAGTCAAGATGTTCTGGTCAGCCCAATCCTCCAAAGATTTGAAAATCTCAATCTTCTGGGGAGGCATAGAGTGGGTTACTTGAACATGCACTTCTCTGGGAGGAGTGAATGGCTTCTTAATATTTTCAACCTCTCTACAAAGAAATTCAAATGACTTTTAGAGAAATAATAAAACAACTTTTCAAATGATCATATGCCGGTAAATTTGATCAATAGAGTGAATGGTATTATTGGTAGAAACAATAATCATATAACCCCCACATGTACAACAGTTATACACCATTACATGAACACAGAAAAAATCATAAAAATGGGAACATGAAGTTTGCATGGCATCATAGCAAACAGTTAATCAGTTTTGATACAGCAAGATACACAACCAATGTCTATGATTAAACTGGAGACACTCTGCTCACAACTATCAGGTATAGGGTAAGGATGAATTGGGAGGGTGGGGAGCATATCTTCAATTGGGGAAATGATGCCATTTTTGGCAAATAAAATCGGCTGAAACCCAAGCCATACCCAGTCACATGATCACATCATTTCCATAGAAAAGATTATTGTACACACCTATTACGTACCTAGCCATACACAACGTGTACCTGTACCTAGCATGTGCATGGCACACAAAATGGAGTGCACATGCATCATTGATCAACACAAACTGCACACATAGTCATACATGGACAGTTTCACAGAACGTGCCTACATCATGCCTAGGTTATTCAAATCTTCATCCAAAAACTCAACCGACCAGAAAAACTATTTTGATGCAACGGCAAATAACAATTTGGAACTGTTACCAATACTTTTTATTTTCACCTCCAACAAGAGGATCACAATTAGTAAAAAGTTGGCAACATTCATCAAACCAATATATGCAAAAATCATGGGCTAAGAAACAAGACTCCATACTCCATATCAAATCAATCACAAGGTATCAATACAGAGCAAGTTCCAATCTCCATGGTTGATTATATATTCCACTCGAAACTGAAGAAGAAAGAAGAATCCCAACAAATAAAGTCAAAATTTAGAGAATATGTGCCAACATCAAACAATAAACCAGAAATAACAAGTTCCACAAAACGTGAGCAAAATTCAGGTGGACTAATTTAGAATTTCGACATGGATTGCAAAACCGTTGAACATTATAGAATGACACAGACATGCAATATTTTTTTCTTTCAAAAAATATGAAAGAGTGAACAGCAGAATTGATAACATGAAACCCAATTCAATTAACCACACGTTTCTCTACTGTGCAAACTAACAGAAAAACTGAGCAAGTGAAATAAAAAGTTGTCGGTATTGTAGCACGATGAAACAGATTTCTCAAGTCTCAACCAAATAACAATCCATTTCCAATTCTCACCAACCCAAAGAAAATACATGCAAACCCAAAAAGTAAAGTAAAGAGAGAAAAAAAAAAAGGGAAAACCCAATGGTTTTGTATTGAATGAAATCAAACCACCCCAACCATCAGATTACCAAATCAAACCTATGGGAATGGCCCAACCAATAAATTAAAAATATCTTCCGAGGTTAGCATTTTTCAACAGACAAAATACTTAATTTTAAAGAAAAGAAAAACGTCAATTTCAAAAATAAACGCGAAAAAAACTGGCGCGTCGTTTTCACTGTTCCCAGCTTTCATTTCAGGCATTACACACACAAATGAAAGCCACTATTATGAGAGAGAGAGAGAGAGAGAGAGAGAGAGAGAGAGAGAGAGAGAGAGAGAGCTAGAAAAACAAGAAATAAAACAGTAATAATAATAATAATAATAAAATAACAAAACGGTAGATCAAAGTGATAAATGGAGTTGAGAATCGAATTGAAAAGAGGTAAATGCGTGATTTTTAGTTTATGGAAAAATAAAAAAGAGGTAAAAAAGGGGAGAGTGGTTTGTGAAGAGGGGGATCTGAGAGAGGGACTAACTTGGAACCGGAGCGGAGGGTGGAAGCCATGCGGAAGCGGGGAGATCTGAGGCTGGGCATTTGGGGGAGGGAGAAGGTTTGGGTGGGGATAGGGTTCAGTCTCAGAGCCATTGATGAGTGAGTCAGATGAAGCAATGGAAGCATTAGAAATTTTTAGGAGAAGAGAGAGTAATGTAGAAGGAGAGAGGAGGAGCAAGTGTAAGGGAGAGAAGAAGGGACCGGCCACTTAATGAATGGTTTATGCGCATCAATTCGGGATTCGGGATTCGGGGATACACCTGTCTTTTCCTGTTTATCTTAATTACCCCCCACCCCCATTTAGTTTTAAAGGCTTTAATTGTGTTCCACGAGTATCATAGATCATGAATTAGGAAAGGACTAAAATTATATATTTATAATATTTGAAAAAATTTAATTATTACAGTTGAAACATGAAGATTAAAATTGTAAAACAATAATAACTGATACATTAAAAGTATAATTTGACTTTTATATTTTTTAGGATAAATAATCATTTTTGTCATTTAATGTGTAATTTAATGATAAATGTATTCTTAAAAGATGAAAATACAAAATTTAGTCTCTTAAAGTGTAAAGAGTGCAACAAATATATTTGACCGTAACATCCATCACGTTAATAAAATAGTTTAAGTGACACGGAGGGACAAATTTGTCATGAAATAATTGTCAATGTGGACTGTCAGCCTATGGGCATATTTGTCATAATATTTTTTGACTTTTCGTCTTCTCACCCGCGATAAATATATTCAAACGCTAATAATGAATTCTATAAGAGAGAAGTTAGGAAAAAAAGAGATTAAAAAATAGTAAAATACAACTTAAGATTTGAACTCTTATGCTTTGATTATCTATCTATTTATCCGGTTATCAAATTGTTAATTAGTTTTTTAATTAATCAATATAACTACTTATTTTCCAAAATAAAATAAATTTCTTTAGTTTTATGATATAAAAAAATTTAGTTACCATTTAAAAAAATAAAAGTCATTTATTTCTTGAAATTTTTTGTTTCTTCAATTAATTAGGGGGTGTTTGGTTTGGTTGTTTTCTGTTTTCATTTTCACTGAAAACAGAAAACGGTGATGAAAATATGTTTGGTTTGATTTCTGAAAACATTTTCAGTGAAAATGAAAACAGGAAACAACTAGAAAATGAAAACAATAAATTTTCGTTTTCAGTATTTTCAGTTGAGAACACAAACCTCATTTTGGTTAAAATGAAATTGCGGTGACAATGAATGTAGTTTTAAGCAAATCTAAAAATACAAAAAGACAATAAGTCAATATATCATAAATTTTCAGCATTTTTATTTTATGAAAACGGAAAACAAGAAATCAAACCAAACATGTTTTCAGAATTCAAATCTTTTGAAAATGAAAACAGTTTTCAGAAATTGAAAACAGAAAATGAAAATGCAAATCAAACACACCCTTACTAATCTTTATTACGTCATAATATGTCACATGGAATGTAAGGTCGTTGCAACCCCTAAATCAGCGAGAGATACAACTATACGTCCCAAAGGCAAAGAATAAATTTCTATATTATTTTTTTTAAAATTAACCTTTGTATTAGTTTGAGCATTATTGTATTTTTTTATTTAAATTTATATGGGTTCTTTATTCGTTAGTAATTGTTTTCATTTCATTTATATTATGTATAATAAGTGTTATCTCGAGGAAAAACACATAAGTTTTATCCAAAGTATTTTTTCATATTTGAGGTATATATATATACATTTTATTGATTAAGAAAAAATACTTATAATTTCACTTTATCTTTATCTAGTTTAAATTTTGTGACACTTTTTAAAAAAAATAGTTGATTAAATTCTTTTTTTAAAATAAATAAATAAATAAATTTGGTCCCACGACTGGTTGTGTTTTTTCTACTCAAAACTCTCGACATATTATTTTCAATCTAAGTATAAGGGTACTTAAGTTGGAATTGAGATATGGAATACTTTTAAAGATCAAAAGTGAGAAATTTAGTAGAAATTTGATAAAATTATAAGATATAAGATAAAGTTTTTTTAACAGCAAATATTAAGGTTTGAAAGGGAAATCAAAATAATAAATATATATATATATATATATATATATATATATTAAAAGACAATTTAAAAAATATATTACATAAGTACTAAACGAATAAGAATAGTAAATTATGAACACATAATAATAATAATAATAATAATATTAATAATAATAATAATAATAATAAGTCACAATCTATGATTAACGTTCGAATATATTTATTGCACTTTTTATACTTTCGGGGACTAAATTTTGTATTTTCATCTTAAAGGGATGTATTTGTCAACAGAGTAGGAGGACGAAAAGTCAACAAAAAAATATTATGACAAATATGTACATATGCTAGCAATCCATGTTGACAATCATTTCAGTGACAAATTTATCTCTTCATACCACGTAAACTATTTTATTAACGGTGACGGACGGAAGTTAACGGCTGGATATATTTGTAACACTTTTTACACTTTGAGAGACTAAATTTTATATTTTCATATTTCAGGAACTAAATTTTGTATTTTCATCTTTCAAGGATGCATTTGTCAGCGAATTACTCATTGAGGGACAAAAGTAATTATTTACCCTATTTTTTATTTAGCTAAAATATGTTATTTTTGGTCTTATATATAAATAATAAATTAATTTTTTCTTTGGTCATAGTTATAAGAAACCATAATTAATTTTTAAACTCGTCATAGGTTAACTTTCTTTAATATCTTTAATTCATTGTTAATTTTATTTACATTCGTTGAACCTATTAAACTTATAATATTTAAACTTAAAGACACTTTTAAAATAAAATTTATATTTATAATAATATTAAATATGATCACTATTTTTCTTGATTTTGATAATTTGTCTTATCTTTCTTATATATAAAAGATAGTATTATTCAATTTCTTGTGTTTTTAATTTTATTCAATTTGATTGTTCATGTTTTAAAATATTGATTTTAATCCTTGAAGTTTTTTAAATGAGTCAAAATGATGATTTTATCAATTTAAAATCAACACTATTAATAAGTTAAAAACTATCACACAACAATACTTTATTTCCTAAATTACTTTTGCACACATGGGTTTCTTTAATTTATGAAAATAGCACTTTATAGAAGAGAATAAGTGTCATTTAACTATTTAAGGCAATTACATCATCATGTAAAATAGGAGATATCTGGTGAGGAAAATCTTCAAGCCAATAAAACTCATGGAAAGAAAAATCATGTTTTGCTAAAAGATTAGCCACCCTATTTCCTTCTCTCTTCGTGAACTACAAAGGCACAAGCTGGCGTCTGGCAGTCAGTGAAACATAATCCTTTAACACTTCAGCGACATACGATATATATCTCATCGTAAATCCCTTCTCCATAAACTATGTAGTACCTGACAATCTATTTCAAACACCTTATTGGTGAAGCATATATATTTCTATCTACATGAATACTCCATTTAAAGGTGACAGATTCTACAACCAGAGGATCATAACATGACGCTGAAAAACTTGTAGCAGCAGCCAAACATTGTCCCTTTTCATCTATGAAGATAACCCAGAAACCAGTTCTTTTACTATGCAAAATTGAGGCATCAAAATTAACTTTAATCTCATCAGGATTTGGGAGACACCAGACAATGGGAGCTTGCTCTTTCTCCGTCTCTGTCATTGTTCTATATGAGTTTAGCAAAATTGTCGTATTCAACACCTTAGGAAATAGAAATAGGAGTTTCCCGTTTAAAAGACATAAGGTCATTTCTGCATTTCCATAGCGCCCACAAAAGTTCAAAAACATTTGATGCAAAATCTGGACCATCCATAGAAAGACATGAACTTATCCACGCTGCAAAATGAATGTGGCAGTTAAAAACCACCATTATGCTTTTAACTACCACTATTATTGTAAAATTATAACTAAGCAGAAATAAAGTAAAGTTTGTTTAATGCACTAAATCTTTGAGAAAACTATCGTCATTCCAAAGCTAGAAATTATCAAGTTTAACATTCGTTTCAACAATAAAAGAAACAATAATACAAGTGTGTTTTCAAATCTAAAGTATTCCCAATTTTGTTTGCACATACAAGGAACAAAATCAGAAGGGAAGAGGAACAATCAAATTCAAACCCTACGAATTTGAAGCCTAGTGGATAAAGCAATAATCACTCAATCAAGCTGCAAAGATGACCACTTAAATTGTTCAATCTTCGAGCCAACAATGTACACTAGAATCTGTTCAAGCTCACCTTCAATGGATCACAAAGCGTTTTTGCATTGTTCATCTTCTACTTTTTTCCAATTCAGGAACCACCAAAACCCTAGATCAAACGCTACCAAATTTTTGTTCTCTATTTTCAAAATTAGAATATTTGTGGGTCTTTTCTTGCAATGATTTAAATTGCAGTTTCTAGGATTTATTTGTTTCTAATTTGGGGTTTGAAAATGGGAAACAAAAAGAAAGAAGGGAAGAACAAGAAAATTACCAGATGTCTCATGAAGCTTTCATTGAATCAAATTAAAGATGTATCAAATGCAACAACTTGGTAAATTCAACTCCTATTTTTTAATTTGATTCTTTTTTCTTCTTTGGTTTGCTGAACATGTGTTTTAGTTTCATTTAATTTTTATAATTTTAAATAATAGTGACAATTAAAGACTGTTACTATGGTTTTTACATGTGAAAAAATGAAATATTGTTCTGTGGTGGTTTTTAATCACTACTATGTTAAAATTATTAAGATATTAGTTTTAAACTAAGGAAACAATCGTATTGATTCTCTTTAAAAATTTAACAAATTAAAATAAATATTTTAAAATATGAAGGACCATTAAAATGAACATTTTAAAACGTTTTTTTTTTCAGAAAAAGGAATAAAAAGCGTTATCTAAAGTATTATAAGAACAAAAAATAAAATAAACATAATTTTCAAAAATTAAAAATTAAAAGTAATAATTTTACAAGAATGAAAAGTAAAAAAAAAATTAAATTATAAGAATTAGAAAGATATTTAAAGCAAAAAAATTATAATATTTTAAGTAAAAATATATATATATATTTATATTTTTAATTTATTAGTTATTTAGTGCATGTTTAGATTGCTTTGCAAACTTAAGTTTGAATCAAAATTAAGTTTGAAAACTGAGTTTGTAAAAGTATCCCAATAATTATTTCTTCCAAACTGAACTGAATTTTCTGACTAAATTTTATCATCAAACATACTTTTAAGGAGAAATCAAACATAATTTTAAATTCATTTTTCTCTCATAACGAAATTTGGAGCTTTTAATGTATTAATAGGTTAATGCTGATGTTGATGTAAATCAAACTTTTTTTCGAAGGGATGTAAACCAAACTTGAAGATCAACAAAACATTAAAAAAATGAACTTTAAGATTAATGATCTCCTTTGCAGAGATTATGACAATGATGACTAATAAGTCTATAACTATTAATGTGCGAGGAATTAGTTTATTAAGTTATTGAAATAACTTAATCTTATTGTACCTCAATTGCGAAAAGTCTTATTATATAATGTTGATTGGACCTCAATTGGAAAAAGTCTTGTAATATAATGTCGGGAACTAGATTCGTTAAAAATTTAAAATCAATTATATTATTAGAATATTAACATTTTGATATTGCATGTTATATTTATATTCGATTATAACCTAGATGGTTGGAAACAAGTATTAATATATTAAAATTAAAGTTAAATTATTTATGTAATATTTAAGTTTGATCTTTGGTGATCAAATTCTGTATTAATAAAGATTTTTTTTCTCTAATAAACTAGAGAATTAAGAAAAAAAATATTATATTCAATTATTTTTATCCTTTATTTATTTTTAACTTTTTTATAAGTACCCATCACAAAAATATATTTAAAAGTTAAATTTTTTTTTGTATCTTTGTATTTGAGAAACATTTTCCTTTTAAAATATGCAAAATTGTATAACTTTAACCACTCACCCATCCATGTGTGAAAAAGTCCAGTTTGCTGTTTAATATGAATGAATGACTTGGTAATTCTACTAGTCAAGTTGTGAGAAAAACAAAAATAAATATATTAATGTTAATGATTAATTTTATTAAAATGTGAGGAAAAGATTCAAATGTTATGTTTTTCTTTTTTTTTCTTCCTCGATCAAATCAACCTTATAATTCCAACCAAAAATAACATATAAACTTTAAAAAGTAAACTTTAATTCTACCAAAAAGTTTAAATTAAACCATTAATTCTATTTGTTCCGTTTCTGCCAAATGTCTTAATATCAAAATATTTACTTTATAAAATATTGCCATGATAAATAACATTACAGTACAACTATCTAACATCAAGAAAGCAGATTTTTTTTTTTGGACCGCTAGAAATCACAGTTACTGAACATCGAAATTATAAAGCTTCACGTTACGTTTAGATTATACAAATAAAAAATTTAAAATAAATGAAAGAGAATCATTATTTTACGAAACTAATTTTACTATTAATATTATATAAAAATTAAAAATAAAACTTATAAAAATATTAATAATAAATCATTAATACTATATTAAAAACAAAAGTAATTACTACTTATTTTAAGATAAAAGAGTAATGACATATAAATAGAGTAATTATTTAAAAAAAATAATTAATATATCTTAAATTTTATAAATAACATATAAGTAAAATATTTTTTTGATTTAAAAATCTGACATTTAAGAAAAACGAGGAAGTAATTATTTACTGTTGGAGCGATGAAATAACTGTGATTTTCCATAATTCCATATGCGTGAGACACGGAGGATGGTTCTCACATTCGAAAAATGAAGTTAATCTGTGATGGATCGGTTTCGGAGAAAAAGGGTCATTAAGTCAACCCATGCATTAATTATTGCCCTCCGTTAATTTCAAGGTTCTTCAAAGTTCCTCCTATGAATGTCTAGCAATATATGCATATAGATTTCAGCAATGCCTAAAATGTATGGAAATCACATGTGAGCTATATATACATATAGGATTACGATTAAATACTTCCTCCATTTCAAAATAAATGTATCTTATGTTATTTTATATTAATCAAGAAAAATTAATAATTTTATAAAATTAATCTTATTAAATAAATGGAAAAAATAATATTAACATTAAATTATAAAATTAAAGTAATATTTATTTGGAGTATTAATATAAAAATAATTAATATTATATTGAAAAGTTAAAAATAACACTTATGTTGTAACAAATTTTTTCTCTCAAATGTGACTCTTATTTTGGGTCAGAGATAATATTTACTAATAATAGTAGTAGTATATTTTTCTACTATTAAAAATTGCTATAAAAATATATTTATAACATAATTTTAATTTAAAATTAATATAAAACATTTTTACACTTTTTTTTCTTCAACAATAGGCTATCATGAATAATCCAAAAGTTGAGTCAATTGTGTGAGCTAGGTTCCATTACGATATAGTATATATTTAGCAACAAAAGTTACATTTACTTAATATAAAAAAATTTCTTAAACCCAAGACAATTATATGTTACGTGTAAAATTAGTCTCTAATCTAATAAGAGGAACACCTCTCATCACTAAAAAAAAACAAAAAAATTATCATGATTTACAAGTCTTTTTTGTAATATTTACTTTAATAATATACCTACCGTTATTTACATTAGTTGATAATATATAAACATTTTTATACGGGGAATGCATCAAATTAAAATTATATAGCATAAAGGCTATATTTTTAATAAATCATTTTTTATTTCTGAATTTGATAGCAAAACTGATGCATATTGTTATAATCTTAGTAGCATGAATAAGATAGGATTATCAGAAATGTTTACTTAAACGTAATTTGCTTAAGTTGTGTAAATTAAATAAATAAATAGTCATCATAATTCATAAAACTATATTATTTCAACTATTTTTTACAAGTTTAATTTATATACATATACTACTACCAATGTAAATTCTTATACAAATATTTAACAAAATTTGTCTATTTATTGTACTAGTATAATCTTGTTTGTTAAGATAATAATCCTTCAATTTTAAATTATATGACATTTAAAGTGTGTTTGGATAGATAATTTAAATAGAATAAAATAATTTATTAGAAAATTTAAATTTTTCTAATCTAAAATTTATTGTTTAAATTTTTTATGAAAAATTTAAATTTTTAAAATTTTTAAACAAACTTTTAAATAATTGAAAATGTGAAATTTTAATTTATGTGAGAAATTATGGCACCGCAATCTCATGCTCTCTCGCATTCTTGTTTTCACACACTGGCAACCCCTTGGGCTTACTTATGAAGTGGTCGGCATTATATGGCTTTAATGGAAAAAAAAGTGATGTTAATTTATTGTGAAGTAAGTTGCGCGTGAAAACCATTTTGTTCAATTCAAAGCAATATTTATTGTTTTGCTAATTATCTAATACTAATAGACATGAACTGCCCACTTTCCTTTTCTTCAATGAAAGTAGACTTATTCGCCATGAGGCTTTTATTGGACTGTTACTGAACTTATTCTACATTTTTTTTCACATATATAATTTTGTTTAACGTAAAATTGGATATTAAATATGAATATTTTTTTTGATAAAAGTTCAAATCTTATTTTATCACTCGGTAAAAAATCTTATTTTATCATGGTGTAAAATATTAGTTTTTTTTTAGTAGATAACGTTTGTTTTACGGTACAGTTTTATATTTTCAAAAATATTATGTTCAACAATGTTATTCTCATAGATATGTTTGATTAATATTTAGTAATTGAAATATATTTAATTAAAAAGTAAAAATAGAAAACGAAATATAGTAGAATGCAGTAAAAATATATAGGTAGTTATTGTAAAAAAATATACTAACTTTTATATCCTTTCTCATGTGAATAAAATTTACTTATGTAACTTTCCTGAGAATTCAACATATCTGGGCATATATTCTTATAACTTTCTGATAAACATGGTATATGTATTTCCACTCTCCTATCCTCGATAATGAAAGAACATGACGTGAAATGAATGTTCCTATAAAACTGTATTTTATATTTTCTTCTAGTTTAAGCCTAAACACAAAGATAATGGACTACTTTTTTTATGTGAATTAATTGATATAAAATTGTTTTTAGCTTAATTAATAGTTGTAAATTCTAATTTTAAATATGTAATTATGTGTTAATAATGAAACAATTTTTTTTTGAGACCTTTTATCCTCCTCATAGGTCTTTCGCCATGAATCTATATATATTAAACTTTTATCAATTTTAAATATTAATCATTGGAATAAATTATAAATAAAAAAGTGATGAGTTTTGATAATATTGACTCTAATAATAATTTTAATAATATTTTGATAATAGTTCTAATAGAAATTTCAAAATAATTTTGGTAGTAATTTCGATAATAATAAGAAGTAAGAATTAAAATTGTAAAAATTTTGAGAATAAATGAAGATTGAAAAGGTAAGGTTTCAAGAAGAAATTAAAATTGAAAAAAGTAAAAGGGTTGAGGAAAATGAAAACTGAAATTGGAATTTTTGTTAAAAAACATTGGCCTAACCCGTCAATTCATAAAGAGTAAGATTAAGAAGATATGAGAGTGTTATATGTTTCAACCCTTATTACAATGGTACAAACTAATATTTATTGACAATAATTCCTAATTACTCATAATTTCCCAAATAACTTTCATTAACTTTTATCTTTGATTGTGACCTTTAATGACTTATATATCCAATCTTCACTATTGATATCTTTTATTACCTCGATGTTTTTCAAATCTTGATATTTTCTAAATCTTTATTTATTTTATCATCATATAATTAACTAAAAGACTATATTTTAACATTTACTCAAAATAATATATTAAAATACCATTTCTCAATATTTCGTCGAAAATAATTTTTTAATAATAAAAAAATGTGAATGTTAACACTATGATACATATTGGGAAAGAAAGTTTTTTCGCCGACTGGAGTGTTGAAAAATGTTCCAAGTTTACGATTCCTAAGAAGCTTTTCGAGCTATGCATGGCTTGTAAATATGTGTAAAGGAAATGGTTGAAAAGTTATTCTAGACAAGACCGAGAGGTTTATAATAAGACAAAATAAAGATGTTCGAAAAGTTGATTGTCATGTGTATCTAAGGTTGGGGGTTTAAGTGTTATTCAAAAAATGTTGTCGAACATATTGGAGAAGTAATGTAATTGGGAGAAGTTACCTGGGTAATTAATGGAGGTTAGTAATTAGAGCAACGCGTGGGACAAATGTCAACCTCTTAGACAAGTGGTTTAACCTAAAGTAGACATGTGTCTTTATCTCAACATCCGAACGTTAATTAGGATTTCTATAAATTGTAGATATGGTGTAATCATCTTATAGTTTTTGAACATTACTCACTTCTTGTACATCAAATTGTCTCACACATGACTCATGATTCTAATGGAAAAGTGTATCTTCTTGTCGATTTCTTTATTTTTTATTAGTGTAGATTTACTACTTTGCTTCTGCTTTCCATCTTATTCTTTTTTTTAATAACACTTTTTTCTATTTATAACTCATTTTTATTACTTTTATGATTTATGGTTTTCTTGATTCAAACTTCAAATGATACTTTTACTAATTGAGGTGAATAGTAAATGATGTGAAGGCAAGTATTGATGCTTGCCAATAGAAATTAAATAATTTTATTTATATGAATTCAATATTGAAAAATATCGTCAAACACTCTTTTAATACCAAAGTGTTTGTTAAAATTAAATTAAGTTTAAGTCTTTTTCAAGTTGAGAATCAAGTGGATTGTTAGTTCGATTAAAGAACTCACAATTATTTTAATTTGAAATATAAATTCTCATCATTATAACTCATATTTATTGAATTAAAATCTTGAATCACAAATTAAATTTTACCATCAACATTGTTCATAGTAATCTTAATTCGAGTAGAATTGCATTAAATTATGTCAATTACCAATATGATGTGTTATAATCGATAAATAATATTTCATTTTAAATATGTGATCAAATATTTAATTATGAAGTTTGTGTATATAGAAAACATATATTCGGAAAGAGGAGATATCTTGGATTAAAAAAAGAAGTAAAACTGGATTAAGATAAGAATCCAAATAAAATGGAAGTATTAATTTTTTATTTGAGATAAAAAAAATGAAAGTTTTTTTTAATTGAATTTTGCATATAATTTTTTTTCTTTAAAGTGGGGAAATTCTTTGTTGTATTTTTTAAATGATTAAATAAATTTTTATAACATAAAAATTTATAAATAATGTTATAAATTTATAATAAGAAAAACAATATACTAAAATTTTAAACTTGTCCTAAATTTAATTTTTAATTGTTTTCACTTATTTATACTCATTTAAATAAGTAAAGAATTTTTTTTATTCATCCATTTTTTTCTATTGTATTTTATTTTATTTTTATCCTTTTCTATGAGGTTATATTGGTATAATACACATGTTTATAAATGCACATAAAATTATAATAAAAGATATTTACAGGAAAATGTAAAAGTAATTTTACAAAAAAAAAATATTTAAAATTTATAATTAAGATGTATATAATTACTTAATAAGGGTAAAATATGTTTGATGTCCATTAAAATTTGAAAAATATTATTCATCCTTATTATATTTTTCTTATTAATTTAGTTTTTATAAAAATAAAACATATTTTTATTGGTCGTCAGTGGTCATTCCATTGGACAGTTCTCTTACATGATTAACAAGCTTAATTATTTTCTCTTTCTAATTTTTCAAGCACACTCAAAAGACACTAGCACTTAGTGTTGTTTTATCTTTCCCCATAATCTCATCAGGAAGTGCAAGAAAATCATTCAGGAACTGACAAAAATTATACTTTTTAGAAGTGTTTAGCCGCCATAAATTAAAGATTTTTATCTTTAAAATTAACTTGTCTAACACGCTTCATGTGTTTCATAGACCAATTTTACAATATTATCTAATATGGACATCAAATCTTATTGGAGCATTGACAATTGACACGTATGATTTAGTCACTTATTTATTTTACTAAATTTTGTAAATGAATTATTTTTTGAATTTATAGTTTAAATTATTTTATATGAAGATTAAGATAATGATGATTCATTTTAATTAATTTCATTTTTTCCTTAGCCCATGCGAGCACGACCATTCTGCCAATATGCCTCCACATGTATTAGCATCTTTGTCTTTGATTTTTTTTTTTTGGAATAAAAAATAAGAAGTGGCATCTTTGTCTCTGTTTACTTACCTAATAAGATTCTGCTTGATGAACTGTCGCAAGAGATGGTTTCGGCCTCTACGAATGATGTTTTAACTTAACATCTTCATTAATATAATTATTCTCATTTCAAAAAACAAAAATGAAAACATATTAATGTCTTTCAATGGATTAACATGCCTGCTTACATATAAATAGACATATTTTTTTTCCTTTTTGTAACAATAATAGACTAATATGTTTAGAATTTTCTTTTATCAGCGAGCGCATATATTAATAAAGAGTTTATGACTAGGACCGCATCCGGTGTGATTTTTACCAAAAAAAAATAAGTTTAGACCAATAGTGTACATGAACCTAAATCTTTATCTATTACAAAAACTAAATGATGTCATGACATAATAATAATAATTAGGGATGAGAAAATGAACCCAAATTCTGAGTATTTATAAAAATATATGCAAACTAAGAAAATAATTACCCACTTATTATAGTTAGAAATGAGAAATGGTATTTATCCAAAAATTTGTACCAGGGTGGATGGGTATTATAGTATCCATCCATCCCACACCACACATGTCATGTGTGTGTATATATATATATATATATAATATTATTTAAGTAAATAATTTATATTATATATATATATATATTTCTTTTGTAAAAAAATTATAATTCAATTGGTATTTTAAAGTCACAATCCATGCTTTCCAATTTAAGTGTTGAAGTTGTAATTGAAATTATTGGACTAAGATTTGTCACATGATTTTATTTCATGTAAGACCTTTTTATGTTGGGGTGGTGAAATGCGATCATGATTTTGATTTGTAAATTTCATGTTAGCACTTTTATGTTGAGGCCAATATTATCTATATGTTTTCAAATATTATTATGGTTTTTGATTGACTTGTAAATCCCGAATATTATTTTGTATAGCAGGATGATATTGGATCTAACATATCTTATTATATTTCCTTCACTCTATTTAAGAATAATAAATTTATATATGTATACCATCATCACATGATGTCCAAGTTTAATTAGAGATTTTGTTAAGCAATTAGAACATTAATTTTAAGAATCAATTTGTTGGACTAGTTATATTTGTAATGTTGTTTATTTATGACTTAAGTTTGGACAAATCAATGTTATGTTTGTTTGTTTTTAATATTATGTGTGAATGTTTAAATTATATAAGAGTGAATTTTCAATTTACTTGTAGTAAGTTTTTTAATTAGTATATTTTTATTGATTTATTAAATTTATACATAAGTAAAGTGCGGTCACGGATGCAAGTTCGCGCACATAGGTATCAAATAATATAGAAGTAAGGATTAAAGTTATTTCAAATACCAATATTTTTTTGAAACGTGGATATGAAAATGGGTATTATAGACCCTACCCATCTCTATCCCTTATAATAACTAACCTTAAAAGTTTATAAATATTGTTAAATTATTTAAAAAGCTAAATATGATTTTCAAAGAAAAAACGTAGTTTAATTAATTTGTTCAGTAAAGATTAATTAGACTTAGACCAAATTAATTCATGAGCTTTTGACAGGTCATTTGACCTATTTACATCCCTAATTGAAAGCTAGAGTACCCTAATTGAGAAGTAGAGTAAGATTGTTAGAGTCCAATTATTTGTTTGTTTATGTGCTTCTTTAACTGAAAAACATATTTAAAAAGGCTTTTATATATTTTTAAATAAACCTCAAATTAGGTATTTTTTAAATGTCTTTTTCAGAGATGAAAGAAGTATCTTCCGGAAAAAAAGGAGTTTAAAAATACGCAACAAAAAAAAAATGCTTTTTTCAAAAGCTTATTCAAATTCACCATTGATTAGTAATACTTATAATAAATTAATAGAAGTAGAGACATTCTAGGTCAAAGAAATTGAATGCTAACTAGGAGAGTTTCAAATGGGATTCTCCTCCATTAGATCTTCATTGCCTCATCTGGCAGATGCTCTGAACCTGTTTTTTTTTTAGCAGGAATTAACTCTTGTCTTTGTTCTTTCCTTACAGTTGTACCCTAAAAAACAAGTAAAATGCTAACTAATACTCTTAAAACATGATTTTCAATGATTTTATTAGAAAGAATAATCATATACTTTCCCATTATTTTCAATGTAATCCTTAAAAAAATAACTTTCTATTTAAAGATTTCTTAGCCAATACTCTTAAAACACTGTTAATAGGAATAAAAACCAAAAAAAGAAAGCTCTAAGTCCAATCGAAGTTACCAAACCATCATTTCCTATTTTGTTTTTATTAGTTTACAACGGGTATACCTGTCATCAAACTATCACCAATACACTGAAATCATAATCATAATGTAACTGATAACACCACCAGCATTGACAAAATAAAATGGTTAAAAAAAAGAATAAAACAAAATAAATCACACAAATCTTGTAAAAGGCTTTCTTCCCACCACCCTTGCGGGCAAAGACACCGTTGAATCCACACTCACGTTTCCTATAGATTCAAGTGACTGAAATTTATCTGGGACTCTTTGATCCTTGTTTGAGAACCCTTTAGACCACTTGAAAGACCCAATTCCTTGTGACAAAGGGAATGAGAGTCTCCTCTTTGAATCAGTACTAGTTGGAGTTCCACCAAGCCTTTCTCTTGGATTACTACTAGCACGTACTTTGGCCCTGGCGGAAAGGGTTGGAGCCATGTAGTTAGGCACTGAAAATGGTGGGCAGCTTGTGAGGCTGTCATCATCCTTCAATGGCACATCAAAGGGTGAATTGGACCCCACACCCCTTGGTCTCGGATATCTAGAGCCTGAGCCTGAGCCGTTTGCCTGAGGAGTTCTAAATGGAGGCGTTCGCGCCGGTTTTGAAGATGTCACTATGGTTGATTTTGTGGACTTTGGTGTGGGAGTGTCCATGTTATCAAAGGCAAAATGAGGCTGCTGCTGCTGCTGCTGCGGCTGCCTTTGAGTGCTGGAGCCAGGTCTTGGACTAGTCTTTTGCTCTGAGTATGGTCTTGGAGGTGTGATTTGAAAATTCTTCAAGCTTTGTCTTTCTTGTGGAGTTGCTGCTGGTGTTTGTCTTTCCAACCAGTTCCACCACCAAGGGAATCCACCTGATCGTGTATCCGTCACTGGGGTGTGAGTTGATTTTGGAGTGGCTTTCCATAGCTGTTTGGCATAGTCAACAAAGTTATAACATATAGAGAATTTGTTATTCTAATGGAAAGATGAAGTCAGTTCAACTATTCTGTCCTAAGAATGTTTGGTTCCATGCCTCAGATGTGATTTTAAGTAGCTAATACTTATAGTTTCCACGTCTCAAAAGTGATTTCTTACTAGTTTCCAAACACATTCACAGACGTTTTCTTTTAAAATGCTAGTTTTGAAGAATTAAGCAAGTAATAGAACATGTGATCACATTCAAAATTGGACAAGAAAATAATAGAATGAATACAAAGTGCCTTTTTTTGTTTTTGATGAAGAATTATTACTCCTTTTTAAAGAAAAGAAAAAAGCAAAGCATAAGTGGAAAGTGTGGGTTCAGGGTTGTGTTGGTGAGTACCTGATGTGAATATGCAAATGCCATTGCTCTTTCTCTTTTGATGATTGCTTCCACCTTCCTCTGCAATCTTGCCTCTACTTCCTCTTTGGTCAGTAAGCTATCATCCCACTCTTCATTTCCTGCTTCAGACTACACCCAAATTCCAAATTATTAAAATCACTTGGTTTGATTTAGGTAAAATGAAGGCAGTTGGAAATACAAGCATGCACTCATTTCGGAATTGTAGACAGACTTTATTAGAATCCACCACATCTTTTCAAGTTACCGTGACTGAAATCATAGTAAGTTACTAACTTCACATCTAATAAGATAGATGCCACAAGGAAAGCATGACCATCTATTGCTGAAAAGATGTGATTTGTGATTGTACACTCCTAGATATACCACCAACAACATGAATTTTTCAATAAATTAATTTGCTTGATTATCAAGGAAATTAGGCCAGTGTAACCCACCCAAAGGCTCATCTAGTCATTAAATTTGAAGGTGTCAGCTGGCCTAACAATAGCTGGTAAAGTACATTGCAGCCGGTGCAAGGTATTGGGATCAAATCCCACATTCACTTGGGATAGAGTAAAGGAAAAGAGAGAGCTACCTATCATTGTGTAACCCACAGTAAAAGACAAAAAGCAAACACAGAACTTTGCCATTAAGGCAACACCACAAAGTGAAGGGTGCGTATTTAGTCTTTTAATATTGAAGTGCCTAAATTAGCAAAAAGTAGTTAACATTTAAAGTGAGTTGGCCAAGCATGGTTCTTGGCACTTAAGCAATAGTTAGTTCATATTACTTAACAGCTAGCAGTTGAACTTTTTGTTATCAACACATGTTACATGTTACATGCATTTATTCATTTTCCGTTCATCAACTCCTTTCCTGTCCCCAAAACAATAAGTTCTAGTGGAACAAAACAAATGATGTCAAGTCAAGAGCATGTTCATTTCTCTATACTTGAAAAAATGGCGGATGTAAGAATCCACAGCTAATCTAATTTTCCAATGTTCAAGTTAAAAAGCTTACAGTGAGTTTGCCCAAGATACTGGCTGCATCCTTATCATTCTTGAAATCAGCTTGATATCGTGCCTGGTTTTCCAACATCTGGATCCTTCGAGACTGAATCTGACATTGAACTCGCACTAACAGCTGCATGTGTTTCATGGCATTCACTGTCTGCCTCTTCACATTCTGTCCTTTTACCACTCCTTGAAGCCTCACCAGACCCTTTAGAGCTCTAAAACTCCTCCTGGCCTGCATTGCATTACAAATATTATTTTTCACAAGGTTGATCTTTCTTTCATATTACTGAAAAGCAATTAAAATGATTGGATCAAGGAGAATTATGCGTGCAAATGATGACTCAATTTTAACCCGTTCAGTTTCTCAGGGTAAATTGGCACAGTATATCAGCCTACTCAGGCACATAATTTTCAAGTTTGACAAAAAAGAAATGGCTAACTTTGTTTTTGCCAGAAAATAATTACCCATGTCGTGCTTTTATGTTCCATTTTCTGATTGCTGGACAAACTTAACTGTGAATTTGAGCATTTAAGTGAAGAATAATTATTAATTATATTATCTATTATTCTTACACACTTTAAGAAAGCAGCTATTTTTATGAAGAGTACTAGCAACGCACTCTTTATTATTGTCTATTAGAAATTACAAAATTAAGAGTGACTCATGATAAATTTCAAAATAATAAGAAGTCTGTTTGAAAAAGTTTGCTATTAGTATTTCTCATTTTTATGATATGAACCTAAACAAAAAGTAGACATTGGCTTTATCAATTACCTTGAATTCTATGACTTTTGTTTACTTACCCTTCTGGCAAAGATGGGCAGCATGCATTACCCTTTATATCATCATCCTAATTACTTAAGGGATAACGATAAAATATTAAATGCTCTGGAGATGCATTGAAAATCATGGAGGGATGCATTGATAACAAGTTTTAATAAAATGTTTTCATTTTTTTATTTGTTACCATTTTTTTCTTTCTACTTAATTCCTAAACATAGACCTAAGGACACACATTAACAAAGCCTAAATTCAATTTATAGCATTCACAAGAACACATGAAAGCTTACTTACCATATAACCTCTGTAAACAGACTGGATCTTAGTAGCTGAGGCTTGCTGTTGCCTCAAAGTTGGTTCTGGTCTGTGGCCAACCTCCTTGTGGTGATGAGCAATCCGGGAAGACGTGGCTTTGGGAGAGGTAACTCGCGGAGAAGCCACCCTCGGAGAAGCAGCCCTTGGGGATGGAGGCCTTGGAGAAGGAACCCTTGGAGAGGGAGGCCTAGGAGAAGGAGCTCTTGGAGGGGCATAAGGTGGCGTTTTAGGCCTCTCCGGAGGAGTGGCAGGCCTTAACCCCAGTAGTTGTTGCTCCCTTTCAAAGTCCCCAAAGATTTTCTCAATGCTACTTGGCTCTCTGAAGAGGGGGATGAATGAATTGGCCTCTCCATGCTTTAGTTTTCCTAGACTTTTCTTCTTCTCTTTTGTGCCTTTGTTATTATCTGAATCCTGCTGTATTATACAAAAATGGTTAGACATATAAATTTGTAGAGTTGCAACAACTTCATGTTGGTAACAAAACTTATATTACTTACCTTCCCTTTGGAGTGGTGTGTGAAAACTCTTTTGATTGCAGAAAACCAACTCCCCTTCTTTCCCATGTCAGTAGCATTACTGTTTCTTCCTGTAAGAGAAAATGAAGACACAAAATATCATGGCCTGTGCATGCTGGTGCTATTTTATGATTAATAATTTTTCAGCTAGCTCAAAATATAAGATGAATTCAGCTGTTGTAAGATCAAAATCGTTCATGTATTATACATCAGGTGCTTACAATTCTGTCATAACAAAACAGGCAGAAACATGAGATAAATATGGACTAGCATACAAGATCACAAAAAGGTTCTTTTATATATATATAATATACACACACATATAAATATAATTCATTCTATCATTTAAGGTTATATATAACAATCTATATGGAATAATTAGCTTTGTTATATTTTTGGTACATATTATGTTTCTTCTTTACCAATGGAACAGAATGATAGAGAGTGAAGCTCACCCGAACGATCGCCAGCAAGGAGGCAGCATCTCTATTTTATTTTCAGGCTGTTGATGGCCAAAAAATAATTGAATAAATAAACAATAAATGAATTTAAATGAAAAACCCTTCATTCACCCAAGATAATAGGCCCCTTTATGCAGAGGACACAAGAAGAAGAAAGTCCTATAGTTCTTAATTGGACACTTATATTAACAAAGACTCCAATCTAAGGGTACATGACACGACCAATTAAAGCTACACAGAAAGAGTATGGAGTATAATATAAGGTGAGAACGAAATTTCAACTGAAAAATGAAAACAAACGTTTAAGAAAACAGAATTGTCAAAATTAAACACCAAAAATAATAAAGAGAACTTTTGTTCTAGGAGCCAAGGAAAATTGAGAAGAAAGAAAATTCTACATGATCTATGAAATGAGAGCCTAGTCAATTCCAATGGAGCAGAAAGAAAGACCGAGCTATGAGCATGAAAGAGAGAGAGAGAGAGAGAGAATTGTTTTCCTACAACAGCTTCAACAAAAACGAGAAAACATAATCTTCTGACAGGCTCTAGAGTTTGAGACTATGTTAAGAGGATCCCGAGGTCATGTCAGTTAATTCAGACATGTCCATGCTAATAAGATTGGTAACATAACCATAATAACTAACAAATCTAGCACAACCCAAAAGCTAAATCTTGAAAATTTATTAATAAAACAAACACAAAACACAAGGATCATAGATAATATACCTTGTTTTGTTGGTTGGCAGAGGTTACTAGAATAGAAGAACTCCTAAAAGTGCTGTAACAGACACAAAAACAGTGCAAATTAAGAAGAGGGTACCCTCTCTCTCTAGCTCTTTCTTTTTTTCTTTCTTTCTAGCCTCCCTCTCCTTGCCAGCACCACATGATTCTTTCTTCCTCCTTGGCTGGCTAAGATTTCTCAGATAATCTCTCTCTATAGAGCTTAGAATCTAATTCTCTTAGGCTGTGTTGTGTTGTGTGGAGTTACTTTTCCTCTAGCCACCTTTCACCTTTTGAGGGATTTATATAATTTTCTTTGTTTTGTGGGATTTATGTACTATTAATTTTACTTTCTTTCTTTTGGTTTCCATGATGATGATGATGAGAGAAAGAGAGAGAGAGAGTAGGCTTGGTTGGCCACTTTCTCACTCAATGTGGACATCTTCAACCAACTTTACTTCAATGGGAAGACTATGTGGACACCTACAAAAGAATTAACATAGCCATTTATTATAAAACGGTTGAGTTTGGTACCCTTGCTCTTTAATTTCTTCTTCCTTATTAATTCTATTACTAACCTTTTCATTATTGCAACCTTACCAACATTTTGATCCTCCACTGTTATTTTTAGATCTGACAAAAATACTAGTACTGCATTACAAATAATAATAAAAAAAAGCATAGACTTTTATTTATGACACTGGCATGTTGGTGGAGCTTTCTCTGAATACTATCATCCACACTACGCTTCTCTAGAGACTGTAACGCACGCGCGCATTTTTTGTAAACACATGCATAATAATAGAAGGATATCCGTTGAAATAGAAGAAATTGGAAAAAGGGAATTTTTGAGCTTTGCATTGCATCTCAAGTACTGAAAGGTTCTATCTTGTCGGATATTATTATTTGAGTAGTTGATTTGTAACATTTTCCATGAAATATGGCAGAATCATGAATAAGAAAAAAAAGTACAAATTATTATTTTTTTTATTGTCAATCTTGCCTCTTATGTTTTTTTGTTACTTCCATGATGGTATTGACAAACTTGGAGGTGATTCTAAACAGGTGTTGTTACGTGTTGGTATTGAAAAACTTGAACTCCTCGGTGTTATGTTGAAAAACACTAATCTTAAGAATTGAATGCCACGTTAATACTTTAAAAAGTCTTGGTTTTTTGCCTAGAGTCAAAACCAGAGAAGGCAAGGTGGATTTTAAAATGGGAAAGGTATAAAGTGATGCAGGATGGACCACCGTAAAAATATTATTTGTTGAATTATTGCTTAAAATTCTTTCATATTTACAAAAAAAGTTTTCAGGGTTAAATATTTGCAGTTCACACCTTCAAGTATTTACAGATAGATGTGAATATATAGGTCATGGCTCGCAGCAACCCGTTTAACCTCCTATCCATGTCGGACGTGAACTTCAACATATATAATCCATTTTAATCTGAGTTTTCTATCCAATTAGAGTGAGTTTGGATACGTGGTGTATCCACGAAAAAAAAAATATTTTTCAAAGAAAAAATGTCAAAACAACTATATTATATCTTTGACCTGCGTTGGTTAAATTTAACTGTTTTCCAAACACATACTTATGAGTTTAGCGAGTTAGATCTATAAGATAATAGGCTGGGTAGAAGAATTTTATTTTTATTGTTTGTTAATTATTTTTGTTTTATATTTTATTAGTATAATTATTTTACTATGAAATTTAATCATTTATGAATATATAATAACCTACATAAGAAAACATTTTTTTTTATAGTTTTAGTTAAATTTTTTTATTAAAAAAACAATTGTAACAACAAAAAGATAAGTTTTTGTTATTAATTAACTTAATTTTTAATTCTATTTATTTATGGGTTGACCCATTTAAGTTTAATACGTGAAATCAATACTAGCTAAGAAATGTAGAATCCATTTTCAATGTCTGTCGGACCGTATCAGTTCATTGTCCATTAAAGTTGTGAGTCAATATGAATCAAATTTAATTGTTATTTTTTTGAACGGTTATGAATCAAATTTAAATGAATTGAACAAATTTGTATGCCCACCTCTAATTTTGTGGATCCGAATTTGCTTTTTCATTGATATATCACATTCGTCTTCCGACAAGATGATGGTAGAAGAGGTTGGGCTTACATTTGCAATAATTCCTTAGGGATTATTTTGCAAAAATCCAACAATTCAGCTTATGTATGGAGACAAATCAAATTAGCAACCTGAAAAACATTATAACTCTTCAATTATCTTAACTATTTCATTTAATTTATTAACAAAAAAAAAAACATGTAACTGTAATAAACATTGACGGGTCATGTTGGACCACTTTTACAAAGGTCCATGAAATACGCAACGAAGAAGGCAGGGTCATCTTTTCGTTAGAACTGAGGCAGGGTTAAATGTTGGCATGGGGCCACCAGATACTATACTGGCAACTTGGCACCATGGAATGGTGCATCTTTATCACATATTAAAATAATGATTAAGGTTATTACCAAAGGTGTGAATCAATTAATATAAAATTTAAAATTTAAAATTTAAAATTTTGAATTTGGGTCTTTAACATATAATTATATTGAATGTTTAAAGAAATTTTTTCATCGTTGATGTTAATCTTACTTGACATGATGAACACTTTTGCCTTCAGTGGATTAAGGTTTATTTTTTTTGTTGTTGAATGGAATGAGCAAAAGAAACATCCCAGACCCAAAATTAATTAACCTCCCCTTGGGAGTCACTTGAAGGTGAAAAAGGTTTATCATCATCATCATTATGTGTATGCTAGTTTATCAATATTAAATATATATGTGATTATACAATAAAAAACAACAGCAAATGATAGTTAATAGTTAAGCCAATATTGTTATTCATAATTAATTGTGATCGCAATTTATGGATTACTATTGATGAAAAAACTTTTCAACTAAAAAAATTGTATATATAATTAAGTTAAACAATACTAAACATTTCAAATATGAAGTTATAAGACCCAAGCTAACTTGCTAATTGCTTTAGTTTCATGTTTGATGTATTGAAGGTGAAAAGTATACGACATAAAGCTGAAGAACAATTATGAAAAAATGAAGTTATTTTGATTATTTTAGGTATGGCACGTAACAATATATTAAGGAGTATGACATACATCATAAAATTAAGAGATTTGACTTGAAAGTTGAAACTGATCTATATTAAATAACTTTTATTTTATCGGGAAAAAAATTGAACTGCTGGCATAGTACTTCCTTTTTATAACAAAAAAAAAAATATAGTTGTATTTTGTGGCTGATACTTCAATTGAATGGAAAAAATATATTTTCTGTTCTTTATTTTTATTTTAAGTTTAAATATAATAAAATTTTATTTCCTTTTCATCATATATCGTATTGAAAATGTTATGAGCTACATTCTAGAGGCCCAAAATCTGCAAATCACATCACAAGCTTTATTGGTTTGCAAAGTATTGGATTGACAGTGTTGTAATTCTTTCAGGTGCTTCCTCCTTGGCATAGATCATTGGAACAACGTGAAGCCTACGTTTGAGCTAAAAATCAGAGTATAACAATTAACAAGTCAAAAGAATTGGATTGGTGTTGAAAAAAAAACTCACCAAATTAATTAGTCTTAATTTAATATTGATATAAGTCTTTTATTTCTGTAAAAGTATTTATTAATTTTACCGACATCATGGACAAAAATGTAAATTTGAGATTAGTTTCGATTTCAAACAATTTTAAATTGGTCTCCCCCTTTTAAAATAAGTGACTTTTAGCACAAGATAAAAAGTTCATATTAAGTGATACATTAACATTAGATTTTTTTTATTCTAATTTCCTCAAATAAAATAGTAATAAATATGATAATTTGAGTACGGTGCATATCATTTTTTTATCGACTAATAAGGATAATATAGTTAAATTCTTCCACTCATCAAGTTATTAATTCATTATTTTTCTGAATTCTTGTAAAAAAACTTAAATGTCACTTATTTTGAAATGGAACGAGTATTGGTTTGTAACAAATATGATATGATGAGTCTAGAAAAGAGATAAAAGTAAATAAATATAGTTATTAAATGAAAATAAATCTTTTGACAAACAAAAAAGTATATGTTTTCCTATAATAATTTTTTGAACAATTTTCTTTTCAATGTTTATATTTGCATATTAAAAGATGTTTCCACTAAAAATCTCATTAATTTTCAACCACTTTTTTTTTATTGAAGTGAACCATTATCTACTATGAAGATATTAAAAACATTAGCACTAAATATTTTTCTTTCTTTCTTTTCCTCAACCATTGAAATTATTAATTGAGAGGAAAATCATGTACTCTTATAAGGAGTCATAAGCAATGTTAAAAGCTGGACTTGAACTGACCATTCAGTTATATCTATGAACTATCCCCTACCCCTTGTTTGTTTGAGTTGGTCATTAATTGATTTGTGTTTTTAATATCAACCGTACGTTGAACCAATTGACTCCTATGCAACTCAGTCAGTTTATTCAACTCGTATTGATTAGGTTGATTCAATTCTTTTCCACTGTATTGACTTAGAGAAATGATATTAGTATAATAAAATGTATAAGGAAGAAAAAGAAAGAGAAAAAATAAAAATAAATTTAAAATGTAATAAATGATAGATATAGAGAAATGATATTAGTATCATAAAATGTATAAGGAAGAAAAAGAAAGAGAAAAAATAAAAATAAATTTAAAATATAATAAATGATAAATAGATATAAGAAATGCTGTTGTATAAATTGTTAAATGACTCATCGCATGTATATCACTTCTCTTTTGCCTAAAAAATATATGGTATATCACTTCTCATTAACTTATTACTTTTATAACTTTTATATTATAAATACTATAACATCCCACCACCACTAGATGATATATCAACAAACTAAGAAAGTAAAAGACTTATTTTAATTATTTTAAAAAAATTCATTTAATTTATTTATGAAAAGATTGAGTAAATTTCTTGCAATTTCAAAACCCATAACTCATAATGAAAATCATGCATCTACTAAACATAAACAAATCTACACTAGGGTGACACTTCAACCACAAAAAAGACATACTTGATTACATAAAACTCCTGAAAATTATACATAAGACAAACTTAAACTGGTCCATTTCTATACAAAACTAAACCAAAGAAAAGGAAGAGAGTGACACAACTTTCGGTCTCGTGCTCACTCCATCTACCACGCTTCCAAGGAGAAGATCTGGCCTAAAAACCATCTGTTCCCCCAAGCACATCAGGTATAGGATCATCATAGGCACAAACCCCATATGCAACATACAATTAAGCTCACCAAAATAACACATACATATAAAATCAAACTAAAACAATTTTATATACAAGGTTATATTCTTACAATCATCAATGAACATGATCATAACACAAGTCCTTAAGTATCAATGACAACATATATCAAGTAATCATCATCATGAATCATGACATAAAGTTCACATCTACCAACAATCAACTAGGCTACAACTAACACACGCAAACAACCAACTAGGCCACAACTGACACATATCAACATTGACTCCACTCCATGGAATTTCAACACAATATGAGCGATCCCCCATGAGCCACATCCCTTAACATAGTTTCACTCTTAGACCATTCAATGAGTCTCTTAGGCTGACCTTATGGAAGAAGTGTGACTTTATCAAATATAGACAAGTATGGGTATTGACTTACCTCTGTCGGCTTGCTAGATTATACATCTAAAGGGATTCACTTACTTGTCTATTCTATAACTCAATTCTTGTTAGTCACCACGAAAACCCCAACACTATGTTGAAAGTCCACCTAAAACTCTTAACTTGCGTGCCTATTCATATGCTCATGCACCAACTATGCACCCTATGCACCAATTGTGCATACTGGATCATATCCACATCATCATCTCGACCAACAATTATCAACAATAAAATCATAGACCAAACCACACATTATAAATATGAATCACTCTACCATTATAATGACATTTTGCCTCATATTTATGGTTCTCATAACATCTCTTGAGTTTTTGGGGGTACTATCTCATTCATTTCCTATTATGCATTTATGACCTTAATGACTTATAAACATGATAATTAAATCTATACTATCTCGATTAAGTTGATTTGTGTCCCATTTGAAAGCTAAGAAGATTATTTCCAACATTTATGTTTACTCCAAGACCTAGTTTGGAATTATATTTTGCCTAAAGTTAGAATCTATGTGAAACTTTTACTTACTACTGACAACTTAACCTTTGTTCACTAATTTGATCATTTCTAGAGTTATGCACAATATTTTTGAGTGAGACTAAAGCCATTAGTTAGATAGCATCCAGGGCTACAACTTTCATGAAGATCACATTTCCTAATTCAGTCGTCTAGATCACCTACAGGGTCACACAACTCGCTTGATGAGTTCAAGTTGGCCCAACGAGTAAAGCTCTTTGTAATTCGGTAATACACAACGAACTTGTCTCGCCGAGTGAGTTCAGGCTTGCCCAATGAGTAAAGCTCTTTGTAATTCATTAATACACAATGAGCTTGTCTTGCCTAGCAAGTCTGCAAACTCTACAACTTGCGATTTCAGGGTTCTTGTGAACCTAAACGCATCTTCATCACTCCCAACCCCTCCAGACACTCATAAATGACTCAAAACTCAACACAAGTCCAAAAAAAAACATAAATCAACAATCAATTAAACATATACAAGATTCCATCAAGAATTCTCAAATCAAAAGCATACAAAGGGAAAGGACTCTAAAGGCAATCCAACACCAAATTCCATAAACCCATAGAAAATCAAACATGCTTTGGAGCATACACAAACCATCCAATCAGATTAAGCAATAGAACATAAGATAAAATTTCCCTTACCTATTGTCTCTAAGCTTAGGTCTTGAAAAAGAGGAGAAGCTTTAAGCTCAACAAAGGGATTTCCTTCAACAACAACACCATCCAATATTAAAAGGGTTATCAACACAAGAGAAACGAGGAAAACATCTTGCCTTGAAGAGAATCAAGCCTCAGAAAAGGATGTAGGCTTTGATCTCCCACTCACAACAAGAAAATACATAAAGGAAGAATGAAGAATGAAAGAAATGTGGAATTAAGGGAGGCTCTTGCACATTTAAACCCTTGCCCTCTTCAATTACTTTTGTTTTTTGCACCCAAGTTCCTCTAAATCACCCTTTCTATATCTAACACTCTCAAAATCTACACTTTAAGCCATACAACTTTATGAAAAACTATCAATAATACTATAGAAGATAGCACAACAATATATTTATTAAATTCGATTATAGATATCATGAATCAAAATTTAATTACTTCTTATAGTATTTATCAAGTACTTAACATACATTACGAAAATCATAGCAAATACAACTGTTGTGAATAATTTTATTTGTATATAGTTACTTGTGTTTAAATTTATTATAATTTTTTTAGTATTTTATATCATTAATAAATATTTATTTATTTTTACGTGATTTAATCAGTTGTTCGTTAGTTAAACGAATGAAAAACCTAATAATTAATATAATATTTATTTTGAGTAATCATTAGTCTGAAGTTTATAAATGTAATTAAATTTTTAATCATCTTAATCCATAATGCTAAGTAAACTTAAACATCAATGTTATATACTAATTATTTATTTTTAAATTAGTTTATTTTATAAATGTTATATCCCAATTATTTTAAAGTTTAATAATTATGCACTGAGAGTATAAAGTATTTTTTTCATTTATAAAACTTAAATTTTAAATGAAAAACAAGTTCCTTAAAACTTATATTAAAAGGTATTGATTTATTCTTCTACGTTATTATGGGTTTTATTTTTGTAATTTTGCCCCAAAATTCATCATATTCATCTTCAAACTATTTAATTAAAAATGTGCCAAAAAAATACCTTATGTACCCCAAAAAAACTATTTAATCAAAAGAAAAAGAATGCAAAGTATACGTTTGAATTTATAATAAAATGTTGTGATATATACCAAATTCCGTTGACATTTCTAATGGTAAAAGTAGTTAAATGAATTATATTTATTGAGTGATGTCGAGTAAAAATGGAACGAAACATATGATACAATTTGATAATAGCTAAAATTTTATTTTTGGTTTATTATGTTTTTTTTAATATTTTGATCTTTTATTTTTTTAAAATTTATTTTAGTTTTTTGTGTTAATGAAGAGATCCATTTTACTTCTTTCACCATCTTTTCGTTAACACCGTCAATATTTTAAATTATAAAATAATTAACTTAATATGAAGTAGCTGGTGTGTTGTAATTGTGACGTCATTATTTTCTTACACTTGATGTGCTTTCTTTCTTTATAGTAGGGGGAAAAATGTCTTTCTTCCCACCACATTTATCCGAGGACTGAGATGCTCTCTCCAACATAAGTTTTGAATAAACATAACCTTTATTCAATTTATGCACGTTATCAATAAAATACCAAGTTGGTTTCATCAATTAAAATGGAACATGAACTTGTACCCAACTAGTGTTTGTAACATTGATGATCATACCAGTGAGATGCAGTACTGTACCGTTGTACCAAAAAAATAATAGATACTACTGAAGTTCATTTAAGTATCTGTTTTGATAATAAAAAAAAAGTATATATATATATATATATATATATATATATATATATATATATATATATATATACTGTATTTTTGTTATTTGAATAACAAATAGTTGATACGTACTATATAAGAAACATAAGAAAATCATCAAGATGATGATATTTAATATTATGATAAATTTAAATTTTATTTTAAAAGTATTCTTAAATTTAAATATTGTAAGTGATAGTTTCATTTAATATTCATATTTATAATCCTATGATAAATGTTAATAAATAAAGTTAATAATAAATTAAAAGTATAAAAGAAATTTAACCTTTAATAAATTTAAAAATTAATCATTCTTTTTTATAATTAGAATCAAAAGAAAAATTTGATTTGTTATTTATATATAAAATTGGAAGGAAGTAGTATTTTATTTAATATAATATTTTTTTAATAAAAAAATACATAAAAGTATTCTTTAAAAAAGCAACAAGTTATTCTTTTTTTTCGTACACATTGTCCAAGACTCCAAGTACTACTAGGGCGTGGTTTTCACTCGATGGAAAGAGCAGTGGGTGGTAGCAGTAACGTACCCCACATGCACAGGTACAACCTGCGTAGAGATAATGTTGGGGTGGCATGAAAACCACAGAGAAGTGCAGCATGGGAAACAAAGGAAGGGACATATATATATATATATATATATATATATATATATATATATATATATATATATATGTTGAATGGGCCAAAGCCATTACCAAACACACACGCTGGAGGTGGAGTTGAGTTGAGTCATGTGACTTAACCATTGATGGATTGAAAGGGCACAGATCAGTTAACATAAAATTATTTTAATTTAATTAAAAAAATTGAATTTGAATTTTAAATATATAATTATGTTAAAAAAATTATTATTATTAATAATTTTATTTAATTCGAATAAAATTATTTTTTTTAAAAAAATATACGTGATTTAATAAAAAAGCCAACATGATCAGTCACAGCCACCACCCATTGGTGAAACCCAAGGAAGAAGTATAGTAAACATTTCGGTTGGAAACACAAACACAAGTGTGAGTGTCCCTCATTGCATTGCACTACGCTAACACATTCATCCATTATTGTTCCTCACTGTTCCTCCCTGTCTTCGCACGTGACCCATCATCCCTTAGCTTCATTTAATCAAAACTGTTTAGTACCATATTTTATGAAACTAATCATATAAAAAAGTAATGTATGGACTATAGACAGACAACACTTGTTGATTGAATTGCTCAAATTTTGAAATTTGGAAATTGTAATAACGGTAATTTGCTCAACTCAGAGAATTGACATCCCAAAGGTACGGTTCAATAATTGCCAACGACCCTTTTTGGCTAACAGTTTTTTAACCATGGTGCAAATTGTAAATTCTTCAACTATTATATTTATTTTTTATCGATAATTAATCTTTTGTTAACATGTTGTGTAATGTGTACGGCAATATCTCTTAATAGACTTTTTTTTAAAGAAAATCTCTCAATAAACTGTAAAAGAAATGTTTAAGCCGTTTATTTTCAATTTAAATATGGCCAAAGTTTTTATATTTTTATATTGATAAATTTGATCTTTAAACTTTCAAACTTTATAAATTATGTAAATTTAATTTTTCTTTCTAAGAATTCATCATGGTCTTTTAAAAGTAATTAAAAGACCGAATCCATATATTTTTTAAAGTTTGAAAATTAAATTCATCTGTATAAATACAAGACGCTCAACTATGTTAGGGAAAAAGATGAATACTCTTATCTCATTAACCACACATTTCACCTTACAATATGCTTCTTATATATCTAAGAAGGCACACACACTAACAGCTGTTACATTTTGTTTACCTATAACAGAATTACCTAACTTTCAACTACTGACTAACTCATTTGAATTACTCTACATTAAACTACGTCGCACCAAAAATATATAGGAACTAAAAATACATTTTTTTTCCATATATTTCTAAAGCATAAAAACATGTGTACCATGAGTTCCAGTATTAATATTTTGCTTGTAATAATATTCCAAAAAATAAAACAAAAGATCGAACACGTATGGTACGACCCAAAAACAGTGATCACCACTAGGGGGATTAGAGTTTTGGTTCTCATTCATGGGAATGAAAATGACTTGGGAACGGATAAAATAAAAAGTGTTTGAACAATATTCATCTCATGGCTGGCATTTTGGAATCTCCATCAGGTTCAGAGTTGTCGATGAGAGATTCCTAGATATACCACATGAAACCCAACTATTTGGGTTGTTTGTTTACGTGGGGATAACGGAGGAAATTGAAAGATTCCTTCAACTAAGCACTTTTTCAAAAGAATCAAAGAGCACAAGGTCATCTCGTGCGTGTAGGTTAGATAAAACGTAGGATTTACTTTTTATTTTCCTGGATTATAGATCACGGTATTTACTTTTTATAATATAGAAGATATTTACTTTTTAAATAATTAATTACTATAGTTTTACGGAGAAGTAAATCTTTAATTAAGATTTAAATTCCCTCATTTTTCTTAAAAACAAAAATTCTTAATGATAAAAATATAACTTTTCTAGTGAACTTACCGTTTTCTAATGTTAAAATAAAAATGATAGAATTTGATCTGGCGAAATCTTGGAGGGCTATTAATAATGATTCGTTTTAATATCCAGATAGGGTTGTCTTTATTATTTCCTCGGACAGAGAACAAAGCAGTATTTATCGTGTAATAGTTTATAAAGCATGTCTTGGTAGGTAACCAATATTTTTCTTGTATCACATCATGATGCTATGGCGTTTGCAATTAATGTTGAATTGAAGCACAAATGTCAATTCACAAGGTGCTAAACTAGTAGAAATGATATATTCAGGAGAAAAATAAATAAAACTACTCTACAACTTCTTCGTTCATAGAATTGAAGATTATGTTCCAATTGATGTCCCATATTCTGTTGTGCTTCCAGGTGCATGTCATTTATTATACCAACTAATAACAGGGTGATACCAATTAATTTAAAAGAATGCTACGGACAAAATCATCTTTTGGAAGTGGTAGTTCCATTATAGTTTACATTTATAATATTTTCCATTAATACCAACCCAAATCCGGTATTCATAAGTATTTAGGTTGACTTATTTTCACTAACGAATAATAATAAGCTAATTAAGATTCGATTGGTAATGGATTGATACTATCACATTATATAAATATTCCGGGGTAAGCTACCAACTACCAACACTTTCACCTTCTCAATCTAAGCAAAATAACGTTGTAACTATTGTAAAACTCAGAAGTCACTGAAGTCAGAACAAAAAATTTATAAGTTTCTTGAAAATTCAACATCTACATTATTTAGAAAGTGTACATATTTTCCGCATGTTAAAGTAGACATTTGTTACTAAAAATCATAGTTAAAAAAATTTAAAACAAGAAATTTGAGTTCAGTGCATTTTCAGCCCTCGAGATGTAGTAGGCCTTTTATACTTCATTAAGTTTTTAAACTTTTTTTCTTATCATTGGTATAAAGTTGTCCTCACTGAAAACAGTAATTAATCTTTGACGGAGATCATAAATACATACAAAATAAATATTTTCTTTGTAACATGATTTATTTCATATTCAAGTGTCAATCAGAATTGAAATTAAAATCACTTGGTTAAAGGACATAAGTCATTACTACTTGTACCAACTATTATTACTTCATTAAGTTTTAATTAACACAAGGTTAGTTTCACCAAAGATACTTATTAACCTAATTAGAACAAATAACATGAATTAACTCAATCGACTCTGAGGAGGAAAGCAGAAACAAATTTGCTCCAGTTTTTTTAACAGTTCTATTAACGTTTTCTTTAGTCTTTGGTCTAGAATTTGAAACATTGTAAATTACGTAAAGAAGCTTAATGTGTGTGTGTGAGAGTATTTCCATTGGGGAACCATTTATCATCAAACAGAAATTAACAGAAAAGGAAAAAGGGGGTAGTTGATAAGTTAAACATGAAGCATGCGTGGGTATCAGAGTCACATTAGTAGTCACAAAACAACCTAACTTGGCCTTTCAGATACAAATGATAACCACTATCCTTGCTCTACAAGTTTTAGTCATTCATGAATTACGTTTTTAGAGTGTCTTATAAGCAAATTAAGGACTCTACACTTAGCAGTTAGTTGGCTGCGTTTGTTGATTTGAGAAGTTAAGATTCGGTATACGTTTGATTTCTTTTATGAAAATAGTGTTTTTTATTTTAAAAAGTTCTCTTTCAGCCTAAAATAAATTAATTCAAAGTTCAAACAAGCACTTTGATTAAGAAAAGAATTTTCCTACCTAAATCCATGGGATTGAATATAGAAATGAAATGAAAGTTGTGATTCTGATCTGAGCTATACATAGCAATATCATTAATTCAAACCCACTTAAAATTGGGTCATATAAAACTAAATATTTGTTGCAATTATAAGACAACCCCAGTAGTAGAAACTTGTCACACAAGGTGAAAAAGTTCAGTGAATGAAATTAAGGCCAAAGAGAAAAGAAAAGGGACAGGTGAGACGTTGATGGAGAATAAAAATTCCCCAACTGGACTGGACAACTACAGAAATTGGACCACTCAATTAAACTTGTCCAATATCATTTGCCATAACCATTCTACTAAGAGGACTAGGCCCAAGCTTTTTTCTCCTCATCATAGTCCTATTCCTAATAACTTCCATTTGATTTCTTCTTCTAATTTGCATCATTGCCTCTTCCTCAATCACAAACCTCCTCATTAGAACATCATCAGTCAATGATTTGCCCCTGAATACTCTCCTTCCCTCAGTGCTAAGCCTAGCACTATTTGTTCTTTCATGTTCATTTTGCAATGGCTTTGATCTTGGATAACTATTGCTTCTTCTAGGTGGCACCTCAGCTCTCAAAATCTCATTGTAGGAATAGATTGGTGCACAAAGACAAACCCTTGTGAAGGATGATGCAACCTTTAGAGAGGCACATTTTCTTAGCTTGTTCTTGTTGTTAGGACTTGGTGTAGTAGGTACGTGAGGGGATTTTGGCATTGATGATCTCTTCCATAAAGTTGAATTAGGTGTTGGAATTTCTGTAGATTTTGATACACTTTTCCATAGGTTAGTCACCTCAATTGCTCTTTGGTACCATGGCTTCCTGCAACTTGAAATGAAGTGAATGTCATGCACGAGTTCCTGAGATGGTGCAGCTGCAGCTGCTTGATTCATACCCTTCACTACATACATTTTTATTTTTTTTCCAAAATGGCATGCAGAAGAAGCAACTGTGCAAGTGGAACATAATATTGAATTTATTTGCTCTTTCTCAACCTTAAGAAAATTTGGGGAGAGGGTCAAGTTTAGGGCCTTGTAAGAAAGTTAATCTAAACTTTGCCTATGCCCACTAACTAACTGGGAATTTTCCAAATTTAGGCTCACTATTGAAAAAAGCTAAAAAGCCGGTCAGCCAGAGAATTTGACTTTCCTACCTTGGCATGAATGATGTTTTCCTTTGGGGTTGGTCAAATTCATAACAACATTAAGGTTGAAAGACTATAATTTGCAGAGGTTAAACTTGGTCTACACAAGGTTGAACCAATAAAAAAATTATTAAAATGATGAGCCGGTGCACCCCATTTTTTTGACTAATCCGGGACAAGGGTTAAGTTAAGTTTTAGGCCTTAGAGGAATAATGTTGAGCATTTTCATTTTTCTCCACAACTAACTAAACAAAAAATAAATACAAAAAACAATACAACCTCAAGCTTATAGATGATCATACATTTATAGAAACATTTATTAGTAAGCAAATATAATATAGTATGCAATATATATGTATATGATGACAGAAAGCTAAAGTACATAGATAATTAAATTCTCAACATGGGTGTGTGTTCAAGTGTGATGGAGAGGAAAAGGTATAGGAAAATAAGAAGGGAGCTAAAGTGAGTGAGCATACATAATATAACATACCTTCTGTTTGAATTGTTCTTTGGATCTTGCATGAACAAAGAAAACTGAAAGTATGAGAGAGTTGGAGGAAGAGAGCAAAGTATTTTCATTTGTGTAGAGAGTGAAGAAGAAGAGGCTTTTGCTTCTGAAGTGTGTGAATCTACTAAGATGGGGTTGGCAACGTGCTTCTTTCCTTTTCTCCCATTCTTTATTCTAAGCCAACCCCTTTCTTTTGCTTTGGCTGCCATGATGCCTTCTGATTTTGAGTGAGAGAGAAAAAGATTTTGAAATTCCAAAGCAAAGTAAAAATGTTACTACTTTTAATGTAATTACCAAGGTGGCCCCCTAGCTCTTCAAAAAGGAAAGAAGAATGACCCTTATTAAATTCATTACTTTCTGGAGCCTTAATCATATTTTGCCCCCTAATCTTATATGATTGCTAGGAAGAGGAGATCACAGAGGCAATTAATTGGTGTAAGACATGCTTGGCCTGCCTTTATGGCAGAAAAATTATGGGCTGCTAAACCTCAACTCTGTTCACTTGCCTACAATAACAAACTCTCAACTCATTCTTCATATAATATAATTAGGGTAATGATAAGTGGCCCTAAATTTACTAACACAAGTAATTATTTAAGGTTATTCAATTCCATGTTAAGAATTTAATTGAAGTATATTAATAGTGTAAAGGTTTTTTATACTGTAATGAATTATGGTGTGTAATTAAAAAATGACTTTTTTTTATTCATAGAAATCAAATATATGTATCATAAGTAATTAGATATACGTGATGTTTAATTAATTGAGTTAAATTTTCTTAATAAAAATTATTTACTTTGATAATAATTAAGTCATATTTAAAATGTTTTCTAAGATCACAATAAGTTAGTGTATTAAAATTAAACTCATTGAAGTGTCATGGGATCTTGCACACGCTTGAGAGATAGTTTAATTGTACAGAATTTGTTGTATGGCTTTCACGTATTATCTCCCTCGCTGGCATCACTCATTATTCTAACATGTTGAGATTCAATGCCAGGATTTATAAAATTAATGGATCTCTTCTTGCAAATGGGTTGATAAATTAAGTCAACCCACTAATCGATTCGGGATTGTTCTGTCAGTTTAATATTTCGGGCAATGGCATAGATTAAAAAAAGGGTAAAATTATTTTTTTTCCCTCTAATTTATTTTTAACGCTGAATTTGGTTTTTTATTTTTTTTCCGAGTTCAATTTAATCATCTAATTTTTAAAATTGATTTGATTTTATTCCTCTCATTTTAAAATAAGTTCAATTCAGTTTCACCATCTAAATTAATTTGAGTGATTATGTCATCTAAATTTGATCCTATCATTTAAATGTGTATTTTATAGTGATTTAAAATCATCACTAAGTGTTTTTAAACATATACAAAGTGTAATTTTTTAACTGCGTTGGCTCAATTTAAATGGTAGGATCAAATTGAATCGATTTTAAAAATTAGAAGACTAAATTAAATTCCAAAAAATTAGAGGACGAAATCCAAGCTAAAAAATAAATTAGAGGAATAGTAATTTAACTTAAAAAAAACATACCTCAAGAAAGTTATCATTATTATAATAAAAAAATGGCATTTTTATATACCATTAACTCTTATATTATAAATTTAAATTTTCATTGTATACACATAAGTACATTTTTTATAATACTCTATTTTTCTTTATAACAATTGTCAGTCATCATTATTTAATATTTGTTTTATATCTAAAAAATAAACTATTATTTGTTTTCGATTTTCCTTTCATGTCAATATTTCTTATTTTTTTTACCCTCGTAATCTCAACTTAAATTAATTTTAATATTTTATATTTTCTCATCTCAAATTTTAACTTCTTGTATACACAAAAAATCTCAATTATTTGAACTCTTAAATTATATTATATATATATATATATATATATATATATATATATATATATATATTAAAAAATTCCCCTTTTCCTTAAATTTAAGCTACTTATATTTTATACTCGATATTGAACTTAATTAAGCACATTTCTGTTATAATTTAAATATTTTTATTCTGGTTTATATTTTTTAAACTTTACTTAAATTTAAAATATTATAGTACATAGGATACATACTACAGTATTTGACAATGGATACATATATTGGTGATTTGCTAATAAAACAAGTTTTAAAAAGGACACAAATTAGTAAAATGTATTGATAAAAATTATAAAAGATACTTCATAGATAATAAGAAGGTTGCAATTTTTTGCACTCATAATAAATTTCTTATCCATACCAAATACCTTACAGACCTAAATCTCATGTTATCAAATTCCATCAATTTGAGATGATTTATGTTTAATATTTGAGTAACCAATAGGAGGATTATATAATTTGGCTCTTGATTCAAAGTTGTGATCCCAAAAATTAAAATCATATTTCTCCCATGAATCTCTTTAACTCCTTTCTCGAGGGTCAACGGAAAGGTCCATCAAATTACACGGAATTTTGGAGCTACACGTATTTGCAATTAATTCCTTGCCTCAACAATTTTATATATCCTACTCCTATCACTATCATATTTCTTCAAATTCAAAGTATATCTAGAAAAGGAGCTATAATTTCCTTTCATGTGGACATCACCATTTGAAAACGCTCCGTGTCATGCATACACATAAGGACCGATTAAATTCTAATAACTGTGAACTTTTGTTGTGCAATTATTACACAAGCTCCTGTACCTTTCTGTTTATGATGATAATGGGGACGTTCGAAGAAAGGAATTATTTTCTCTGCTTGGCCAAAAAATCGGTGTTATTAATTCTTGACTCATGCTACAGTTAATACCCTTTCACACACGATTTGAAGATAGAAATGATACTTGCACAGCCAAACTCACAAACACTCATGCAAGTCATTTGATAATAGACAATGTTTTTAATGATGGAATGTACCTTAAACCCCACAAGGAATGTTAGAATAAAATATGTGCAAGTATTATATATTACTCTTTGAATTTAAAGCAACTAGTTACCTCCATTTTTTTCTTTTAAGAAATTAAAACCAAAGAAGAAGAACTCCAAATGGTTTCTTAAATAAGAGTACTCATAGTGAAGCCATATTCAATTAATACATAATGAAGAGTTATGCACGTCAAGTTAAAAAAATTATAAAACCCAATATGGTTACAATTATTTTGCCACTTGATGCATTAAAATATTACAATTTTGCTAAAGGTGTTGTGGTGCTACGTATGTCTATCCCCAAACTCCAAAAAGCTGCAACAAAGAGAGAAAGACATTATGATTGGAGATGTTGGTTGGCATCTTGGCAATTGTCATTCAATAAAGATTAAGTTACAAGGTAAATTATAAACATGCAATTTCTTAAGAAACTGATTATATTTTGCATCTTGAGTGCATATGCTGAGATATTAAATCCATCAAGGCTGGTCTCAATTTTTTCTATCCTTCCTTAAGAATTCCATACCAAGTTAATTAACAACAAGGGCTTTCCCAAAGAGTACCAAATTAACCACCAGATTCAAACCATTTAATTAGCCTATAACCTAAACATTATTTTTTTATTATTATTTATTGTGTCAAAAAGAAGAAGAGGTTTTCAGACTTTCAGTCATCTTTTGCTTTTTTATACATTGTAGACCATGGAAATCATTTTGTTCACTTTGGATTGGAACGAAGGTCTTCCAATCAAAAGCACAAAGAGATGCTAATGCTACTACTGCGGTATGGTGTCTACCCCTTTGGGGTCCTTTAATTTGCTAACTTTACGGAATTTAAGGTCTAGTGACTATATATCAAACTAGTTTCAATTAATTAAAAAATAAAAGAAAAAGAGAAACATGAGAAATTTTCTCCTGTTTGTGTGTGTGAAAGAGTGCTAGAGTGGCAAAAATTCTGTATTTTCCTTATCTTATTGCCTTTTTTGTTTTCATTTACATTTCTGTATTCTCTTAATTTTGTACTTTTCTCTGCTTTCTTATCATTTACATTACTTTACAAGTCTACTCTTGATTAGCACCAAAAAAAAAAAAGTCTTGATCTTTTGATTAGTTCTGGTGAAGATTAACGCTTTTAGAAACTATCACAAATTCAAGATACTGAAGAAGCTTTTGAATTATAAATTCTCTTCCCAAATTAATAATAAAATATATATTTAAATTATTATAAGAGAAAATAAGATAAATATTTAGATAGTATAAAATATTTTTATATTATCATTTAATTATAGACAACATATTATTAATATTTGTAATGACTATCTTAGAGATCATATTAACCACAATTTATAGTCGGTGATGAAAAAAAATTTACACTCACATTGTGTACCTATTAAACTGTAATTATAAACATACATTTATTTTATCTTTTATCACATTTTTACTTCATTTGCTTGGGTTCTTATTACATCTATCACTTTCTCCCACAACCTTTTTTTCCTTCCTATTCCTCTCTTCTTCCACCCGAAATGGGATGTATATTTTTCTAATATATTTTAATTTTATCCCGTTGATGAAAATTGTGTCCATTAGTCTAAGTGCTTATCAAAATTTTCCAATTAAAGCAGGGACTGTGAAAGATATTACAACTGGGTAAAGATATATAAACGGAAGCTGTCCTAGTAAGTTCTTTCACTCCTTTTCTTTTTTGAGTGTGTGAATAAAATTGCTTCATTGAGTTTCTGTTTTCTATAAATTGAACTTCCATAGCCATGGAAATATTGAGCCGAACCAAAATAAAAACATTCATTAATGAAGTGTGTAATAGTATAAGGATCTAAATTTAACGAGGCCAGGCATATGGGAGAGTATTATTATAGAATCCGACAACTTGATCATGCAAAAATAAAATCAAATGGATTAGTTGGCGAGCACTGAAAATATATCATGATGCGTGCATGGCATATTCACGTGCAATCTCTGGTTTGTTTTTTAGAAGTCATTATCTCTTATTCTCATTCATTCTGATCCCTCATCAAACCAATAGTTAGCCCCACGCTCACTGCAGGAGTATCTGAAGGACAAGGACATTTAAGACCAATCAACTCTATTTTTATTTTTTAAAAATAAAAAAACAATAAATTAGTTCCCTTCAAAAAATAGAGGCACTAGCATGAACACTTGTTAAGATAGGAATACATTAAAAATATATTTGTGGGTTTTATATGAGACTCATTTTCAGTTTAATATGAAGTTTTCTTGGGGTTGATATCAAGTTTCTGGAAATATCGGAGTTAAATAATAATAGAAAACCATTGTCACGTAAGTCATTAAATGTGATTCTTTTTCGGTTTGTTCCCTACATTTGTCAGTGCTATAATTTAGCTGACATTATTATAACAGCAGCAAATAGTGTGAATCAAATTATATACAAAGAAAAGAAAAAAGGACAACTTGGTGCCATAAAGCTCCCCCATGAGAGTCTAGGAAAGGATAGATTATTACATGGTCTTAATAATGTCATATTCCTTACTAATTTTAATATGATATATAACTAAAATTTTCAGTTTACGAAAAAATTAATAAAATTTGATTATGTGTCATAAAAATTAATCAATTTTCATATGACGACTGAATTTTTCAGTTTACAAGAAATAATCAATAAAACTTGGTGATGAGTTACGTAAAACATGGTGGTATAAGATTATATAATAATTTCTAAAAAAAAAAAAAAAGGGGTAAATCTCGCTCATATTATGAGTTTATTGCAGGTAGCCTTAAACCTTGCATTTGTAAGATGCTGATTCCACAACTAAAATGTGACCTAATTTTTCAATTTGCACTAAAGAATTAAAAAAGAATCAACTTGTGTTACATAAATACTGACCAAGATCATGGTGGTACGAAACCATGTAATAATTTCTTAAAAGAAAAAGGCCAGTCTCACTCATTATGAGTTTATTGCAGGTAGCCTTACACCTTGCATTTGCAGGAAGCTGATTCCACCACAACTCAAATGTGACCTAGTTACACAACAACTCTGATCGTTACACCAAGGCTACCCTTCAATCAAATAAAAAACAAATGTACATGTAAAAATTGAATAGAATTTTCTTTTCATATACTAATCAAATTGGAAAAGAGTGTTCTCACATCCAAACCCAAATTGAAAATGGGTGTGAAGTATAAAATCTGAAAATCAGAATGAAACTAGTTCCTCATCAGAAACGATTCTATAATAGTTATTCACTATAACCTTTAAAGTATAACAACGTCTGTCACAAGTTATGAGGGAGAAAAAACAAGCTATAAATTATGTAGTCACTTCTGTTGAGAAGTCTAACTCACTGGTTCTCAGATTCCCCCGAGCATTTCTTGTTCCAGCTGCCTGAACACGCTTTGCGCTCCCCGCGTTTTCTTTTGTTCTTGAGAATGTTCCCATCTCTATACATACAGGACTTCAGAGTTGATTGCTCTTGAGACACTGCAGGGTTTGTTGTTGCCGTATGAATATCTGACATGGGGATAGGAACAGGATTCAGACTTTCTTCTTCCCCTTCACCTCTCTCCACATCCTGAAGCCTCTCCACAGGATACTGACTTGCACTTTTAAAGGTGTGCTCATCTGTTTCAGCTACCTCATGTATCAAGACATTGTCCACCATCTGCAACCATAAATGTCAAATGTGAATATTTTCTGATATGTACAAACCACCATCATAGATAACAAACTTTGATAGCAATAGCAGACCCAAGAGGTGCTTCAAGAGACCAGCCCACCTCATTCAGTCACGTGGGTAAAACTAGCAGCAGCATATCCCTATTGCCTAATCCACTATCACTACCCATAACATAATCTGTTATAACAGAATTCTGTCCCACTAATTCTGTTATTCTGTTTCGTTATCGTTTAGCAGCACTAGGTGCTTAGACTCCATTATAAATAATGTAAAGCAATAGGAATGAGGGATATCAGAAAAGCTTCTTACTATTTCCCTTTTGTTCTTTACTATTCCTGTTATTTTTCTAAGTTTCTGCAGCTCCATTTCTGTGTCCTATCAATTGGTCCGACCTGCCGGTAACCTGCTGGAAGCATGACTGATCCCCACCTCTGTCGGTGGCAGCCTATCCGCCCAGCCATCCACCACCACCCACATCTGCACTTATTCTACCCCCCACAGGTCCCATCCCTTCCATTTCACCACCCTTCGCCGTTTTCCCTGTTGGAACCCCTGCCTTCGACCATGCCCGCTCACAACAGTCACGAGACCACCATGGACTGCCTTGAAGAGGCACTGTCCCACCTCACCCAGAACATTTCCACCATGACCGCCAAGTCTCTGGAGATGGCCGCTAAGCTTGATGTCATCCTTGACTGGTTATCTGCTCTCCAACCAACTCCATCTTCTCCCAAATCACTCGCTCCACCGGACGCACCCATGCCGAATCTGCCCCCCATGGTCGGAATCAATTCCGGCACCGCCTACTCTTGCGTCAAGGTGTGGCAGCACCACCATGTCGAAATCATCGCCACTAATCAGCGTAATAGAAGCTCGGCATCTTACTTTGCTTTCACCGAACGTTTGATCGGTGACGCCGCCAAGTACTACGTCACCATCAACCCCATCAACACCATCTTCAATGCTAAGCGTTTGTGTGGAAGGAGATTTTCCGCTGCCTCCATTCGGAGTGATAGGCAGTTATGGCTATCTAAGGTTTTCCCTGGTCCTGCTGACAAACCTATGATTGTGGTCAATTACAAGGGTGAGGACAAGAAATTCGCTGCTGAGGAAATGTCTTCCATGGTTCTCATGTGATTCAGCTTCCTTTCATTGATGTTATTGGCGATCAATCTTCAAGTAAATCCAGTGTTCTTGAATCTTTGGCTGCTATTAAACTACCACGTGGCCAAGGTACTTGCACTAGGGTGCCTTTGGACATGAGGCTCCGAAATCACCCTTTTACAACCCTAGAGCTTGTCTTGGAGTTCTATGGCCAGACCATTTCAATAGATGAAGCACACATTTCTCAGGCCATAAGTGCTGCCACTGCTGCCACAGAAGAGCTTGCTTGCCATGGCAAAGGGATTTCCAACAACCCTTTGACATTGTTGGAGAAGAAGAATGGTGTTCCTGATCTTTATCCGGTTGATCTTCCTTGTATAATTCAGGTTCCAGTTCATGGACAACCTAAGAATATTTATGATCAGATTAAGGATATGATCATGGAGTATATAAAGCCGGAAGCAAGTATTTTATTGACTGTTCTCTCTGCTAGTGTTGATTTTACTACTTGTGAGTCCATCGGGATGTCTCAAAGTGTTGACAAAACTGAGCTCAGGACGTTGGCTGTGGTGACAAAGACTGACAAGTCCCCTGAAAGCTTGTTAAAGAGACACTCAGGCTGGTTCAATTGCTGCCAGTGGCCGATATGATAACCTTATAGGGATGTTTGGCTCAAGATCAGTGCCTGCAGTTGGTGTAAGTCTGGGAATTGAAGGAGTATTTGTCATACTGGAGCAACGACAGAAGGACATTTACTACATCACAGGAGAGAGCAAGGAGGTAGTGGCGACCTCCCCATTCTTGGAGAGACTCAAGAAGAACGACTATGAAGTTCTCTTCATGGTGGATGCAATTGATGAGTATGCAGTTCGGCAACCCAAGGAATACGATGGCAAGAAATTGGCTTCAGCCACAAAGCAAGGGTTGAAGCTGGATGATGAGACTGGGAGGAGAAAAAGAAGGTAGCGGAGAAGAAGAAGTCATTTGATGAGCTCTGCAAAGTCATCAAGGACATTCTGAAAGACAAATTGGGGAAGGTCATTGTCTCTGACAGAATTGTTGACACTCCTTGCTATTGGGTGAATGGTGAATATGGACGGAGTGCAAACATGGAGAGGATCATGAAAGCTCAGGCTCTAAGAAACAGCAGCATGAGTGGCCACTTGTCTAGCAAGAAGACCATGGAGATCAATCCAGACGATGGTATCATGAAGGAGTTGAGGAAGGGGGCTGAAGCTGACAAGAATGGTAAGACTGTGAAGGACCATGTGTTGCTTCTCTTTGAGTCTGCCCTTTTGACTTCAGGTTTCAGCCTTGATGATCCAAACACATTTGCTTTGAGGATTCACAAGATATGGAAGCTAGGTCTTAGCATTGATAAGGATGACAATGATGACATTTAGGCTTCCCCATCAGTTTATTTTGCGCCTCTTAGTCATATTACAATCAAGACCTTTGACTATAAGTCAGATTTTCCTGTATCTTCTTCCTGGCTAGTTGCTGGAAGCTGCATACAATGGACACGTTTGTGGCTGAATGAGGGGTTTGCAACATGGATTAGCTATTTTGCCATTGATAGCTGTTTTCCAGAGTGGAAAATATGGTCTCAATTTCTTCATGAACCTACTGAAGTCCCAATCATCTACAACCTTGAGGACAAGGTTGATTTTCCAGCAGTGGGTAATGATACCAATAGCAGACCCAGGAGGTGCTCCAAGAGACCAGCTCACCTCATTCAGTCACGTGGGTAAAACTAGCAGCAGCGTATCCCTATTGTCTAATCCACTATCACTACCAATAACATAATCTGTTATAACAGAATTCTGCCCCACTAATTCTGTTATTCTGTTTCGTAATCGTGTAGCAGCACTAGGTGCTTAGACTCCATTATAAATAATGTAAAGCAATAGGAATGAGGGATATCGGAAAAGCTTCTTACTATTTCCCTTTTGTTCTTTTACTACTCCTGTTATTTTTCTAAGTTTCTGCAGCTCCATTTCTGTGTCCTATCAAACTTCCAAGTTTAGCGAATTAGCAGTAGCATTATCTCATGCAACACCTTCAATAGGTATGATGTTTGATACAGATTCATTGGAAAAAGAAATCAGAATATAACAATATTTCAAAAGAAATGTCAAAAAGCATTGGTGCACAGTTATATGTTGGATGGCAATATGGCATAATACCATATTTATCAGAACCATGAGAAATAAAGAAATCACAGAAAGTTGTTTACCAATCAGAACCATGAGAAATAAAGAAATCACAGAAAGTTGTTTACCAGATGAACAACAAAGAATTGTGGACACAAAAAGACGAAAATGAAGATTGTCTTTATTGAATTTTATATAACACTTTTTCTCATATTTTATCCAACAGTATAAATATCTAAATAAGTTATATTTCATTGCATAAAACACTTTCTAGCATCATCTGAAAAGGAATTGGCAGAAATTATAGGAAGAACTTAAACTATGTAATACTTCTTTTGAGAAAGCTTACTACATCTTCACACGGGTCAACAACCAAGGCCGAATGGAGGGTGACATCAACAGCAGACAATAAGCCAACAGTGCTCTCAATTATATCAGGAATCATAGGACCTTCTCCATAACTTGAAATAGCACTATCATGCATAACAAAATCTCCTATATCAAAGTCGGCTCCATCCTGAGTTGAATTATAAATAACCCCAACAGATACTGTATCTCCATTCCCTGCAGAGATTGTAGGACTTTGAGCAGAGCTAGTCTGCTGCACATCACCGTGATTTAGAAGAAAGCTCAAATTTTCTGATGAAGAAAACTTTGAAGCATTTTTGGACAGGATTCCATCAACATCAGTCTTCAGCTTGTGGACCCTAGCATGTATATTGTCTATTGTCCAAAGCATCTTCTGGAAGGAAGCATCGATTTCATTGAAATCCAACAAAGGTTGATCTTCTCCAATGTCAAATCTGTCTGTTGAATCAACATGTGGCTCTGTGATCACTATACCGAGAGAGAGTATAAAAACATTAGTCATGACTTAGATACAAGTCAAAATGTGATTAATAGGCAAATGAAAGGCAGACTAGAACTGCGAATAGTGAATACAATGAAATTGAAAGACAAGTCAATACACACAAACCACTGACATAATGCTAATGCAGTTGAATAAAACAGTTTTATTAATCCTTTTTTCTCAAGGGAAAAGAATACAAGAGATGCTAATAGCACCACTGAACCACTGATTTAACATTATAGCAGCAAGACATTGGGTATCATTACAAAGCAAATTTCCTAACCTGGATTGCCAAAATCATCAGCCAAATAGCCATCAGGATCAGACTTCTTATTCTCTACAATTTAAGTAAAGGAAAGAGTCACACACTTCTCTGAAGCAGGGACAAGCGGTTGGTAAACAATGAGAAAAGATAAGCAAACCAGGTATCAAAATAAATGAGTGGTACCAAGATAGGAGAAAATATAATGACGTGATGTATACGATCCAATATCAGTTGTGTCTTCAACTTTCTTCCTTCTTCTTCTCTTTTTGGCCTTACTTCTGAGCTGTTCACCCAAAAATGGCAATGACTTTGAACCAAACTCTTCTAAAGTAAATTCATCAGGTGCTGTATGTTTTCCCTTGTCATATTCTGCAAGCTCTTTACTATATTTCAATGCTTGTGAGTCAATTTCCCTAATTCTTAGTTCTGTCCATTTGCAACGCCACATTAGAGGTCGTATAAAGTTCCTCCAACGATTGGTCAACTTCCTCTTCCTACAGTTACACAAGACATTAATGTGAGTAAATAACAGTTTAATGTAACAAAGAAAAAATATTCAAGAACATTGCTTCACCACTAAACACCAACTAGCCAAGTATAGTGGTAACACTGCCAATTAATGATTAGCTTATGGAAGAAAAGATTGATCATTAATGGCCTCTAAAGAAGACATTGATAGTATGACAGACCACACAAACAATGCTGATTGGTTTTCCAATACCAATCTTTACTAGATGCAGAGCCAAAATTCTTTCATCAAGAGTTACTGCTAGAACTATAGGTGATGAACAATTGTCAGGATTTAATAATATAAATTGAAGTGCATGCAGTATCTAAGGAGTTGCATAGAGGCCATGTGGGAAAATAACCTACTCTCTTACTGAAAAATCAAACCAAGACACTAACACACCATATACAACTGGAGATTGTAACCTTTAAATTCTATACTTTTCAACCTCTTTCAATAATTATCAGTAAACTAGGGCAGACAAGCTAAGATTTTTAATTGCTAAACACCCATTATCTAATGTGAACATTTGAGTGCATATATGGATTTTATTTGTAACTTCAATGACTTATCAACAATTTCATAAGACCTGGATTCTTTGATTAGATATTGATAGCTAATCTATTTCCAGGCAAAAGAATGTAAAATCTACTGATTAGGAATAAAAATCACCTCATAGGAAATGCAGAACCATCAGAAGTGTTTGCCAAGCCATTATCACCCAAGAATTCTGACTCCACTTCAGCATCACTCAATCTATAACCATTTTCAGCATCAGACGTAGTGTCAGCAAACGAGCTTGAATAGTCTGTTGCATCAGGGTCCTCAACTTTGTTCGGTGCAAAATCACCCTTGTTTGTCCAACTCATGATGTCGACTTCAGTGTCCTCAACAACTTTTGTAGAGTTAATTGGTTCATCCAAAGGCTCCACCTTAATGATGGGTTTCTCAAAGTGACCCATGTTGCTAAAACCCTTCTGTTGAACCTCCTCCTTCCTGGATGCAACCCTTTTAAAGTAGGGACATAAGGTTGTATTTCAAAAACATGGCTTCATTTAAAGTTTTCCTGGTCGAATTCAAAATGTTGAAGTTCATGAGTAAATTCAACAAATACAAAATCAATTCATTCCGATGTATTGTTGATATTGATTCAATAGTAAATAGCTCAAAAGAAAACTAGCAACTTCTACTACATAAAAAAGAGTACATAATGCAATATTTCAAAGGATTTTGCATACATTAGTATGTTACATGGCTCTAGCCCCTCCATAGTCTCCTAAGCATATAGCTCTAGTCAAAAAGTGTATATCAAATTAATTTAATTTGATAATAATAACTCATAACAGAGAGTATCACTTCAAGTTCAGAAAATATGTGTACATATAACCCAATCGTAGAACAAAGTAACCAATGAAAGGGGGGAAATTTGATTATATTGCAAAAGTCAAAAACAAAGTCAGTGGTGCCAAAACATTGGTTAATTACTCTCACTTTTCAAAAATAAACATAGCTTAATTGATATAAATTTAGAGTTTATTAAGCTATGTTTATTTATCACAAAAACATATAGAGTGTAAAATGATCAAGGATCAATTAAGCTTAATTAACCAATGTTTTGAAATGATCAATTAAGCTATGTATAAATCACTCTAAATTTATTAAGCTATGTTTAATTTAGAGTTTATTAAGCTATGCATAAATCACTCACAACAAAACAGTGTAAAATGATCAAGGATGCAAAATACTCCAATGACACAAATAATAATTCATCACAAATTTCAGTATTCTATTTCTATACCAAAATCTAAAAACTCAAACACCATTCATGACACACAACCACATAATTAACCTCAATGCACACCGAATTACAAGAAACCGAGCAACGCCAAGCCAATTGCAGCACACAAAGACACGCAAAAGCACAAGCATCAACACCTAAACATGTTCAGCAGAAGTTCATTCAAGCACAGCACCGTGACTGCAAAATTAACCGAATGACTCTATAAAGTCGGGAAATGTAAGTTGAATTGACGAAACTTCACGTGCATGTGCTAACACGTAGCGTAAAAATTGAGAGAGAGAGAGAGAGTACCGAGAGAGTGAAAAAAGGGTTGAGATGCGAGCGAGAATGGCGAAGTTTGCGGCGTGGAGGAGCAATGTGAGAGTGAGTGGGTAGCAACAGTTTAACGTTATAAACCTAGGAAGAGTGGAAGGAAGGCGCAGGTTGCCGCTTTGCAAGTTCATGTTCCCTTGTCTTGACACGTGCGGGTGCTACCCTAACATAAAATATTGCACGCTTATTGTTGCTGCCTCCTTGTTCCCCTTCACTTATTTTTATTTTTATTTTTAAATCAATCATCAATCTTGCCTTATTAATTCGGCTTATATTTATATATTTAGCTTTACATTAATGTTAGATTTGTATTGTTATTATTTTTAAGTTTCAAATTCAATGAGAATGGATTTCAATTTATTTTTAAGTGTTTTTTTAAAAGTAAAAATCAAGTAGAAAATAAAAATATTAGCTAGCATCCTTAGGACATGGATTTAGAAAATTAAAAGAAAAAAATTATGATGTGTGAAAATACACTCTCTTATAATTTTTAATTGCATTTTCATATTATTTCTACTATAATTTTTTAATATCTTAACCGATGTTCTTAACAATATCCTATTAAAAATAGAGTTTAATATATATGTATGCTATTATTTAACAAAATTTAAGTAATATTGCATATCAGTATTTTATTTATAAAAATACTAAAAAATACCCGTGTATTCTCACGAATCATTCTCATTTTCATGCATATTTAAAATATAGTTGCTTATAAAATTAATTTTTTATATCAAAATAAACATAGTTAGTTATTTATATTCTCTAAAAAGGAAAAAAATACTTATGCAATAAATATAAAATTAAAAAATTATCTAAAATAATAGTGACCGGTAAATATATATATATATATATATATATATATATATATATATATATATATATAATAATAAAATTTATTTCAATACATTTAATATATTATTTATGTAAAAAACATTCAACACTATTATATGCATAATAACCAATACAAGTATTTTATATTAAATTATTAAAGATAGAGTCAATAAATTAATTTATAATAAACTAGTCTGTAATTTATTTAGCATACACAGGGGTGTTCGTAATTTATTTAGCATGTATATTTATTTGTTTTGCAAAGTAGAAATAAAATGAAAGATAATATGTAAATTTAAATAGAGTTAGCATTGATAAACTTGGATGTAAAGGTATGGCAAAAAAAAAAGGGTTAAGATTGGTACTAAAAAATTTTATAGAGGTAATTACAGTGATAGGAAATCTACATAACAAATAAAATTATAGTTTCAAACATATATAACAAAAATTGTTGGGCATATTGTAGAAGTTGTTTTTGGCAAAATAACAAAATAGATGCAACGACAAAACTAAGATCTACTCTATGTCGCTATTGTCCCAATCTTTTTGGCGTCTAACTCCCAGATCTTTTCAGTGCGTCTATAGTAGAAGGAAATTTAATCGTCGTCGCTGAAATCGCTCTCTTCAAGAAATTGATACCATGGTTGAACCACGTATTTATCACCAATTCCAGCGTCAATCACCACAATAGGCCATTGTAGCGGAGGTCCAAACCTTCTCAAAATTGTCATGTGTTGATCACAGTGGATAAGACATGATGTGATAGAGGGCGGAAGTTGCTATATGCAAAAAAGAAAGATTAGCATTTAACTAAAGATTAATATAAATAGTATGAATAGTGATTAATATTTTACCAATGGATAGGGGACATCAAGCATGCATTGAGTGATGGCAAGAGTCCAGATATATTTCCTTGAGCTGCAGCGTGGTCTTCCACATGTCTGCTGGTCTATTGTTGGAGTGAAGTGCAAGTTGAATATGGAGAAGTGGTCAGAGGCAAGAAATTTTATGGTTATGGACTCATAAATTTCTAATTCTTTCCTGAATCTTGTCAAGCCATCAGCAAAGTAACATTTCCCTCTATGTTGCCTCTGTCGGATTTCATAAGTGGTCCCATCATATTTAAATTGCACGAATTCTGAATAGTCTGGCTGCCATTGCTGGTGGTAGAAAGCTGGTATTTGTATGATGTCCTGAAAGGAAGAAGACAGTGTTAAACAAAACAAAAACAATATCCAAAAGTAGGCATTTTATTTTACCTTGTCACAATGGAATGCTGCTTTAAACTGCAATATTAATGGGCGGCCGATAATTGGATTTCTAATCTGCAGTGAGAGACCATTTGAAAAAGCAAAAGTTAGCATTTGAGTATCCTGTCTTAGTAAGAGAAGTTATGTTTGTTGATGTTGGAAAGAAATAAAGAGCACGATTTGATAATATTAAAATTAGAGGTATAAATCATTGTTTTAAAATATACAGAAGAGAACATGTATATTAATCAATTTGGTTGGGACAACATAATAGGAAGCAGTTGATAGAGTTTGGCAAAAAAAATGAAATAGAAGGCAAGAAAACTAATATTTGTAGACCTTAATTGTGTTGTTGATGAAATTGAATACTAATTGAGTTTAAGTTCTTTAACATGTGACTATTAGGATGGTGAAATATTAATCAAAATAAAACAACAGAACCAAATAGAAGGGTACAAAATGGAAGTCATGGAAGAACCTTTCAGAGTTTTGAATGAGTATAATGAAAAGAACATAATAGACAATGCATATAAGAAATCATTAGTATGAACCATACTAAACTTCATCCTTAAGTAAGTAAATGCAAGATATATCCAAGTAGGAAAATAACCTGAATGAAATCAAAGCAAAAGCAGTACAACCAAATGTCTAATTTGTGCATACCCATGGAAGCAAAAGATCAAAGCATATGGTAATGAATTTTAGCATTGATGAAATGGAAGAAGTTTGAGTGTGCAATATATGGACAAAGGTTAATAATAATCAAAACAGCTAGGAAGCTGAATACAATTGATGAAAATAAGACAAATAAAAGGGTACAAAATGGAAGTCATAGAAGAAGCTTTGAGAATTTTGAATTAGCATCATGAAAACTACATAATAGACAATGCATATAAGACATAATTAGTATGAACCATACTAAACTTCATGCTTAAGTAACTAAATTTAGAGGACAAAGGATTAGGTATAAGTAAAGTATCCAAGTAAGTTATTAATATAACTGAATTAAATCCAACCAAAAGCAGTACAGCCAAATGTCTAATTTGTGATGATAATGGATTTTAGCATTGATGAAATGGAAGAAGTTTGAATATGCAATATGTGGACATAGATTGAACAATTACATGGCCAAAGATATAAATTATATATATGTATGTGCTCTAAGATCACACCATGTCAATGTGAGTATCAATTGATTTTTGCTGGGATAGGTTTTCTTATTTTCATCAAGGAAATGTCAAAACAGAACATGCATATTACATGGTTTCTAAAACATAACCATTCGAATATGCAAGAAATAAAGACAACATGACACCACTACCCAATCTCTAAGATAACACTATGTCGATGTGATTATTAGTTGTTTTTTTTTCTGGAATAGGTTTTATTATTTTTATTAGGGAAATGTCAAAACAGAACATGCATATTACATTATGTGTAAAGCATAACCATTTGAATATGCAAGAAATAAAGACAACATGACACCACCAGCGAAAAACATCCATAAGCGCCAAAACATACAGAAAATAAAACAATGTTCCAGGTTTCCAAAATGAAAACATCAAGAGTGATGAAAGGATGACATCTAGAAAGAACTGAAATAGAAGGCGTGAAAAATGGGTGTTATTCAGGCATGAGATATAATTCAGAAGTGTGTCCATGGAATAACAATTTAGGACATGAAAGAAAATTTACTAACTATTCTTACAAGTCACTGTGCATAGACAACGATGCATGCAAACCTAGAAACCACAAATACGTCTGTCCTAAATTCCAAGCGGGAAAATGGCAAAAACTGACGACAAGATGAGCAATTTTGATGTGGGGTATGAATGAAAGATGGAATCAAAAGCAAGGAAAAAATAATGAGATGAATAAACATAATTTGTGAGTATTCGGTTTATACTCACCTTGTTGGAGGCAGTTGATGAATACGAATTCATGGTGATGGGGTGTGCGAAAGACTGGTTTCGGTAAACCTGAAGTGGAGGGTGCAGGTTAAAGTACTATGTTTTGGTGGTGTGAAGTAGTGGATGTAGAAGATTAATCGGTGGCTTTTGCAGGGATTTAACTTGCGGTAACTCAACAGGTTTTGGAACTGTGGATTTTTTTATTGGTGAACGTCACAAAAAGGTTGACATGTTAGAATGCAAAATGGTTTGTATTGTTTAAAAAATTCAATGGCCATTATTAAATTAAGAACGTGCCTTTAACTACAGCCTGCATAATTTATAATAATAATAATAATAATAATAAACATCCATAATAGGGGAAAAAATTAAGAGATAGGAAATATTAGTGCATGTGGTACAATAATAATAATAATAATAACGAAGTAAATATGCATGACATCAAAGAAAAAATTAAAAAAGAAATATCAGTGTTAATTCTTGCCATGACAACATTAAAAAGGGCTACAGTAACAATGGTAGGGCTGCAGGTTACGACGCTTTAGCCATGCAAGGATTCCAATAATAGGATTCACAGGGCGGTGTTGAAGAATAAATGTGTTATTTTGCAAAAAAATTTCCCTTAATGTTCTCATCTTTTCCTTTTATTCTTTTTGCTTCTTCCTTTATGCAGGCTACAGTTACAATGGTGGTGGTGCTGAAGGTGAAAATGCAACACGCACAGTAGAATGCCCATCACTTTTGGAACCCTCCCACACTGTGTCGATAATGTAAAGAAAAGATGAAGGCTGAGGAAAAATCTCGATCTCTCTGTGGCACGTGTCAACAAATGAAGCAAGGGCAAAATGTACGTGTCAACAAATGAAGTAAGGGCAAAATGACCAAAAGACCAACAAATGTGCCACGTGTCAAACTCCTAGGTATTATTGACTTACATTAATGTCACCAGAAATGGGCAAGATTCTATTGAATATGCTATCACAAATAGAAGCTGCAGCCTTACAACTTTGGGCACCTTGGGTTTATGAATAATCAAATAACAAACAATACCACAAAAAATGAAAACTATTAATAATAATAATAATAATAATAATCATAATAATAATAATAATAATAATAATCTCACATGATTCGTAGGATTTTTTATTTAAAAAAGGAAGTACTTTTGGGGTGAATAAATGGATAAAAGTAGAAAATAATGTATTATATTTTATCATTGTTATTATTATTATTATTATTATTATTATTATTATTATTATTATTATTATTATTATTATTATTATATAGAATCTAGTTGAAGGCCCTTTTATGTTGTGATGATAGGACCCAAAAAATTTACGTCAATAATTCAAAGGAAATTGCAAGAACATCAGGAAAGAAGAGGGCAGTGTTTAAGTCAATGTGAGAGAGGTAAAAATTTTGAATTGCTTTGAAGAGAACTACGATAACGTTTTTTTATACCCATTTTTTAAGTTGCAAATTTTTATTCTACTCATATACTTTCAAGCATGCTAATTAAGTTAGATAAAGTAATTTTAATTTAACTACATGTCTTTAAATTATTTGTTGGCAGACAACATAAAATGAATTGGACATTTAGTCCCAACTCTAATTTCTCGTCCAGTTGCATGTTTGCGGTCTAAACAAGGGAGAAGGCTCAGGAAATTTCCAGGCTCCACGAGGGAAAGAAATGGAAAGATAAAATAATTTTGGGAACAAAAAGCAAAACACATGTCAATCTTTCAAGGTTTTCAAAATTCTAACTTTGTCAACTATGGCCATGCACTTGACTACTTGCCAATCTATCTCTTGTCATCCTGAAACTTTTTGCATGAACTTCATTTTCATCCAGTATTTTTCCCAAACTTGAAACAATATGTGCTTCAATTTCATTATGGTTGTTGAAAAAATAGATATTCAAATGCATAGATAATTTATAAAAAATCAATGTAGAAGTAACAAATCCTTTAATATTTTTCTAGGTTTTCTTGCATGCATTTTCCAAATTTGCTTCTATTTAACTGTTGCATTTTATTGACAATCATGTGTTTTGTATGCTTCGTTGTTGTTTTTCCTGTTTATCACATTAGCAAATAATAGAAAACAAAATGAATATGGGAGAGAAAGTTGACCAAGACATAGATTAAAATGCAGTTTTCTTCTTAATTAATAGTTATTTTTTCTTATTGTTTTTCGAACTTTGTTTTTAGTTCCTTTTTTATTTTCCCGCTTACCACGAAGATGAGAAGAGAGAGGAAATATGCAACACGTTTTCAGAACCTCTTATAGAGATGAAGAGAGAGAGAGGAAAAAATCTGGCTCTCTCACTGCCATGAGTAAACAACTCTGACACATGTCAACAAATTACGCAAAGGCCAAAATGGCCTAAAAACCAACAAATGTGTCGCGTGTCAAAATCGCAATAAAAGGGAGTGTTTAAAGCAATGCTTACGACAACTTTGAAGAAAGAATGGCAAAGAAAGAAAATAATGAAATGTCATGGGCGAAATCGAAAATGCATGATGTATTGTTGTGGTTAATTCATATTGATAGAAAGGCAAACCAAAAATTCAGAGTTGTATCCGTATCAAGTTATATTCTGCAAATAGTAGGAGTCTCGGCTGCAAATTTGTTTATAGAATAGTAGTATTGTTTATTTATCAGTTAATTTGTAATTACATTAGTAATATTATAATGACCAAAGCAGTAGTCCAATGTGTACATTTAAAATCAATTAAAACAGATGCAATTCATGATTAATCTGTTAATGTATTTAATAAACTTTAATATTTTTAATCTGATCCTTAGTATTAAAAGCATTAGATTTCTGAATTGATCCAACTAGTTTTTTTTGTGTCTTGATTTTTGGAATAGACTATATTATGTTAAATAAGCATTTTTAGTGATTTTAGGGTGTTTTTTTTAAAATTCGGAAATGTTCAAAATCATTTCAATTCCTAAATTTTGAAAATTATTTATTTTAGTCCATGATACAATGAAATTGTACTTAATGATAATTTTTGTAAAAAAAATTAAATAATTAATTAAAGCTACAAACATATAGCATCATATATTAATGCACAGAGGGAAAAAAGCAAAGCGTTGTTTGGCGAAGGGAAAATCCACAGCAACAAAACCAATTAGCAACTGAAAAACTCAAAAGGAAACAAAAGCAAGAACAGACAATGAAAGAGACGAACAACAACAATTAAGAACGAAGAAACCAAACAAAGTTGGTGAGGACATCACGCAAACGGAGGTAGCAGGAGTTGATAAGGACACGATGCCGATGGGTACTTTTATTATTATTATTATGCTATTATTGTTATTATAATAATTAGTATTATGATAATTAAAATTATAATCATTATCAATAGCATTATTATTATTATTATTATTATTATTATTATTATTATTATCATTATAATTTTTTTTTATTTTGTGTACTATGCAAAACATCATCTCGGACAGCTAAAGGCAAAGATAGCAAAATTGAGGACACAATTATTGGAGTCTCCAAAAGTATGCTACTATTTATACTGGTTATATCATACTGCAATTTTACATTTTATATCATAAAGGTAATTGTTGCTGCAGGAAGTTGGATCAGGATTCTATTTAATTTTATTGTTATTATTATTATTATTATTATTATTATTATGCAGGCTCTAGTTGAAGGTCCTTTTTTATGTTGTGATGACATGAGTTGTTTGCTTCTCTCTGGTCACTAATTTTTCTCAAACCTGATTTCTCAATTCTCAGACATGGGCATTTTAGGGATTTCATAGGCCTTCTCATTTATAAGATTTAATATAGATTAGGAAATTATTTTCTGATGGAGTAGATCGATTGTCCATTTAGTTTGTTGGTGGTGTATCATTGATTTAGGAAAGGTTTTTTCCTTTTCCTTTTGTGCATGCATTAACAAATAACTCATAAAATTTACATCGCAGGTGGTAATGTCCATAAGTGCTGAATGATTTATCATCACTTAAAATTGTTCCCATAACACTACTAAAAATTCTAACGGGGTAAAAAACAATTTGAATTGAAAAACAATTAAAAGATGTCATTTATATAGTGCTTGAAATTGAATTTGTAATCTAAATTCTTATATCTAGGCTGAGTTGTTAGAAAGGTTTTCAAATCCTATGTACTCTTTATTTGAATTTTTTTGGATGATGTTTGATATGGCCACACCATCTACAATGAAAACCAGCAATCTTAATCAAGCATTACAAAAACATAACCCTTTAGGCATAGACAAATTAGTCATTCTCAATTAAATCCTAATGACACTTGCCTAGTGATATTGCAAAGGACCATGTGATGTGAATTTTCATAATTATATATATATATATATATATATATATATATATATATATCTGTGTGTGTGTGTGTATGTATAACATACAAAGCTAGCATTCAGAATAATAGAGGGAAAGAAAAACTTTTAAATGGTTAATCTCACTAAAATCGAAATCCCTCCAAGGAAAAAATAATGGCTGTGCTCCAAAAAAATCATGTGTCATTGATTTGTTTCGGCACTATTTGTTTTTGTTAGCAAGTTTATAATTCTATTTTTTCTATGCATGTTGTATTGTTAATAATAAATAAGATGAAAAGGATCAATGGGAGCGACAATTTTTTGTGTTTGTAAGATTTTAATTTTGTTAGATATAATGCATGTTTGCAATCTAACTAATAGTGATTTTTTCCGGTTGTCACATTGATCTTGGTTGCCTAATTTGATATTTAAGAAGGTAAATATTAATACGTTACTATTCCAATTATGTTGTTTGTGTAATGGGATTAAGTATTGAAGCATAGAAAGCATAATATTAATATATAAATATTGTTCAGAACAACTACATCAATAAAACTAAGAAGCTGAATATTTTAAATTCAGATATCATTCAGGATCAAAATTAAGTAAACATGTTTTGTAAACTAACAAAATAGAAATTAAAATTCAATGACCATCATTGTCACCCCAATTTTTCTGTTTTCTAATAACTATTTCCCAAATATTGTCACAAGGCCTATAGTAGAATGAAAGCTCGTCTCCATGAACAAAATCACCTTTAGCAAGAAACCGGTACCATGGTTGGGCAACATACTTGCCATGAAAGCCAGGGCTGTAGAAGCAAGCTTCATGATGATGAATCAAGTAGTTTTGATGATGACAAAAAACTCAAAAGAAGGATTTCAAGATTGAGTCAACAAGTTCAAGATCAAGATTAATTTCAAGATTCATTAGAAGAAATCAAGAAGATTCAAGATTCAAGAAAAGACATCAAGAAGAATCAAGATTCAAGAGAAGAAATCAAGAAGCAACAAGTTAAGACTTCACAAGGGAAGTATTGAAAAAGATTTTTCAAAAACCAAACATAGCACAATTTTGTTTTACAAAAGAGTTTTCTCAAATTTTTCTAAGTTACCAGAGTATTTACTCTCTGGTAATCGATTACCAGTTTCCTGTAATCGATTACCAGTGATAAAATTTGATTTCAAAAAGTTTTTAACTAAATTTGCAACGTACCAAATGATTTTTAAATGGTGTAATCGATTACAATATATTGGTAATCGATTAGCAGTGTATCTGAACGTTGAAATTCAAATTCAATTGTGAAGAGTCACATCTTTTCATAAAATGCATTGTGTAATCGATTACATGATTATGGTAATCGATTACCAGTGACAAGTTTTGAATAAAAGGTCAAGAGATGTAACTCTTGACATGATTTTCTCAAGGTTATAACTCTATCAATGGTTTTCTTGATCAGACAAGAAGAGTCTATAAAAGCAAGACCTTGACTTGCATTCACAATAATTTCTTGAACAACTTTTGAGAAACCTTTACAACCTTTACGATTCTTTAAGAATTCTTTCCTACTCATTTTTCTTTTTCTTCCTTTGCCAAAAAGCTTTTTAAGTTTTCTGTTTTCCAAACCTTGTTCTTCTGTAAGTGAAAATTCTGCAGAAAACAAAAGTGTGCTATATCTTTTCATTCTCTTCTCCCTTTGCCAAAAAGAATTCAACAAGGACTAATCGCCTGAATTCTTTTTTTGTCTCTCTTCTCCCTTTTCCAAAAGAATAGAGGGACTAACCGCCTGAATTATTTTGTGTCTCCCTTCTCCCTTTCCAAGAGAATTCAAAAGACTAACCACTTGAGAATTCTTTTGATTTTTCCCTTTCCCTTAAACAAAAGATTTCAAAGGACTAACCACCTGAGATATCTTTTGTTTCCCCTTCCGCCTGAGAATTTTTTGTCTTAACACATTGGAGGATACATCCTTTGTGGTACAAGTAGAGGGTACATCTACTTGGGTTATTGTAACTGAGAACAAGAGAGGGTACATCTCTTATGAATCAGTTCAAGTGGAGGGTACATCCACTTGGTTGTTCAAAGAAAACAAGGGAGGGTACATTCCTTGTGGATCTTTGCTTGTAAAGGATTTTACAAGGTTGAAAGAAATCTCAAGAACCGGTGGTTGCTTAAGGACTGGATGTAGGCATGGGTTGTTGCCGAAGCAGTATAAAATTCTTGTATTTGTCTTCTTCTTCCCTACACTTTTTAATTTCCGCGGTGTACTTTACTTTTACGCTTTACTTTAAGTTACATAACTTAGTAGTAAAACCTAATTGAATCTAGTAACATTAAGAAGGATAAGTTTTAATTAGTCAAGGTACATTAATAATTAATTCAACCCCCCATTTCTTAATTATTCCGAGGCCACTTGATCCAACAAGGGCCAACTAGGAGGATAGGCCATTGCAATGGAGGGCCAAACCTTCTTAAAATTGTCATATGAAAATCGCAAGAAGGAAAATGTATTGCTGCAAGAGGTGGAAGCCTCTGAACATAAAATTAAACTGAGTTAAATTTTTGTGTAAAAATTTGATAATAATGTAAAAGTAGTTAATATAGATTACCAGTGGTTCAGGATCACCAAGCAGGGCTTGTGTGAGTTCAAGAGTCCAGACATGCATTCTAGATGCTAGTAAGGGTCGGCCGCATGCTTGTTGTTCCAGTGGAGGTTGAAAATCCATTTATGTTCACAGGCCATAAAATTGATGGTTACTGACTCGTAGATGTCTAAGTGTTTTCTCAAGTGTTTGAGGCCATCAACAAATAACAATTTTTCTCGATGTTGTCTGAGTCGTATCTGGTATGAGGCTCCGTCATAGTCAAAGTGGGCAAAGTCCGGGTAGTGCAGTGCCCACTGTTCATGGTAGAATGCTGGTATTTCTATATAGTCCTGACCAGAAAATGTGGTAACGGTAAGTGTTATGTATCAGCTAAAAGGAATCAGCCAAAAAAACAATATGAATAAAAGAGTAGTCGAATATCTCCTTGTCGTTGTGGAATGCGACAATAAATTGTAACATGCAGGGCCGCCTCATAATCAGATTCCTCATCTACAATAACGCAGGCATGATAATTACAGTTACAACAACCATTTGGTGTGGAGAGAAGCAGTTAATTGAAAACAAAAACTAAGTAAATGAAAGTTTTTTAGGCAGCTTTTTCACCTTCATAATCAAGATCTTCACTATCCCCATTATCAACTACCTCACCATTGGCATGGACTTTGACATCACTAGGCACCTCACCATCAACATGGACCTCAACATCACCAAGCACCTCACCATCACCAAGCATCTTACCATCATCATGGACCTCACCATCACCAAGGACCCCACCAACATTAATATGCTCCTCTTCATCGATCCTATAAAAAATTACAACAACTTCAACCTCCTCAATTTCAGTAAAAGCTTTGCATCTCTTTGTTGGTAGTCGATCATCAAGCATTGGTACATCAATTAAATGCTCCACATATGTGTCAACCACTTCAAAGCCTTGATAATCAGTGACAAGTTGTAACACAACAGAGCCATTATTTAATGGTTTCAAGTCGCGACTAAGAGAAAGTTTAGGATGTCGGTACCAAAGACACTTGAATTGTTTGAACCCTATACTTTAAATAACCTTTTTCATGTCAATGTAGGACATCTCATCAACATCCCAACTCCATTTTTCTTCTTTGATAATACCCTTGACATACATGGTACAAGGCTTATAAATAAGCATTCTTGAGTGATGAATCCTCAACCTCATGGTCTACACATCATTGGGCCTACAAATAAATGACAAACACCACAAAAACATGAATTTAATACACTCAAATGAATACAACACAAATGTGATAAATAACCATTATTATTAACAACATAAAAGAACACACACCAAAGGACAAAACAAGGCAATAAACAAATACTAACCATTATTGACCAACAAAACAACAATTATAGTTTTCCCCAAACCATGCTACAATTATCTTGCAATTTTTGAAACTTCCATGACTTAATTGTAATATACCAAACAAGAAACCCTAACCCCTCCATGAAATAATATCATACTTCACATCATCACACACTGCTAACACACTACATATGCATAAAGAAATCATGAAAACCCACGTCTTTCAATATTATAAGGCCTTGACCTTTGACCCCACCAAATAAATAAACCTCAACACTACACATGCTCAATAACCAAAAAATACCCCTTAGCATGTCAGGAATTTAACCTGGAATAATACACATGCTTGTGGTTTTTGCTTGCCATCTTCCTTACGTGAGATCCATGACCATGTCCATGAATGTCGTCGGCCATCGATTTCAAAAGAGATATCTCAATGTCGAACAAAAAATGAAGACTCTAACCTCACGCGTTTCCCTCGACATCTGATGCCATAACCACAAAAGATTTGAATGGGGATTTTTGGAGTGTTAGGGTTCAACTTTGAATTGGGATTTTTTGGAATGTTAGTGTCTAACTCAAGAATAAATTTTACACACAAAACTTCATCGAAATTAATTGTTAAAAAAAAGGTCATTAAAAATATTCACTTATTTATTAGACATCTAATACCACAACCAATACTAATTAAGTACACGTCATCATGATCAATGTTTGCGTTGACCATCAGCATGTCTAGACTAATGATGTAATTAAAAGTGCAAATCTTATAAAATAAGAGCACCAAATCTTAGACTTACAAACTAGACCAAAATCACGATTTTCTAAATGCAGATGACCAAATGTGGATGTGCAGTTTAGTCTATTATCTCCAAAGAGCTAAGTACGGAAGATGCCAAAAAGAGCATTCAATCTTGGAGCACCAATGAACAATTGCTTGTTGGCAAAGTCTATGAATACATTAGAGGTGTCAAGCCTACTGTTAATTGGTGTTCTGTTATATGGAACCCAGCAATTCCCCCTAAGACGTCTTTCATTTTGTGGCTTGCTAAAAGGAACTGGCTGCTTACTCTTGACAAAATTGCTTTTTTGAACAAGGGTTCCCTCTGCCCTTTATGTTCAAATGAGGCTGAGTCAAATGCTCATTTGTTCTTTTCTTGTAGGAAATCTCTCCAAGTTTGGGCTCACATTCGTGATTTGGTTCCTTTACGCAGACGTTTCACTTCTTTATAGCATATTACTACTCTTTAATTAGGGACAGATCCACATCAAGTGTTCAAGGAAAATTACGTTGTCTACCTATAGTAATTACAATCTACTGCATATGACTGTCTAGGAACAAGCTGATTTTTGAAGATTATGAATTTTCTGTAATAGAGGTTATTAGCAAGATTAAGTTTCTTATGTATAGACAAGCACACCTGTTACATTTGTTTTAGCATATTGATATAGGTCTTCTTATATTAGTGAGACTTTTGATTTTTTTCTAGCCGCAGAGTATATCCCGTTTATTGTTGTATCATTTTGGGTTTAATATAATTTACATTTTTTTTTAAAAAAAAATTGGGGTGTTTAAAGTCTAAAGTTTAAGGGGTGTATTGGATTAAGATTTCAAAGGATTTTAAAAGACTTTTTTATGATTAAAAAGTCTTGTGGTATTCAATCAAGACTTTTATAAAATATAAACAAATCTTGTGGTATTCAATTAAGACAATAAAGATTTTTTTTTCAGGGCAACAAAATCTGTTGGTATTCAATTGAGATTTCTTACCACTTTTAAAATGTCTTTTGGTATTCAAAAGTAAATAGATTTTGATGGATTCTTTTGTGGAATGGATTTTGAGAGACTTTTTAGTTAGAAATACACATAAAATACTCCTCCAACAATCTCACCCAAACCCTTGAGACTTTTCATAATCTTCCAAAGACTTTTTCTTCTCCTGACAAACAAGACACAAACCACTACCAGGTTCATTCTCTTACAACTTTTCAATCAATTTTACCTATTTTTTTAATGGCAATCGATAGTCAATATTGTTCATACTATATGTATATTACGCAAATCAAAAGAAAAGGGTGCTGTATATGCTTCAAGATTTCGTATTCATATTGTTTTCAACGTCCAGGCAATGAATATGCATCAAAAGAATGGCAATTGATATGCATCAAGATTTCATATTACTTTTTTTTAGTACTGTATATGCAAATCAAAATAAAAAACTCTTTTTTTTTTTTCTGTTTCTTCAACTTGTTTTTTTACAACGTCCATTATTATTATTATTATTTTCTTGTGTTATTATTAAAATGTTAATTATTAATGTGTTATTATTATTATTATTGTGTTAATAATTTTTTAATTGTTATTGTGTTATTATTATTGTTATTTTGTTAATAGTTTTTTTTAAATGATTTTATGATATATGAGTATTATTTTTATGGAAAATGCTAACATGTCCCAGATCATCTTTTTCATTCACTTTTGTAACTTCCGTTATTTTTTTGTTTAAAATGTATTAATCTTTCAAAATCTTAAAAATCCATAAAGTACTTTGAAATCTTAAAAATCTGTGTTAGAAATCCATTAAAATCTTGGGTTAAGAATCCTGATTGTAAAAAGTCTTTTAAAAAAAATCTTTTAAAATCCCACAAAATCAATACAATCCCACATAATCTTTTAAAATCTTCAAGATTGTTTTTGTCAAAATATTCTCTCAAAATCTTAATCCCATACACCCCCCTTAAAACAGGATTTATTAATGTTATCTTGTCCGTTTGCAGGCAAGAAGACGAGTGCGGTTGTTTTGTTTGACACTTCTTTGCGCTCTCTTTCTTTCTCTTCCAACGGTCCATCTTTGACCCTCCTCCTTCTCTTCTTCCAATGGCTTCTCTACCTCATTTCCTAAACCCTAGAAAATCTCCTTCGCCGCTCAATTTCTGATTCGTTTGTTGGGTAGTTACTCTCTCACCGTTTCCGTTGCCACGCCATGAACGTGACCGTTGATTCCGCGCTCTTCGCGTTTCTCTTCCCCTCGGCGTGGGAAATCAAAGTCGCCGTCGCCGCGTCCGTCTTCGTCATCCTCGCCTACCGCTTCTTCGCCGTCCGGACCGGATACGCCGATCCGTCGCTCACCGACAATTCCGCCGGTGATGTTGCCGACGAAAAGGACAAGGTTATATTCGTCACTCCATATGCTCCTCGATTGCCACCGCGCTTTCATTTCAGTCTTCGTCACTATTTCTGTCGTGTTGTTTCTGAATCAGGGAAGATTTACGGAGATTCTTTTTTTTTTTTTACGGTTTCTTTTGTTTTATTCTATGGAATGATCTTGCAGTTTATGTTCGATTTCTTTTTTCTTTTTCTGGTTTTAGAGGAATTGATTAATTCTCCTTAAGTCGAGTTGTTTGGATTCAATTTTGTCGAGTTCGTTAGGATTGTGAATTGTGATCGCCAGTTCGTTTGCGTTTGTGGCTTGTCGAGAATTGGAAACACTGTTTGGTTTTACAACTTAGTGGCTCTAGATTTTCGTGTTAGATGCTTCATGGAGTAATTTTGAACTTGTTGACCTTCAGTTTTGTTTGTGCTACGGTTTCGTTAGGATTGTGAATTGTGTTCACTGATCACTAGCTCGTTGGCTTGTCAAGAACGGAAGTGCTGTTCGGGTTTATAACTAATTCGTTTGTGGCTTGTCAAGAACGAAAATAATACTGTTTGGGTTTATAACGTAGTGGCTCTAAGTTTTTGTGTTAGGTGCTTCGTGGAATAATTTTTAACTTGTTGACATGCAGTTCTGCACTTATTTTTGTAGATGGGTCAGTCTAAAGTGGATTCTCAAGCCAGTTTGGCGTATCTGATCAAGGTAGTTAGGTTTTCTTGAATTGTTTAGTCTGCACCTTCTTCCTCAGAGAAGGCAATTTGTCTTGCACTAAGGTTTGCATGTGGAATATATATATATACTGCAAGTTATTGATGATATCTGATTTTTTTAAAATTCTCTTTGAAGTTAGAACTGTTGGCTGCCAAGAATCTTGTCGGTGCAAACTTAAATGGAACATCGGATCCTTATGCTATAATCACATGTGGCAATGAAAAGCGATTCAGGTTTGTTGATCTAGTTTTTTACCCTCCTTTATTTGAATCTCTCTCTCCAATAAATGGTGGAGCCAGAGGAAAATTTCGTTAGTGCCTTGGGGGTGGGGGGATTCTTTTCAACTGGAGCCAAAGCCTCCTTCTCCTCAACTATGTGCTTCCCCTGTCTCATGGAATTCTTTCCAGTAATATTTTTGGCCTTAAACAAGACTATTCATGTGGAGTTGTGGGCCTCTGTACGGTGAATTACTCTACAATTCAGGTTGCAGATGGAAGGTTTTTTCTTTGCATATATTTCTATCTTTGTTTGACATACTACTAGATTTTACTGTATTAGGATTTTTCTTATATCTAGCAAACTGCTACAGGCAGAGATGCTTTCCAGTTTTGCTTTTAACTATTTTTCCGACTTGCCTGTGCCATTGCCTTTTCGGTTTAGAGCTCTTTACTGTAATCAACCTTAGTTCTCTTACTTTCTTTCGTAAAGAAATTTAGTTTGTTGATAGTCTTATTTGTACTTTGTATTTGTAAGTTTAGGATTAATTTATAGGAGGAATAATATTTTTTGATGTCTTGGAATAAGTGTGAAGCACCCATATATTTATGCATGTGACTGCATACATAAATATATATGTAATGTTGCAGAAAGATTTTGTACTTTAAATGGAATACATGTACTATCAGAACTGACTATTGACCATAGAGTGACAAGAAAATAAAGAATGTGCACTGTCAAAGTCTGTTAGACACTTAGACATGTGACATACTGATATGAAAATATGTTTTCCATACTCAGCTTATCTTCTTCTTAAAAGCAATGCTTTTGCTCAACACTGTTAATTGGGCCCTCATTAGTTGATATTCTGGTGTGCTGATGCAGTTCCATGGTCCCTGGTTCAAGAAATCCAATGTGGGGTGAGGAGTTCAATTTTTCTGTTGATGAACTTCCTGTCCAGGTAGCTAGCTTATCATATATCTATCATCTATGTTTCGATTTGGAGTAATTATACCAAGTGTTTGCAGCTGCTGAAAGTGGTTTCAGTGGTTTGTGAGGTTCAATTTTTACTATTTTTAGCAGACTGTTGTTTATGTTTAAGCTATTCTTACCATTAAGCACCAAGGCTTTTTTTAATAACCTTAAACTTATCTTCCAAGAACATGCTAGTTATTATTTTTTATTTTTTTTGCTTTTTACCTGGATTTATTTTCTTTCAGAGAACAAAACTTTTATCCACCTCTTAGCTTTACATTTCATACAATATGTTTGGCATTAAATAATGCTTCTATGTAAATTTTTCCATGTATGAATGGATTTGATCTCATTGACAATGAAATTTATTTACTAGAATGAAATAACACTATTTCATTGTCATTGTAGTTAATAGAAAAAATATGTGGCAGCAATGATGCATTAGTGAGAAAGTTGGGGTAGCACATATTCTGGAAAGGATGATCAGTGTCATCTTTGGTGGTTTGGGCATATGTGGAGAAGACCTGTAGAATCCCTAATTAATAAGGAGAGTGTAGATTAAATGGAGGAGGATAGTTCAATAGTTTGAGACTCAGAGTTAGGGGCAGATGAAGGATAACTTTAGGCCAAATCATTAGAACTATATAGATTTAAATGGTTTATTATTAGACATGATTTATGATAGGACATAATGGTGTCATTTGATCTATGTAGCTCATGCCACCTAGTGGGACAAGGATTTTGTTGTTATTTGTAATTAATAATCTTTTACTTAATTGGATTCAGATTGTTAAGTGTGTCCACTGAATACCATCTGGATTCTAGTTTTGCATTTGAATGATAAATTTAATGCTGTAATACATTTTCTTTTTTAAATCTCTCGGACAAAGAAAACAGATGAGAAGAATAATGAAAATAAATATGTCTATGCTAATGTAATTATTATAGTGACCAAACATAATATTTTCAGCATATTCTTGGATTGTTATCTTTAAAGGAGTATCAGCATATATTTTGTGCCTTATGTTAGTAGAAGCTTCTCAATTGACAGATTAAATCTGTTATGTAGGTTTTTCGTGAAACTGACTTCTTTCCCTGCTGACGTAGCAGATCAATGTCACAATTTATGATTGGGATATAATTTGGAAAAGTGCTGTTCTAGGTTCAGTGACTGTTCCAGTTGAAAGTGAAGGTCAAACTGGTGCAGTGTGGCATACTTTGGATAGCCCATCTGGGCAGGTAATACCTGCTGTCAGAAGAATTTTTTTTTTGGTTTCAAAGTTTTTGTTTCTTTTAGTTCTAATACTTTTTTATGTCTCAAAAATATCATTATTAATATGTAACTGAATGTCAGGTTTGTCTTCATATAAAAACAATAAAACTATCTGGAAATGCTTCCAGGTAAGCCTTTTGGTTTTATATTTGTTTTTAAAAATTTGTATTATGTTGGTCCTAGATACTTGGGTGCTGTTATTATCATCATATGTTGGTGTATTTCTTATAGTAATTAATTGACTGGTCTGATAGGATAAATGGTTATGGGGGAGCCAACCCTCGAAGAAGGATGCCTCCCTTGGAAAGCCAGGGGCCCACTGTAGTCCATCAAAAGCCAGGGCCTCTTCAAACTATATTTGGTCTTCATCCAGATGAGGTTACTGACAAATTAAACTTGTTTGTTTCTGGTTAATGATTACCAATATGTAGTTTTTTTAAGGTCAAATATGCTCAGAAATAAAAGATGAATGTGTACACCTGGTCTTTTGTACGATTGTGTTTGCAAATCTGACAAGTGAAGCATATTTTTCAGGTTGTTGATCATAGTTATTCTTGTGCACTTGAGAGGTCATTCTTGTACCATGGTCGTATGTATGTCTCAGCATGGCATATTTGTTTCCATTCCAATGTCTTCTCTAAGCAAATGAAGGTCAGACTATACTTCTGTCTTATCTAGGTTGAGTAGTGAACACTATAGCGTACAGTGTTTCTTGTATGAGATTGTGAAGTCATTGTTCCATTACTAGCTATTTTAATTTAGGATTTTCTGATAATGTTTGAGAGATTGATAAAAATTGGAGTTGGAGCAATTACATTTGAGATATGATACATATACATGATATAACAATTCATACAACATCGTTCCTTGTGTCTATCTTTCTCCATCATTATGACATGTAATAAATGATGTGTAGGAGAGAGATACACACAAAAAAAATGATGTTATACAAACTGTTGTACGAATTGTTGTACAAATAACTGTTTAGATTTCATGTAAAGTTTCTCATTTAGGGAAACAGTTGTATTATCAGTCATCGCCTCATAGAGTTTTGCCTGGACCTTCATTTACTGAAACTGTATTACTAATAGTAATATATGTGCCTTTAGAAAAAAAAAGTAAGCCAAAAAAATAAGCCCTTTCTTATCGACACTGTCAATCATTTATTTGTTGTGATTCCTGGGTTTCTTGTATTTATAGTGTCTTTTTCTGTTTCTACGTTAATTATAATATCAATTTTTGGGTGTATTTGCCAGGTGGTTATTCCATTTGAAGATATAGATGAGGTACAATCTCTATTGTTTTTTCTCTTCCCATCTGCACTAAATATTTCAGTCAAATTAAAACTTACATTCAGTGTAACAATTCTACTTTTTCTTAAGATACGAAGGAGTCAACATGCATTTATTAATCCTGCTATAACAATTATTCTTCGCATGGGTGCCGGTGGACATGGTGTCCCTCCTTTGGGAAGTCCTGATGGTTAGTAATTTGTTTGAAACACTTAGTTATTTATTTTCTTGGAGTAACTTTTTTCTATTGTACTTTATGATTCAATTCAATTCTTGTGACTTGTCCAGATTTTTCCTTAAACCTTTATTGTTGACTGACTTTCTGTTTTCATAAATACTGACATCTTACTGTATTGCTGGATACTATTATTATTGTTATTCAGAGTTTTTGTAATATTTCTTTTACAAAATAACAGCGAATGTTTTTATTTAGTGAATAAAAGTAAGCACTAATTATCTCACACTAATAATGGCCTTTGTCAGATTTTTTTGATTAGATCTGTATTTTTCTTTATTTCAGGTAGGGTCAGATATATGTTTGCATCATTTTGGAACAGGAACCATGCATTAAGAAATCTACAGCGTGCAGCAAAGAATTTCCATGAAATGTTGGAAGCTGAGAAGAAGGTTACAGCTCTTGCTTAATCAATTTGGTTTTCATTGTCTTAATACAAGCTCAATTGTAGAAGTTTATATCTACTTTTTTTTAATAAGTTGCATCTTATTATGAAATCTATAAGAGATTCAAACATAGGAATATGAATCCTCTAAAGTGATGGGTACACTTTAGAGGCTAGAGTGCAGAGTTTGTATATATTTTATGACAATTTATACTGTTACTTTTTCCATCAACTGTTATATTTTCTACTTTAGCCTTTAAAAGTGCCTATCAGATTAGGGGAGCCAAATCTTGCTATTAATAAAATCTTATGCCATGTCGTGCTTTGGAACACATTATGAAACTGATATGTGTGTTAAGAGAGAGAAAACAAGGGACATTAGATGAATTGTGTGTTCCTGATCTACAGAGTGAAGGTTCTTACTCCCTTTGGACCAAGACTATAGATGTTTAAGGTTAGCGCACAGTTGCACATAGCTTAAGAAGTATTTAATACTACTCACAAACTACAAATTTAGTCTAAAATGCCTTCATTTAATATCTATGATTGGAGTGGTTGTGTAATAGATCATCAATAGTATATTTGGAAGAAAATAATTAACGAGACTTGGAATTTGTAAAAACATCGATAGTTTTAGAAAAAAAGAAGCTAAAACATCAATAGTTTTGGTCAGGAGGGAGTATTTATGAGTCATAAATACTTGAATAAAGGTTATCCTAATTTACATAATTACATGCAGTGCATAATATTTCTTAATATACCTAATTATAACTTTCACTTAATCTCCATCACTACCCCTCAACTATGCAAGCTTGCTATTGCATATAACTAACTCAAGGAGCTTTCAATGACTCTGAGGAAATCTGTCAATTGATAAATCCAATGGTGATGTCTCCGAATAAGATCTTTCCCATGATGAAATGTGTTTGGACCTGATTTTTTTTCTTCCCTTTTCAATTTCATAGTAATTTTTACCCTGACATTTTTTGGACAAATAGAGAACAATTTCAAGCAATTTTTTGTTTTTGTTAATCATTATACAGGAAAATGCAGAGTCAGAGCTGCGTGCACATAGTAGTTCTGTCAGAGGAAATAAGATACTGGACAAGGCTCCTGAAGAAAGCATGCCAAAAACTGGAAGACTTCAACCTTTTGTCAAAGAAGAGGCTTTAGTTGGTATATACAATGTATGCATCATTTTCTCCTTTTATCTTCATGAGTTTAACTATCTGCTTAATTATTTATATATAACCAGTGATCCTTCTACAGGATGTTTTTCCCTGCACAGCTGAGCAGTTTTTTAACTTGTTATTGAATGATGGTTCAAATTTTACTAGCAAATATCGTTCAGTACGAAAGGACACTAATCTTGTGGTAAGTTTTCTTCAATTTATTGTCATTATTTTTAAAAGTCATTAATTTCTCAACTGGGTTATAATGGAAATCAAATGTGAAACAATAAAAAACTTATTCTTGTATCTAAGAAATGGCTATTAATTATTGTGCAAGCTAGCTTGGCTTTTTTCTGATATTGAGGAACTGTTTCGCCTGCCAATGTTGAAAGCAAAGCTAGATGCTCCATACAAGATTGTTCAAATTAAGATGTTTATCCTCATTTTATAATTTAAAATGGTTTAGTCTTTGAGTCTTTGTGATTCACATAGTGGTACCTTTATTGTGTTAGATGTTTTCTTATGATCTAGTTATGGTTAAGTGAAAGATTAGTGTTTTCTAGATTATGGTTGTGGTTTCCTAGATTCAGGTTCACAATGAACCTTCCAGCATATAGAAAATTCAACAGGAAATTCAAAATTATGAATAACTACATGACAATATTCAACCCTTGTATATTTTTTTTGCACAGCAAAAATCTGATAGTATTAATAATGATTCAGTACTGGGTGTACTGAAAATAACAGATAAATACAAAGGCAGATCCTGCCGAACCCAACTACAAAAGAAAAAAGCACAGTAGCTGGAAACCCAACATCAAACACCCCTTGTATATGTTTCCTACATATGGTTCACAACAAAACTGAGTCCATATTAACACAACAGTCAGAATGATGGATAGTCTGGCAGATGGTAGTACAATAACATAGAGTATAGTTGGTTATGAACTCTCCAACTACAATAGATAGCTTTTGTTGTGTGGTTCTCCCAAGGTTTTTATCATATGGCATCTTTAATTTTTACCTAAAATTCATTTTCCTCTCGTTTCTTGCTAAAATTGAAATGTGTATTGTCTTGCTCATACTCAAACGAAAACCCTTTGATGTCAATGCTTGTCTCCAAAGTTCAAGCTTAGAGTTAACCTCTTCCCTAAATTCTTTAATCAAAATATATCATCCACAAAAGGCATGCATTTAGGGATAATATTTTGTATGTTCTTGGTAAGCATATGTAAAACTAGATTAAACAAGCAAGGACTCAAGGTAAGAGCCGTGACATAAACCCATCCTTACAGAATAGTCCTTTGTCTCATCTACAAGAGTTCTTGTGCTAGTGGTTACTCTATCATTCATTTGCAAATGGATTGTAGATCTTATTAGAGGTGATGCTTTCTCTCCTTTATATGACCTTTCTCTCCTTTTCCTTTATAGATTCTTTTGTTAAAAATAAAGAAGAGTACCACTTAGTAAGAGTACATAGTTTTTTTTTTTAATCTTGGAAGTTGTATAGTCTTACATATACTTGTTTTATTTAGTTCTCTCTGACCGCCATAATTGTCATTGAGAAAACACTGGCTTTCTGACAATTTTGTTTACTTGATTATGGAAAGGTGATAATCAGAATTTGTCTGTATAAGATTATTTGTGGTTACTGTTAAAATTAGATTTCTTTTCTCGGCGCAACATTTTGATTACGTCTTGATGTTTAACTCTAAACTTGGAATGGAAGAATATTGAGGTTTCAGATTATTTGTTTGTTCTGCATGTATTTAACTTTTGATAGCCTGGCTTTGGGACTTAAGGTGTTGGTTTGCTCTATGGTTATCCTGTTTGCAGATGGGTCAGTGGCATACAGCAGATGAATACGATGGACAAGTCCGAGAGATAACCTTCAGATCCCTTTGTAACAGCCCCATGTGCCCTCCGGACACAGCCATGACAGAGTGGCAACATCATGTTCTATCACTAGACAAGAAAAACCTGGTTAGACTGTTGCTTGTATTTACTTATGATGAAATATTAAATTCGTCACTGAGAATATAATGATAACTGATTAATATATTTGTGGTCTGGCTAACTACCTTCGCTTTTGCAACACTTATCCTTTACTTTTGTATCCCCACCCCCACCCCCCTCCCCCAAGAAAAACCTGCGGAGTTCAAAATAACTAATGAAATGTTGTTATGACTTCTCTTAGGTGTTTGAGACTGTGCAACAGGCACATGATGTTCCATTTGGATCCTACTTTGAGGTTAGGGAATACTTAAAATATCTGAATACTCTGCTGTTTTTGCTACATTTTTCTTTTGATATATTATTGTTCCTGTTATCTGATTTGAGTCATTCCATTTGTATATGATTTTTATTCATTGGTTTAATAGAGGCACATATGATCAATCCATTTCTGTTTGACTTTTATTGTTCATTAGTTTAATAGAGACACATGATATGTGTAGTCAAGAAAACTCCCAATTGCACATGAGTGGAAGAGTATGATTCACTGTCACGACCCACTCTTGGACCATGACCGGCACACAAACTATAATTTCTACCTCACACTAAAACACAAATAAAAGATCAACCTAAAGGGATTACCGAAAATCCGGCAGATTTTCCCCTAAAAAGAGGACAAACCACGCGTGCACACACACACACACACATATATATATTTAGATCCAACAATTAGATATCAAGCCCTTGACATAATGTCCAAAACATCAACTAGTAGTAATATAGCTCATACATAGTAATCATCAAAGTGTTTCAAAACATCATAATTACATCATTAACATATCTATAAGGTAGAATCATCTACGTCCCAAAAATAAGGGATTTCCTATATATCTATTTCTAACCCGAATCTCTATAGCTGCATTTTACCAAAGTTACCAAAATATACTCTCCATCATATGCAATGGAGGCCTACCAAAAGATGACTAAAATCCTGGGTAAGACAGCAAATCCCAGGAAGTCAGTTACTCAACCACCTGTGAATCTGAGGGGAAAAAGGAAAAAAATGGGATAATTCACGAAGATTTAGTGAGAGCATAAAATACAAAGTGATTAGGAAAGAGAAAGCAAACATAGCACGAGTTTTTTTTTGTCCCTCATTTAAAAAGAACTTAAATGATGTTTAATAAAAGCAATAATATATACAACTCACTTTTGCAAAAACTAATATTTACTCCCTTGAAAATTCATTTGAAATATAATCAAGTCAAAATCAAGAATAACAAACTTGACTCCAATTTAAAAACCACGTTATCTCTTCGTTGTGGTAAACGGAAAGAAAAACACACTACATTGTAGCAAACAGAAAAACATGCTACTACAGTACATTATCTATTTGTTGTAGCAAACGGTAGCAAATCACATAATCCACAATAAGAAGCCAATTTCACATTTAAACTACATTATCAAACTATTAAAATATTCATTAAACCATTAAGGATCACAAGGAATCAAGTTCCAACCAAGTAAAATAAATATTATACTACATTCTCAAGTGCTCATAGAAACCATAATCACCAAAACAGCTTACTTTAAAATTTAGTTGCTTCTCCTAAAAATAGTTAAAAGTTCCCCTAAGCAGGATTAACTACTTACAACTAAAGAGAACACAATCAACCACCGTATTTTTCACAAAATCTAAGCATTAAAACAAAAAGAACAAAAGGTTAGGCAAAATCCCCACTTGAAGATTTGAAGTGAGGAAAACTTTACACTTACTCTCTTAGCTTTTGTTGATTTCAAATGACACATATATATATACAAGATACATAAGAGAGAGAAGGACAGCTGACAGTGACACCACACTGCTACCTTCTGAATTCAGTAAGATAACAAGCAACCATACATAAAATAATACTAAATATTCAACACTCCCCCTCAAGCTGGAGCATATAAGGACATTGGAAGAGAGAGATGAGAGAGAGAGGTAGAGAGAGAGAGACACGGGGTGGGGGAGAGATAGGCTTAGAGATCACGCAGTAGTGAGAAGCAGAGAGAGCCTAGGGGAGGATTCTCATACCCAGGATACAATGGAAGAGACAAGCAAAACGCAATCTTCAACTGGAGGGATCACAAGGACATCTCATCCTTTTATTTCACTCGGTTCTCGGATGACATTACAGAAAAGGAGTTGTGGTACACTTCAAAAAGTGGGGGGATGTGAAGGAAATATTCATACCAAACAGAAGAAACTACAACGGGGGACGATACGGTTTTGTTAGATTCAAAGGGGTTAATGATGCTAACTACTTGGCAAAACAGCTGGACAAAATCGTTATCGGGGGATTGAAGTTATATGTTAACATTCCAAGGCATGGCAGGGAGATGCAAAGAAAGGGGGCTTCAGGGAACAAACAAAAGAACTACGCTGGGAGCAATCAGGTTGAAATACATGGAGATGCAGGACAGAATGGTGTCAAGCAGGGATCATATGCGGCGGCATTGTTAAGAAATATCAGAAACATGGGACAAAGGCCAACTTACCGCAGCCAGGTGCAAAGACATCAGGCTTCTTCATCATCAGTGCACCTCGACATAGGACTGGAAGAAAACAACTGGTTGAAAGATGCGTGGGTTGGGCGTCTAAGAAATCTTGCCATGTTTGATAGACTGGAGGAGGAGATACTGTGGGAGACAGGAATGGACTTATCAACTAAGTATATAGGGGGCGACCTAGTACTTCTACTCACTGATGAGAGAGCAGCACAAGTCATGAATGGCGGCCAATATGGTGGTGCACTATTGTTCTATTCTATGGAGAAATGGAGCCCAAGCATACGCACAAGCTACAGGCTGACATGGGTGCAGTGTTGGGGTATCCCACTTCAGGCTTGGGATATGAGACACTCCAGAAGATACTAGTAGCGTTGGGGGAAACGGTAGACATGGATGACGACACAGAGGATAAATGCATGCTGGACAAAGCTCGGGTGCTCGTTAAAACCCCATGGAGCCCGACGATAAGGCATACGGTTGACATCGGCATAGGCGCTGAATGTTTTCAGGTGTTTGTAGTGGAGGAGTGCGGCGGCGGCGACAACCAGCATTGAAGAGGTGGAGGCAGCTCCAGCGGCTCATCGGAGGAGATAGATTTCGATGACAGCCACCTCGGAAACTTCACTCCAAGATCGACAACCTCTCTGGGCATGGTAGGTGACATGCAAGACCCAACGGCACCGAAAAAGGCAGCTGAACCACGCGGGATCAGCGACTCGCGCACCACCGCCATCGTTGACCTCGGAGGGAGCTTATTATCCGGTGGACAATGGGAGCGAAATCACCCACTGGGTAATGCTACTAAACCATGGATCCTACGCAAGCCTCCACAGGTCACGTCAGATGATCAGTCGAGGCAGCTAAGGCATAAGGCAACGGTCACCTACCTTCCTAACAACACACTCAAACAAGGAGGATGTCAGTGTGTCGGGACTGCAAACCGTGAAGACAAAGGGAACCTAGGACATGAAAAAGGCAAAAATGAAAAAGGAGAAGGCAGCGGGGTGAGAGAGATACAGATGGCAAAGGCAAAAGCAAGCGGTGACGTGGAGGCAACATGCGAGGTGGCAGTCACCCAAACCTTGTGTCTCGGAAGTGAGAACTCTGAATTTCAAAATTGCAATGGGCAGGAGACATATGAGGCAGAAAGAAAAAATTACTCAAGCAAGGAGGGGGATAACACTCACGTGGAGGAAAGTGGGCCAGAAATTGGGCCCAATATAAATGTGGGGTTTTCTAGTTACACCCCTACACAGGCCACACAACTTTCGGGCCTTACTCCACAAAACACCAAAAGAGGATCTAAAGAGGGTGGCAGGTATACTCTAGACAGAGGTATCAAAAGAAATTAAATTTGGGCCAGCCTTTGGATACTCCACCGAAAGACACAGCAGAAGAAATGGTCAACTTGCATCCTTTCCAAATAGAGGATTTGCCTCATCATGGGCCTGCCACCAACATAGACACTGTCCTGAATCTACACTCAGCAACACACAATGAAGGCCCAGAAGACATGTTGGAACCTCAACAGACTCACGAAGCCATCAACATTTGGAATACGACTAAGCAATTGGGTGCTACAGGGGGAGACGAACAACACATAATCATTGAAAAATTAAAGAAAATGGAGAAAAGAGACAAGGAGGAAGCAGAGAGGTTGGGAGATACCAGTAGATGCCCATGAATATTATATCATACAATGTCAGGGGTTTAAGGAGGGAGTAAAATGGGCAGCTATCCGAAGATTGATCAAGAAGGAGAATGTAGACATGGTATGCCTGCAGGAGACAAAGAAGGCAGCGATTGATAAAGCTATGTGCCAATCATTATGGGGGGAAGCTGAGGTCTGTTGGGAATTGCAACCTGCTAACAACACAGCAGGAGGCATCTTGTGTTTGTGGAGTGGAAGGACATTCAAGCTACAAAGGAAAGTCATTGGCAATGGATTTATTCTACTCACAGGAGAATGGATTAGGGAGGCACAACAAGTCAACATAATTACTATATATTCCCCAACTGAAATCCAAAATAAGAGGTCATTGTGGGAGCATGTAAGGCAGCAGAAACACTCATTGTCCGGGGACCTTTGGTGTATTTGTGGTGACTTCAACAGCATAAGAGAACCAGCTGAAAGGTTCGGCATAAGTCAAAGGGACCCAGGGAACAACACCATCAAAGAGTTCAATGATTGGATAAATGATCTGGAGGTAGTTGAGGCACCTTGGCTGGGAAGGAAATTCACCTGGGTCAGACTAAATGGAACCTCCAGGAGTAAGCTTGACAGGTTCCTGCTCTCCCCTGAATGGCTGGACAAATGGCCTGCAAGCACTCAAATCACCTTACCCAGAAACTTTTCAGACCATTGTCCACTATTGCTTAGGTCCATATCAATTGATTGGGGTCCTAAACCTTTTAGGATTTTAGATTGCTGGCTATCAAACAAATCTTTCAAAGAAACTGTGTACAATTGCTAGTCTTCTATTCAGCAACAGGGTTGGAGAGGGTATGTTCTCAAAGAAAAAATAAAAAGACTCAAACAAAGGCTGAAAATCTGGAATAAGGAGAGCTATGGAGACACTTACAAGAAGGTCAAGAAGTTAGAAGATGAATTAAATAAAGTGGAGGAGGATTCAATTCAAAGACAGCTTTCTAACCAAGAGGAGACAAAAAGGAGACAATTACAGGAAGTTCTATGGGTGGCTGCACAAGCTCATGAATCGTTATTGAGACAGAAAGCGAGGTCAAGATGGATCAAGCAAGGAGATTGCAATTCACGCTACTTCTTCTTGATGATGAATGCTAATCGAAGGCACAACTCTCTAAAGGGAGCCATGATTGATGGAATTTGGACCGATGACCCATATAAGGTTAAGGAGGAAGTAAGATCATTCTTTTCAAAAAGATTTCAAGAAGCAGATGAACAACGACCTAGGCTGGATGGAGTTTGCTTTCAGTCAATCAGCCTGCAACATAATGACATGTTGATAGCACCATTTCAAGAAGAGGAAGTAAAATAGGCTGTATGGGATTGTGGGAGTGATAAAAGCCCAGACCCTGATGGAATGAACTTTAAATTCATCAAACAGTTCTGGCAACTAATTAAACCTGATGTTCTTCGTTTTCTAGACGAATTTCATGCTAATGGAGTGTTCCTAAGGGGCTGCAATGCATCCTTCATAGCTTTAATCCCTAAGGTGGCTGACCCTCAATTCTTGAATGACTATAGACCCATCTCATTAATAGGCTGTATGTACAAGATTGTCTCTAAGGTGCTGGCTAAAAGAATGAAGAAGGTGATGTCCTTTATTGTAGATGAGACACAATCTGCTTTTATTGAAGGAAGACATCTACTACATAGTGTCCTCATTGCAAATAAGGTGATTGAAGAGGCCAAAAGAAGCAGTCAACCTTGCCTTGAGTTCAAAGTAGACTACGAGAAGGCTTATGACTCTGTGTCTTGGAATTTTCTGTTATATTTGCTGGAAAGAACAGGATTCAGTTCCAAATGGATCAAATGGATTGCGGGGTGTTTGAAATCTGCGTCTATTTCGTTTTTGGTCAATGGTAGCCCTACAACTGAATTCTATCCTAAACGGGGTCTGAGGCAAGGGGATCCACTAGCACCCTTCCTATTCAATGTGGTAGCTGAAGCTTTGAATGGGCTGTTGCGGAGAGCCAAGGAGGAAAATTTGTATAAAGGCTTCAAGGTAGGATCCAACAATGTGGATGTTATCCTACAGTATGCAGACGACACAATCTTCCTAGGGGAGGCAACTATGGAGAATGTAAAGGCCATTAAAACTATTTTGAGGACGTTTGAACTTGTGTCAGGCTTAAAAATAAATTTTGTAAAAAGTAGCTTTGGAGCTTTTGGTGTAACGACTCAATGGAAGCAACAGGCAGCCAAATATTTGAATTGTGGGTTGCTGACTTTTCCTCTTGTTTACCTGGGTATACCAATAGGGGCCAACCCAAGGCAAAGGCATATGTGGGATTCCATTATTCAGAAATGTGATCGAAAATTAGGAAAGTGGAAACAGAGACATATCTTTTGGGGGGAGAGTGACATTAATAAAATCAGTGTTAACATCGATTCCCATCTACTTTCTTTCTTTTTTCAGGGTTCCTAAAGCAGTGGTGGATAGGCTGGTGAGAATACAACGCCGCTTCATGTGGGGAGGTGCAGCTGACCAAGCTAAGATTCCTTGGATCAGTTGGGAAGTAGTATGCTTACCAAAAGAAAAGGAGGGCTTGGGCATCGAGGACATCAACAACTTCAACCTTGCATTGCTCGGCAAATGGAAGTGGAATCTCATGCAAAATCAAGGAGAACTATGGACTAGGGTATTAGAATCCAAATATGGTGGTTGGAGGGGTTTGATGGATGCAAATTCAGCAGCTCATGAATCAATCTGGTGGAGAGATTTAAAAAAGGTTTTCCTTCATTCTCACCAGGGGCAGCTAATCACTACTGGGATGCAATGGAGGGTTCGAAGTGGAGATAAAATCAAATTCTGGGAGGATAGGTGGCTAGGTGGGGAGGATTCATTGGCAGGAAAATATCCTAGACTATACCGGATATCATCACAGTATCATCAGCTTGTTTGTCAGATGGGAAGTCATAAGGACAGTGGTTGGGAGTGGAATTTCACCTGGAGAAGGTCACTATTCGACAGTGAAATTGACAGCCATGAGAGAGGTTGATGGTAAGGTCATACAGTAACAAGGATTCAACGAGGGGGAGTGGAGTGCAGACCCAACAGGCCAATACTCAACACGTAATGCATATCAAATGCTAGAGGAGGAGGCAGCTGTGGGTAGTCAAGAGGAATGCTTTGTGGAATTGTGGAGATTAAAGATACCAAGCAGAATAGCAGTTTTTGGGTGGAGGCTACTTAGAGACAGACTACCTACCAGACAAAATCTACAGAGAAGGCAAGTGCAACTCACAGACACGCTTTGTCCTTTCTGCAAAAATGCAGAAGAGGATGCATCACATTTATTCTTCCACTGCAGCAAAATCCAACCCCTGTGGTGGGAAACCATGTCATGGCTACATTTACAAGGTGCTTTTCCTCTAATTCCAAAACACCATTTTCTTCAACACACAGGTGTTCAAGTGGATGTTGTAAGGTTCAAAAGATGGCATTGCTGGTGGTTAGCTTTAACATGGTCTATTTGGAAGCTCCGAAATAGCATAGTGTTCTCTAATGCAACCTTCAATGCTAATAAACTGCTCGAAGATGCTACATTCCTCATCTGGACGTGGCTAAGGGGTTTTGGAAAAGATTTCACCATCCATTTTAACCAATTGTCAAGTAGTATTAGTCAAGGTTTCTGTATCAGTAGAGGCTAGAACAATGTGCAGGACAACATATGTATATTTAATTTATTCCTTACTTTGGTTCTCCTTTAGACTAGGACTGTCTGTCTGTGGAACCAGCAGTAAGGTATAACATATATGTATATCAGTACCTCTGGTACTGCATTTTATATATCTAATATATTATCTTTGTCGATAAAAAAAAAAAGCTGGAGCATATAAATCATATGCACCAAGCTTGGAACATATAGACTGAATCCTAGGTCTTCTTAAGGACTTAGTCAAAATATCCGCTAGCTGATCATTAGAACTAATGAACTCAGTGACAATCTCCTTGGACAGAAGTTTCTCTCGAATGAAATGACAATCAATCTTTATGTGCTTAGTCCTTTCATGAAAGACTGGATTTGAAGCGATATGAAAAGCAGCCTGATTATCACAATACAACTTCATTTGCACCACTTCACAGAATCTCAATTCTTGGAGAAATTGCTTAATCCACATGAGTTCACATGTAACCATAGTCATAGATCGATATTCAGCTTCTGCATTGGACCGAGCAACAGCAGTTTGCTTCTTGCTTTTCCAAGAGATAATATTCCCTCCAATGAAGACACAATAACCTAATGTGGACCTCCTATCCATGGGACAACCAACCCAATCAGCATCACAATATCCCGATAGTTGTGTATTACCGTTGTCTTCATACAACAAACCTTGTCCAGGGGCTCTCTTAACATATATGAGAATACGCATGACAGTATTCCAATGGTCCAAATGAGGATTTTGCATAAATTGGCTAACCACTCCCACAGCAAAGGAGATATTAGGTCTTGTAATGGTGAGATAAATGAGTTTTTCCACAAGTCTCCTATATCTCACGGGGTCAGGATAAACTTCACTCTGATCTGCCATGAGCTTCAGATTTGGATCCATAGGGCTATCAATAGGCCTACAATTTTGCATGCCTGTTTCTTCTAGAATATCAAGAGCATACTTCCTTTGAGAGATCACAACACCATCTCCTGATTGAGCCACCTCGATACCAAGGAAATACTTCAAATATCCCAGATCTTTGGTTTGGAAATGGTTGAATAAGTGCTCTTTTAGCTGGGCAATCTTAGTAGTTTCATTTCCTGTAATCACTATGTCATCAACATAGACCATTAGATAAACACACTTTTCAGGGGATGTATGACAGTAAAAAACAAAATGATCAGCTTCACTTCATTTCAGTCCAAAAAGTTGAACCACATGGCTAAATATACCAAACCAAGTTTGAGGAGATTGCTTCAATCCATAGAGAGATCGGTGAAGCTTACACACAACACCATACTCCCCCTGAGCAACAAACCCAGGAGGTTGCTCCATATAAATATCCTCCTCAAGATCACCATGGAGGAAGGCATTTTTAATATCAAGCTGATGGAGGGGCCAGTGACGTATGGCAGCCATAGCAAGAAACAGACGAACAATAGTGCTTTTGGCTACAGGAGAAAAAGTATCACAGTAATCAAGACCATATATCTGTGTGTAGCCTTTAGCTACCAAGCGAGTCTTAAGCTGATCAACGTCACCATTGGGCCCAACTTTGACAGTATAGACCCATCTACAACCCACAATTGTCTTGTCAGGAGAAAGGGGAACAAGTTCTCAAGTATCATTATTTTCAAGAGCCTGCATTTCACCAATTATAACTTGTTGCCAGCCAGGATGATCAAGTGCCTCATAGACATTGGAAGGAATAGTAAGGGAAGATAATGAGAAAACAAAGGAAGCATATGAAGGAGACAAACAGTGATAACTTAAGAAATTATAAATAGGATGAGGATTATGAGTAGAGCGAATACCTTTCCTGATGGCAATGGACCAATCTGAGTCAGAATGATGAGAAGAGGTGGAAGGAGAAGAAGGATCCATGAGTTGAGGACTGGTTGAAGAAGGATGAGGATCACGAGGAGAAGCTTCAGGCACTATAGATCCAACTTGCCTTGTCCTGCATTGAATAAGAGGTGGAGAAGCAACTTCAGGTGAATTTGGTGGAGAAGATGGGACAACATTGACATTTTGATTTGAGTTACCTAGAGGACAAGGAGAAGGAATTGGAAGTACTTCCTGGAGAGAAGAAGGATGGTCCACGAAGGGTGTGTCTTCAAAGAAGGTTACATCTGCAGACATATAGTACCGTTTTGTGGTTGGAGAGTAACACTTGTAGCCCTTTTGAAGACGAGAATAACCCAAAAAGATACTTTTGACTGACCTAGCAGAAAGTTTGTCTAAACCAGGAGACAAATCATGGACAAAACAAGTACAACCAAACACTTTAGGAGAAACATGAAATAATGGATCATGAGGGAAGACAATTGAGTGAGGGATTTGGTTTTCAAGGGAAGAAGAAGGCATCATATTAATTAGGAAACAAGCAATAAGTATTGCATCTCCCCAATGATGTGTAGGAACATTAGAATTTAGCATTAGGGAACGTGCAGTTTCAAGGAGATGACGATTCTTCATTTCTGCTATACCATTTTGTTGTGGTGTGTGAGGACATGTGGATTGATGTAGGATACCTTTGGAAGATAAAAAAGAAGAGAGATCATGAGAGAAATACTCTTTAGCATTATCAATTCTGAAGATCTTAATTGTTTTTCCAAATTGATTCTCAATCTCATTGTAGAACGACATGAATAAAGGAAAAAGTTCAGATTTGTCTTTCATTAAATAAATCCTAGTACATCTGGAGAATTCATCAATGAAGGTTACAAAATATCGAAAACCAAAAGATGTAACACGACTTGGTCCCCAAATATTCGAATGAATGGTAGAGAAAGCCGAGTTACATCTTTGTACAGTTTGAGAAAATGATGACCTAACATGTTTTTCTAATTGACAAGACTCACACTCTAAGACTTGAAGATTCTTAAGACTAGGAACCATCATCTTCAGTTTTGGTAAACTTGGGTGACCCAAACGATCATGCAAAAGTTTGGGTTTTGAAGTTGCAAAACAGGACATAGGTAGGTTGGATTCTAAATAGTAAAGTCCTCGTAATTCACATTCTTCTCCAATCAGTCGGCCGTCCCATGTTCCTAAATAACAAAAGAACTAACAGTAAAGGTTACTGATCAATTTAATGAACGAGTCAACTGACTTAATGAGATTAGATTATAGGGACACTGAGAAATGAATAATACAGAATTCAATTTCAAAGAGGGAGATAATGAAACTTGACCTCTTCCTTGAGACGCAATCTTGGAGCCATTAGCTACAGTAACAAGGTGAGGAATTTTTGGAGAGGAAAAGGATGAAAAAGAGGACTTATTACCAGAAATATGATTAAAGGAACTTGAGTCGAGTATCCAAGGACTAGGACCTTCCATGGCTTGAGAGATACATGTTGTTGAAAAACATGGTACAGGTGTAGATTGAGCTTGATTGTTGGGTTTCTCGGATTTGAGCTTCAAATACTCTTGATACTCCTCATCAGAGAACCTAGACTCTGATTTCTCTAACCTAGAAACCTACGCTACCTTGTCAGGAAAGCCATGCAACGAATAACAATTCTCTTGGGTGTGACCCATCCTTTTGCAGTAAGTGCAATGAGGACGTTCACCCCTTCCACTGCAGCCTCCTTTATTGTTGCGGCCTCCTCCTCTCCCACGATGTGCAACCATGGCTGATGTTTCCACAACATCAGAAGGGTTTTCATCCTTTAATACATGAGGCACGCGAAGAAGTCTAGTGATGAGGGAATCCATTGATGGAACTTGGTCCCCAGCAAGGACTTGATCATGCACATGATCAAAGTCTGAATGTAAGCTTCTCAAGATGAGGACCATGTAGAATTTGTCCAGTTTTTTGTTCACTTCTTCCAATGAAACAGCCACAAGAAACTTTCTCAACTCTTCCACTGCAGCCCGAGCCTTACCTACATGTGCAATCATGTCATGGTTGGTTTGCTTGAGGGCTGTAACCTTCATGGTTGCATCAAACAAGCTTTGGATATCATTAGCAAAGATTTCTTGGGCCTTCTTCCAAAAGGAGCGACAAGTTTTGAATGACCTAAGGATTTCCAAAATATCTGGCTCAACTAATTGCCATAGCACAGCACAGAGTTGATAGTCAAGCTTTTTTCACTCAAGTTTTTTGTCGCTTGGAACAATGTCAACACCTTTCTCCAAGTGGTCATGGTGTCCTTGATCGACAAACCACAACTCCACTGAAGCAGACCAAGACAAATAATTCTTCCAATTGAGTTTTGCAGTTGTGATGGTTGGGGTTCTAGAAAAGGAGAAAGCAAGTCCAGCAAAAGCCATTTTTGATCAATACGGAAACCCTAATGAAAAAGGATAGAAGAAAGCACACGGGCTGACACAAAAACTTGCTGAACCTGAAACGTGCTCAGGAAAGGACGACGAAGCTGCTGGGACAAGTCGGGTGAGCTTCCGATGACGGGACGGCGACGCGTGGACTTCACGTGCCGAAAATCGCACGAGACGGTGAGAGCGCGTGGAGGCTCCGTTGGCAGCGCGACTTCCAGGGGTGGTCACGCTTTTCAAGGCGAACCTAACCCTGGTCTCGCCAGAGAAAATGGCGGCCGGAGATGACGGCGAGGGCGGACGGTGAACAGAATCCGCTCTGATGCCAACTTGAAGATTTGAAGAAGTGAGGAAAACTTTTCACTCACTCTCTTAGCTTTTATTGATTTCAAATGACATATATATATACAAGATACATAAGAGAGAGAAGGACAGCTGACAGTGACACCACACTACTGCCTTTTGAATTCAGCAAGATAACAAGCAACCATACATAAAATAATACTAAATATTCAACACCCCAAATTTAGCATGCTTAGGGTTTTGAGAAAATCACAATAATCCTTCTATTTAATTATTCCAACCCCTCTCACACAACCCATAACTAATCTATGTCGTAAAAATACTCATCTATCTCAATGGGTTATGGAATTACCTCAAGAAGCTCAAATAGAGAATTTGGGTATTGTTCCCTTCTACTCCAACCACCTTCCCATGCTTGAGAGTGCCACAAGAGTGCAAGGAACTTGATGAATTTTGGAACAATGAAGGAAAAAGAGTGGAAGAATGAGAGAAGAAAATGATGCAAATGGGGATGGAGGACTCGAGGGATGGGGGTGTGGGTTCTAAAAAGGAAGGGAATTAGGAAAGTGAGGGGGGGGGGGGGATATGTTTATATTATTATTATATAATATTTTTTTTCCTTCTCTTTCAGTATACGGTGTGTTTCACATACACTGCTTATTATTGTAAATTTAAAAACACACCGCTTATTATTGTTAATTTAAACCTTAATCTTTAACGTGTGGCTGAGGAAGGAACAAAAAATTGCTAAACATGCCTACTTATTGCGAATTAATCTATTATCTTAGCCTCTGAAGGCACATTGGTTTTGCACATAAAAGTGGTTAGCACGTCTAAAATGAGTGTGAAGCTGTAACCGATCAAACGCTTGTATTCTACCTTTTGTTATGGTGTACAATGCCAACTGGAAAGGGAAGGATTGTTGGCCTTTTAAGTATTAATGTAAAAACTTACTATATCAGCCTTCTTTTAAGGTGTTCATTTGTGACTTCCTATCAAAAGGGAGAAAGAACAGGTTCTACACTTTTAAAATACTTGTTTTAAAAATCATAGATGGCTACACCTCTTGTAATTGGAAGGACTAAAGTTGGTCATTAAGGTATGAAATATTGAAATAAAATAAAAAAAAAACATGCCTATAATTGTCCCTTCATTAATCCGTGATTTGTTTGTCTCCTGACATATATATTCTAATATTATTAGAATTGTTCTGATAAAACATGGTGTTATGTTCTTGGTCCAATAGGTACACTGTAAATGGAGCTTGGAGACAATTAATGAAATCTCATGTACTCTGGACATAAAAGTCGGTAAGTTGTGGTTGAAACTCCTCAATATTGTCCCATTTTACTTATTCCTCATTTAAGTCTGTCATTGATGATGCGGTCCTCTGCTAATCACCAACCTCAAATAAGTGTTAACTATGAAAACCCATGATATTATTTGCTTTTTGGGTTATTTTCATGATTTTGCCCCTTTTCTTTCATCAGAACAGCCTGTATGATTTAAAACCATGTTCGCAGCTAAGCTTTATTCACACAGCACTCACTGCTTGCCAGCGTTTCCAGGCACACCCTTTTCTCATTTACACACATTCTCTTCTGTTGATTTTTCGGCAAGTCTTCTGAATAGAGAAAGTCTGTGTGCTTCCTCTACTCCTTTTCCTTTGCTCACCCTTCCGGGTTTTTTTTTCTTCCTTTTTTGTGGGTGGATGTGTTTTTTGTCTTCATTCTGCTGTACCAACTCAAACTTATGTTCTACCTTTGTGTTGTGTTCTGTTCTGATTCGTGATTTTTTTTTTTTTTATCTTGACTTCAATTTTATGTACTACCTTTGTGTTCTGTACAGCCATCCTACCTCACTAAAGCAATTTTGGGATTGGCTACTCTGCCACTGATCTTGGCATTGATAACTAGATACAAATACTATGATTACCATGTTAGAATCAGGGACAAGCTAGAATTCTCTCAGGACTTGGCCAATGTGAAAAACATTAGGGAAATATTAAAGTAATAAACAAAACCTGGGTTCATTCGCTTCCTTCACTGTTTTTGCAGGTGCGCATTTCAAGAAATGGTGTGTTATGCAATCCAAAATAAAGTCAGGGGCAGTCAATGAGGTTGGTAGATCTTTTGTTGACAGAGTTATTGCATGTATATAGTAGTTCCTTCAAATTGCTGGTATCAGCAGCTTTTAATTAATAAAAAATATTTGTTGTTTAACAATGTAGTACAAGAAAGAAGTTGATGTGATGTTAGATGTTGCTCGGTCGTATATAAAATCAAATACTCCTAATGATGAGGACGATAAGGCCTCTTCGCCCCCTGCAGCGACAGTGGAAAGCTAATATTTTTTGGCAACCTCAGATTAGGATTTTATTTATCTGTGCTATATTGTAACCTTTTTTTTTTTTGGTTATTTTTGGCAACCTCAGATTAGGATTTTATTTAGGAAATATATGTATATTTTGATTGCAATGGGATTTTGTTTTGTGTATCATCTCCGTTGGTAACTATCAGCTTGTCAGAGGGGGGATTCTGGTGCTCTATTTTTCTTCTGGAAACGCTTCTGTGGAAAATGAAAATTTCTTTATAGTGCCTTTGATTACTAATAATAAGGTTTTGCCTTTCAAGAAAAGTTATCGTATGATCTAGCACTCCTGTTGATAAAGAATTGTCTTGTAGAGCAGTTCTCAAGATTGGTGTGTATGTTACCATTTTTCTTTCTGCCACACTTGTAAATAATATAGTGACCGCTGCCCTTTTTCCTCAAAGGCCAGAATTGCATGTATGTGAGAATGAATATTGGGAAATTCTTTTGTTTCGAACTAGCAGCTGCAACAGTTAACGGATGTGCTCAACTCAAAGCTGTTAGAAAGTCCCACTGGGGATGTGTTTTAAGCCAGTTCTACTTGATGAAGTTTACTGGCGCAACGTTAACGATTGTTATGTAACAGAAGTTTTGAGTAAGCTTAGAAGTTATCACCTGCATTATTTGACCAAAAGAATATCTATAAGGCTTTTATTTAATATTTTAAATAGTTATTATTATTAACGTGAAAAAAACACTGAAATATCTCTTTTTTTTACTCTAATATAAAGTGTGAAATGGATATCTAAGTGTAACTTTTCTATAACCAGCAACTAGTTACTCTGCAAGGACATCCCTAGTATTTAAAGGGACTCTAATTTCAACACCTTATACTTCTTTTACATTATTTCAATTTTGGCGGATTAATAGTAGAGTATTAGAGACGAGTGTGTTTACATGTATTTTGAGATTTAATTATCTAAAAGGATATCAAAGTATATATGAGGACTTTCTTATATCAACACTTTACACTTTGAAATTTGGGAAACTAAGGGAGAGATAAACTGTTTAAAGGTGTATGATAGCTATTTAATTTAAGTAAAAAAGTGTGAAAATGGTTCAATAAAATACTTTATAATTAACATTATTGGTGTAAGTAGATAAAATAGAAGAGTGAGTACTGCGTACCAGAAAGTAGAGGACTTTGAATGGTAGATTAGATTGAAAAACTTGTACGCTACAATAGTTGAGGTTGATATTGTTTTCGATTAGTTGAAGTGAAAGGAGTGTGTATTAAACATAATTCCAAATTGTTATCTAGAGAACAACATGCATTCTTGATAACTTAATCCAGAATTAGGTTTGCATAATGTCAGAAGAGCCAACCCATAACGCTACAATTTTTTTTCTATTCTAGATTGTGAATCAAGAGATATAAGCAAATCTAAAAACAAATTATGGGGTGACCGGTGGAGGATAGAGATGGGCAAAATAGATAAATGAAAGGGTGTTGCTAGGTGCACCCAACATTTTTTTAAAATATCAAAAATGTCCCTGTGCTTTTTTTTGCATCTGTGATGAGTGTGTGTGAGGGTGGTCCGTAAATCATACGGATCAAGTTGATCCGTATGTTGATATTAAACATACGGATCAACTTGATCCATAAGGCTTCTACGAATCAAGCTAATCCGTATTGTTCCATAAAAGACTTACGAATTAAGTTGATTCGTAAAAGGTTTAGGATCAACTTGATCCGTAAGCCTTTTTACGAAAAAATACGGATAAACTTGATCCATAGAAGCCTTACGGATCAACTTGATCCGTAAAAGGCTTATGGATCAAGTTGATCCGTAAGCCTTTTACGGATCAACTTAAATGGCTTACGGATCAAGGGTATTTTTGTTATTTCACCTTAAGTGCTGGGTGCACCTAGCAACACCCTAAATCAAATTGAACTGTAAAAAAAGTTTGAGTGAACTAAGTGAATTGGGTAACAATTTGGACGAACTAATGGAACTGGGTAATAGTTTAGATGAATTAAATCAAATTGCTTTGAACTACTTTTAACTGCTTTGAATTATTTGAATTGCTCTCAATAAGCATCTTATTTTGAAGCAAATTTTCACATTTTTTTAATTTCATAGGTTACAATTTAGAGTTGGTTCAAGTAACGGTTTAGGAGCAATTCAACTTTAAAAAACTGATCTATAGAACAATTTAGTTTAATTTTTTATTCAAAACAATTTAGCCTTTTTAAGAATGGTTCAGTTCAATTTTTTTTAACAGCCCTACGGGAGAGCGAGGGAGCCACCCATGAGACAGAGGCACTAAAGGCTGAGAGGAACGTATAAAAAAGGTAAGGGTACTATTAGAATTTTCAAAATTATGGAGATGCAAGTAGTAAATTGGGGTGCAGGAAGTAGTTTTCCCCTAGATTTCATATGTTATGTGAAACATGGGCCTGGAGCCCATATAGTGAAGCCTAACATGACAGAGCGTGAGGACCATGCCCATGGAACGAAGTAACTAACCCAGTCCCTTGACTTGGCTTTCTGGTTCGATTCGATGCGATTCTCGGAGATGAAGAAGGGCTTGATGCATAGCTATGGCGTTGCTGTGATTGTGTTGGCTTTGAGTTTGTGTTTGGGTTCATCATCGGAGCAATTAAGTTCACGAGAATGCGAGAATCTCGGTTTCACCGGACTCGCCTTGTGCTCCGACTGCAACACTCTCTCCGAGTACGTCAAGGACAAAGGTCTATTCCATTTCGAATCTCTCTCTCTCTCACACAATTTTCATTCAGAAGCAATTTTGTTTTGTTCTATGCCTTTTCGATTTCACTGTTATTATGTCGCTCGGAGAAGCGCGATTAGAATCGCGTTTAGGTTAGTTAGGTTACTGTCTCAATTACGAAGAGTGTTGTACTAAGCTCGAAATTCGGTTGCAGAGTTGGTATCGGATTGTTTCAAGTGTTGCACCGAAGACTCCAACGATGCCACTACCAAGGTATGAATATGATCCATCCGAAAATGATTTACCGATTTTGCTTTGTGATTGAAATGAATTGTGACGGTTTAGACCTAAACGAAGCTGGTTGCCAAATAAGTGTATAATTATGCTGCAAACCGTTACTAAATTAATCTTCTAGTGTCGATTAAAAGCATTTTGAAAGGAAGTGTAGTGCCTGCTGAGGTTAAGTGAAAATGAAAATGTAAGGATCTGTTTGGTTTGGAAAAAAAATATGTTTTCTGTTTTCATTCCCGGTTTTATTAATTTACAAACAGGTCACATTTTATTTCCTTTGTTTTTTTGAATATTTTCATAGGAACTAGTTAAACAGCAAAATGTTTTTTTTTTTAACCACTGTTTCATGTGCAAATGTTTGAAAATAAGAAACAAAGTGATAAGAATGCAACTTCTTTTGTAATTATTTGTAATGAGGAGGGAAATGAAAACAATAAACATTTTTTTTTCAAACCAAACATGCTCTAAGGTGGTATTTGGTTTGTTTTTTGTTTTCGTTTGCTGTTGATGTGTTTTTTACAAGTAATTACAAAATTGTTACGTTGGTTTCATGTGATTTCTTATTTTCATGATTTTTCCAAAGGAATAGTGAAAACAACTAAATGCCTGTTTCATCATTTCCTTCACAGCATCTTGAGAAACATGAAACAATGCGAAAATTAGGTGACTTTTTTGTAATGATAAACAAAATATATCAACTGAAAATAAAAAACAAACCAATTGTTACCTAAGAAATGTTATCGTAACACACTCAGAAAAGATGAAAGGAAGACAATATCATTAATTCTTTTAACTTTTAGGTTACTTACTCTGGAGCTGTGTTGGAAGTCTGCATGAGGAAACTTGTTTTCTATCCTGAAGTTGTAAGCTTTATTGAAGATGAAAAAGATCAATTTCCATCAGTTAAAGTTCAATATGTTTTTAACTCTCCACCAAAGCTAATTATGCTGGATGATGCGGGTCAGCAAAAAGAAACAATCAGGTGACACTTATTATATTATCCACAAATGAGTACCTTGCTGACATCTTCTTATTGGAGCCCATCATTGGTTTTCTTTTCTAATTGATACTGTGGCATTGAGTACATTGATTTTTCAAAATTCTTGTATATAACAACCAAATTTTTTACCACTAGGTGGAGTCAGCTACATAGACCAAACAATGTCATAATGTTCTATTGTGAATTTTGTCTATAAAAAAACCTTTGATCTCTAAATCATTCTTGATGTATTCACCTCTAATTTTTCTTTGACCCCCCAATACCTCTTGGGATGTATTTCTATCAGAAGCACAAAACAACATAACTTTGATTAACATTGTAGAATTTTTACAAATGTTTTAAGTTGACTCCCCCAATACCTCTAGGGATAGTATTTCTATGAGAAGCACAAAGCAACATAATTTTGATTAACATTGTAAAAAATTTACAAAGTTGACTGGAAGTAGTCATTGCATTTGCAACATTTATTTACAAGGTTTTGTAGGTCTAGGTAAAACCATACCCATTATGGAATTGATGAGTAACACTAAGCCTGTGGATGTGTGTGTAGCAAGTAGCATATAAGGGAATTTATCTCTCCATTGAAATGCAAGAATCTAGATCTACCAAAAGAAATAACTTATTGAACTTCTGGTTGATGGCTATGTGGATTCCAATGAAACTAAAGCATAAACAAGAATAGCTGCAATGGCTTCAAAATCATTTTTGAATGTGATTTAAAAGCTATGATGCAGCTTCTCTTTACAAAATCATACCTTTTGTGTACTCTAGGAGTTAAAATAATCTCTCTTTTTTTCTTTTGAACGAAAAAGAGTTTTATTTTATTTATATTTATCTTTCTTCCCCCACCCCCTTTTTGTCTCTTGCAGGATTGATAATTGGAAACGTGAGCATATACTGCAGTTCCTCCGAGAGAAGGTGAAGCCTCTGGCTTCTGATTGAGAGAATCTTTGACCCATTCTCTAGCAAGATCTGGACTGTTCCCATTTAACAGAAAAAGAGTGGGAGTATATACAGTGTGACTTAGACAAGTGAATTAAACTTGCCCTGGGTTACAAGTGACCTGAATAACATCAAAATCATCATGATTTGGTCAGTTAAGATAATTCTGGGTTTTGTGACAATTGATTTCAATACGACGGTTTCCTTTTTCCAGATTTTATGGTAGCTGTAAGATGATGTATAAACTGCAGTCTTGTAATATTGAATTGGAGACAAGCATGTTTCAGTGATAATGCGGGAATAGATAATATAATTTCTTTTTTTAAAAAAAAAATGAACTGTCATTTTTCTCAATTAATTTTTCGTGAGCGTCAAATTCATATTTTGTTAAATTGGTGGACACGTGACCAACCATATTGCCCAGTTTTGAACAAATTGTAGATTGTTTGTTATAGCCTTCTGAAGTGTATGTAATTCATGTTGAGTAATCAACATTTTAGAGATTAGAACATAGATGAGGAATTATTCTTCAGCTTGTTACTTGCAACATATGGTTGTTACATAATGTAAGATGATGCAACTGAATAACATATTAAACTAATTTATATTGTCATTCATAGGTATTGAAGAATTCCCTTTGAGAGGCTTAGGTCTAATTTCTATTGTCATTATAGTGTAAGTGTATAACCCTGAATATTAGTTGAAGTTTGCAACATAATCCATATAAGTCTTATAATGGTGATGTGGAGAGGATCATAAATCTTTATCTTAATGATTTTCAACATTTCAGTTAGTAGTTGATTAACAAAATGAATACGATAGTCACTTTAGAAAGCATACATCACCGAAGACTGCAACTGCAAGGGGGAGGAGGCAATGAGTCACTTGACTTAAGGTTGGTTTGGTAGAGAGAAACAGAATTGGAGAAGACATATTTGAATTAAAGTATTATGGTAGAGGTGTGAAATCCATAAATATTTTTGAAAATTTCTCTTCTTTTCTCACATTTTTTACAACCAAACCTACCCTTGGCCTGTATTTGGTTTAAGGGAGCGATTTTGGATTGCAATTGAATTGAGCTGGTTTTGAGTTGAAAGTGGTGGGATGGGTGTTTGTTTTGAGTGATTTTAGGTTACAAGTTTCTTAAAAAATGTGAATCCCATTGACTTAAATTTTCATCCCAAAATGAGATGAGTTGGTGTGAATTTGGGCTCATTGGTAAGAAAAAGATCCGCTCTTTCAAAATTGCTTCTAAGAACTTATGACCACCGATGCCTATATAATTAGTTATTATATTCATATAATTGGTTATGTAAGTCATTAGAACTTTTGAATTTCATAGACTTGATCTCTAATTGACAACATAATCAATTATACTTATAATATAATAGGTATGACACTAGATTGAAATAACATGTCACATAATTAATAGGTTATGTATCCACTAAATTGTTAAAAATTAGATACAATTGATGTCAAGTTTGTAATATAATCAATTATGTTAATAACATAATTTCTGGTCAGATGAAATTGTATAATTAATTATGTAATTTGCATAATCGATTAACAGTATAATTCTAAAATAAAAACTTTATGACCTAATGGGTAGGAACCATTTTATTAGATGGGGTAAAATAATCATTTGCTCCATCTCTATTTTAAAAAAAAATTCTTTTTATTATTTACTTACTATTTTAATTCAAAACATTCATCTATTTTTCACTCTCTCTTATTTCTTTTCATTTTTCACATTTTCATTCATCTTTACCGAACACTACCTTAGTGAAAGAATGCCGATTTTCAATCTCAAACTTTTTTATTTTACCTTTTAAAAAGGACTTTGCCGCCACTAGATTTTGTATATTTTATTAATTAAGAAACAAGCGGTGAGGATGAAAAGTGCACGTAAAACCTTAACTAAAAAATGCCCGTCAATCAACAGGGTGTTGTTGCACATGACATATAGTTGGACGCTTTTAATATGTTACTAGTTTAACCTCTCAAATCAAAGTGACACTTTAAGTTAAGATCAAATAATACGGCGTATCAAGTATAATAAAACCTCGCTTTTATTAACTTAATTATAAAAAATATGGGATATGTATGTAACTAAAATAGGATATGGTACACGTAGGGATTATGATAACAGTGTAATAATTATGATAGAACATGATTCAATGGTTAAATTAATAAAATTTAATTTCTATCAAAAAATCATTTGAGTTTTGACCAAGTTTAATTCCTAGTATCATTTGATCATGTCTTATTCCCCTTGTTTCGTCAACAAATTTAATTATTAAACCTGAATAGACAACCTTTCACGATTCAAAAAGGAAACATTCAAGTGAAAAATCAATTTGATTAGAAAAAGGAAAAGGATAAGAAGGAGAATTGAAGAAGAAATGGATTTGATTCAGAAATTCACAAAACAATTCCTCTTTTCCTTCATTTTATTTCAGTTCCCTACCCAACATCTAATTATCTGTGTCCTGACCAAGGTTTACTTCATATTTTTCCTGTTTCGAATCAATGGAAAAAGTCTTAGCTGTTCTGTTGCTGCCAAATCGAACACATTATTCATCCCATTTATTTAACGTTCAAAGTTTTGAAATAAAACTAAGAAATACTATAATTAGTATTTTAAATTTTATAAAGATTATTGTGTAATTTTTTAACATACGTCTTATTATTTATATTAATTATATTCTCTTTTATAATAAATTGTTAAAAACATAATAATAAAAAACATTGAATGCTTAATTGTTACAGTACTATTAATCAAAATAAGACAAATTTTCTTTTACGTCAGAACTGAGTTGTGGAGGTTGATAACTAGTGTAACAACTCAATGTCCCTTGTGTTTGCTCATCATGCTTTTTTTTTACCACGTTATTATGGTCATGTCATGTCACTAGTGATTGTTACATAGGAGTCTTTCAAATCTTTGAAGCGAAATTAAAAAATTAAGATTTATTTTATATTAAAAAATATATAATAATAATAAATAGAAAAATAAATTGTGTATCTTGATGTGCGTTCTAATACTATAAATATTCACACCGAAATCAATTATCAACTCTTTGATGAATAGAAATTAAACTATTTTCTTACTTTTCAGGTCTAACAAACTTTTCTAGGTTATTTCTGTTTATTTATAACTTTAGAGATATATATGATATATGGAGTTGAACATTTTTTCAAAAAATGAGAAATTTTATTTAAAATAATTTCATATATCTTTATCTTTGTATTTGAAAATAAAAATTATTTTATATCTTTTTTTTTCTCAAGAAACTTTATGATATAATACGATAATTCTCAAATAATCCTGACTAATTACTAATTACATGATCTGATACATTTATATAGCAATAAAATCTTATTCTTATTTTATGGACAATTTCTACATTTATAAAATAATACTCTATGTTTATATTAATTATATTTTTGGTGTTAACAAAGAATATATTAATATTCCACTAAAATATTTATTTAATCAAATCAAATTCTCTAATTTAATTATGAAATAAATTATTTTCTTTTGCAAAGATTAAAACACCCGTTTGTGTGTAATTTCGTATATTTAATACTAAATTGGTAGTAAATTAATAATAATTAATTTAATAAAGTAGGCATCTAATAACATTTCTTGATGTTCGGTAGCATGTAGTAACATCTTTTGTCTTCAAGAACCAATAAAAGAATAATGCAACATTTATTTCTATCATTTACAACTCAATGTTTACTCTAGAGTATAGTATTACTATCAAACTCTAATAAGTTAATACATTATATATAATCAATGAATGACTTAAGAAACTATTTTCTTCTTTCATTCAATTGTCTTGACCAAGCTTAATTCTATCATAGAGCTTAAACTCATTATCTAGGGTTAATGAATTCTTCTTGATTAATCATTAATTCTAGAAGTATTTAATCGTATTCAATATTCATCCAACTAGTGTCATAAGACATTAGGTGTTTGAAATTAAAGTATAATTATTATGATAATCTCATGTCAAAGGAAATTATTATATTTTTGCTTGAAAACTTCCTATTGACATAACAAGGTAATATTTAGAAATTCTTCATTGAGTCAGTTCAATTATCAATGATGATATTCACATATACATCATTTATATATATAATTTATTAAATGAGATATATTAATTTTTATCCAATAAAAATTATTACATATATATTGATCTATCTAATTATTGATGTCCTATTCATAATAATCCTATGGTCAAGAATAATTTAGATTAAAATTAAAAAGAATTTGTTTCTAATTATCATAATCTCTATCATGATAACAAGTTTTTAGTTTTAATCAAGAATTTATCAAATTAATAATTTAATAAATCAACGAATATGATAATGAAATAAAGAATAATTCTTTAGTAGTGAATTAGATCTTGAGCATACACATTTATTCCCAACAATTAGACTAGCCATACAAAAAGTCAACGTAACACTAACTTGAGGACCGTGAATTAATGTCTCTGCCTTTGGCACGCACAAAGTGTGAGTTTCATTCATTTATGCTTACTCAGTCTTAATGACTTCACCACTCTCCTTTTCTCACAAGGCAAAAATCAGCATTCACTATATTCATTCTCTGTCTTTCTCCTTCTTCTTTTTTTCATATTCTATAATTTGGATTCTATCTTGTCTCTGCTTCCAGTTCGTTAGGATTGTGGATTGTGATCACTAGTTCGTTTGCGTTTGTTGATTGTCAATAACGAAAAACATTTAAACACCGGTCGGGTTTATAACTTTGTTGTTCGAAAAAATTCATGCTAGTTGCTTCATGGAGCAATTTATAATTTGTTGACATGCAGTTGTGCACTTATTTTTGTAGATGGGGCAACAGCCTAAAGTGGATTCTCATACCAGTTTGGTCTATCTGATTAAGGTATTTTGTTTTTCTACCAATGTTTACTCTCCGAGCTCTCCTTCCCCGGAGAAAGAAAGATTATTAGGTGATCCAGGATCATCATGATTCCAACTAAATTGAAAAACTTGAATACATGTGATGTAAAGATTGTTAGAGACCATAGACATGTGATGATCTAGACTACCTGATAATTTCTCTAAAGAAGAAAACTTGTCTTGCACTAAGGTTTTTGTGTGTGTATAAATGCATTGGAAGATATTGATGATATTTGGATATCTTCTTAAATTCTCTTTCAAGGTAGAACTATTCACTGCTAAGGATCTCGTTGGTGCTAAGTTAATTGGCAAACCAGATCCTTATGCTGTCATTACATGTGGCAATGAAAAGCGATTCAGGTTTGTTGATCTAGTTTTTTTCCCTCCTTTATTTGAATTTATCTCTCCAAGAAATGGTGGAGCCAGAGGAAAAAAATTGTTAAGAGTTTTGGGGGATGCTTTAGAAAAGAAATTCTATATTCTTATATATAGAAGAAACACACACACATATATGTGAGTAATTTTGCAGAGATTTTGTATATTAAATGGTATACGTGTACAATCAGAATTGACAATAAAGGAGATATAAGGTGGATTGGATGATTAAGGAAGAAGGAAAGAGGGAAAAGATCGTGGGTTCAATCCTCTCTACTAACAAAAACTAACATTTACCGATAAAAAAGAATCGCAATAAAGAATGTGCACTGTCAGAGACTCAGCATGTTTTCTTCTTAGATACAAGTTTTTGCTCAACATTGTTCATTGTGTCCTCATAAGTTGATATTCTGGTGTGCTGATGCAGTTCCATGGTCCCTGGTTCAAGAAATCCAATGTGGGGTGGGGGCAAGGGTGAGGTGTTCAATTTTTCCGTTGATGAACTTCCTGTCCAGGTAGCTGGCTTATCATATATGTTTTGATTTGGATTTTGGAGTAATTATACCAAGTGTTTGCAACTGCTGAAAATGGTTTCAGTGGTTTGTGAGGTTTAATTCTTATCTTAGCAGACTGATGTTGATGTTCAAGCTATTATTGCCATTAAGCACCAAGATTTTATCTTCTAAGAACTTGCTTAGTATTCTTTCTTTCTTCTTTTTTTTTACCTGGATTTATGTTCTCTTAGAGAACAAATAGTTTTATCTACCTCTTAGCTGTACATTTCATGCAATAATGTACATTTTTGGCAGTCAATAATGCTTTATGTAAACTTTTCCATCTATGAATGAATTTTATCTCATTGGCAATGCAATTTATTTACTACCAGCCCTTTGTCTCGAAAGCTCTGGTGTGTGTTATTTCAATGTCACGGTACTATTAATAAAAGAGAGAATGTTGGGGTAGCACCTATTCTGGAAATGATGGTGCAATCTCATCTCAGATGGTTTGGGCATGTGGAGAAGGGATCGGGATTCTCTGCAGTCGGAAATTACCTGCATTCATGCGGTCAACTAATGGTGATCATTTGATGAAGATCAGACGGATGGTACTTTAACTCATAAGTCAGACTTCTGACTTGCAACTGCGTGAATGCGCCAAATCTACCATCTGAATTTGTAGTTTTGTGTTTTCATAATAAATTTAATGCAGCAATACATTTTCTTTTCTAAATTCTCAGACAAAGAAAACAGATGAGAAGAATAATGAAAACAAATATATCTATGCAAATGTAATAATCTTTTGAAGCTAATTATTGTGATCAAACATAATATTTTGAGCATACACTTGGATTGATATCTATAAAGGAATATCAGAATATTTTCATGCCTTTTTTTATTATCAGCAAATGTTAGCTTGTTAGAATGTTAGTTTTGTTAGCAGAGAGAAATGAACCCGTGAGGCTGCGACCTTTCCCCTCTTCCCTTCTTTGTTAACCATCCAATCCACTTCATGCCATACGTCAGTAAAAGCTTCTCAATTGACAGATTAAATCTGTTATGTAGGTTTTCGTTAAACTGACTTCTTTCCCTGCTGGCGTAGCAGATCAATGTCACAATTTATGATTGGTATAAATGTCGGGATAATGCTATTCTTGGTTCAGTGACTGTTCCACTTAAAAGCAATGGTCAAACTGGTCCAGTGTGGCATACTTTAGATAGCCCATCAGGGAAGGTAATTCCTGCTGTTAGAAGAAATTTTGTTTGGTTTCAAAGTTTTTGTTTGTCTTGTTTTTTTATTATTGGCAAATGTTAGTTTGTTAGAAATGCCGGCGGGAGATTCGAACCCTCGACCACTCTTCCCTTCCTTCTGTTACATAGTTTTGTTTGTCTTGTAGTTCTAATACTTTTTTATGTCGAAAAATATCATTATTAATATGTAACTGAATGTCAGGTTTCTCTTCAAATAGAAACAAAAAAACTACCTGCAAATGTTTCTAGGTGAGCCTTTTGGTTTCATATTTGTTTTTCAAAAAAATGTGTATTATGTTGGTCCAAGATATTTGGGTGCTGTTATTATCATCATATATTGGTCTATTTCTTATAGTCATTGATTGACTGGACTGATAGGATACATTGTTATGGAGAAGCCACTGTAGTCCATCAAAAGCCAGGGCCTCTTCAAACTATATTTGATCTTCATTCTGACGAGGTTACTGACAGAAACTAAACTTGTTTATTTCTGGTTATTGATTACCAATGTGCAGTTTTTTTCATAGGTCATATATACACAGAAATAAAAGATATGAATGTGTGCAACTGTACTTTTGTTCTATAGTGTTTGCAGATCTAACAAGTGAAGTATATTTATCAGGTTATTGATCATAGATATATTTGTGCACTTGAGACGTCATTCTTGTACCAAGGTGATATGTATGTCTCAGCATGGAACATTTGTTTCTATTCCAATATGTTCTCAAAGGAAATGAAGGTCAGATTATACTTCTGTTTTGCCCAGGTTCAGTAGTCAGTGAACACCATAGCATACATAGTTTCTTGTATGAGGTTGTTGATCAATCACTCCTCTTGGCTGTTTTAATTTTAATATTTTCTGATAATTTTTCTGAGAGAGATTGATAAAAATTGGAGTTGGAGTAACTTAGATTTCATGTGAAGTTTCTGGTTTAGTGAAACAGTGGTATTATTAGTCATAGGGTCTTGCCTGGACCTTTATTTACTGAAACTGTATCACTTCAGAAAAAATAAATATTCCCTTTATTATTAATAGGTTTAAATATATTTTTAGTTTTTCAAATTTAGAAGTTTGTTGTTTTTAGTCCCCAAATTAAAATTTGTATTTTTTTGGTTCCTCTTGCAATGAAAAACCGTCACGGGACTAAAAAAAAATATTTCGTGAATTTGAAAAATTAAAATAACAGACCTTCTAATTTGAAGAACTAAGAATATAATTAGGCCTTAATACTTATTAATATATAATTATACATGACTTTAGAAAGAAAAATAAAAGCCCGTTCTTACTTATCAACACTGACAATCTGTTAGTAAGTGCCTTTTTATTTTTCTACATTAGTTATAATATAATTTTTTTTGGGACATTTGCCTGGTGGTTATTCCATTTGAAGATATAGATGAGGTACAATGTCTATTGCTTTTTCTCTTCCCCTCCGCACTAAATATTTCAGTCAAATGAAACTTACATCTAGTGTAACCATTCTACTTTTTCTTAAGATTCAAAGGAGTGAACTTGCATTGATTAATCCTGCTATAACAATTATTCTTCGCAAGGGTGCTGGTGGACATGGTGTCCCTCCTTTCAGTCCTTTGGGAAGTCCTGATGGTTAGTAATTTGTTTGAAACACTTTAGTCATTTATTTTCTTGGAGGAGTTTTCAATTGTACTTTATGATACAATTCAATGCTTGTCCAGATTTTTTTCATAAAAAGATTCAATCAAATTAAACTTGAGCGATTGCATCAGCTTACTTCCTCTTTTTGTGTGTCGTACTGTGGCTCTACATGTTTTCTATACATATCACAATGACTATATCCTTTATTGTTGACTGACTTTCATGTTTACATAAATACTGGCATCGTACTGTATTGATGGTTCTCAATTTGTTCAAAATATATAAGAATGATACTGTCTTTAATGTTATTCTAATATTGGTTATATTTCTCTTACAAAATAATAGTGAATGTTCTTATTTAGTGAATAAAAGTGAGCACTACATGTTATCACAGATGATGGCCTTTGTCAGATGATTTGATTAGATCTGTATTTTTCTTCTTTATTTCAGGTAGGGTCGGATGTATGTTTGCATCATTTGTGGACAGGAATAAAGCATTAGAAAATCTACAGCGTGCATCAAAGAATTTCCATGAAATTTTAGAAGCTGGGAAGGTCACAGCTCTTGCTTAATCAATTTGTTTTTTTGTTGTCTATTTTACAAGTTCAATTATAGAGATTTATATATATACTTTTTGAATAAGTTGCTTCTTATTATAAGATCTACAAGAGATTCAAATGTAGAACTACGTGCAAGTATTCGGAAAGATTAACTGTTTTTGGATCTGATTCTTTTTCTATCTTTTTATTGTTTTAATTTTTAATGAAAAAAATTCCCTGACATTTTTGGATAAATAGAGAACGATTTCAAGCGATTTAGTGTTTTCATTAATCATTATACAGGAAAATGCAGAGCCAGAGCTACGTGCACTTAGCGATTCTGCCAGAGGAAGTAAGGCACTGGATAAGGCTCTTGAAGAAAGCATGCCAAAAACTGGAAAACTTCAACCTTTTATCAAAGAAGAGGCTTTAGTTGGTATGAACGATGTATGCATCTTTTTCTCCTTTTATCTTGTCTGTTTAACTATCACCTTAATTGTTTGTATATAACTAGTATCCTTCAACAGGAAGTTCTTCCCTGCATAGATGAGCAGTTTTCTAACTTATTATTGAATGATGATGGTTCAAATTTTTCTAGCAAATCGTTCCATATGGAAGGATGCTAATCTTGTAGTAAGTTTTCTTCAATTACTATTGTGATTCTTCTTAAAAGATGTCAATTTCTCAAGTGGTTTATAATGGAAATCAAATGTGAAAGAATAAAGCTTACTTATTGTTGTATCACCCGAGACTGCTATTAATTATTGTGCAAGCTAGCTCCAATTTTTATCCCCAAAGTTCAAGTTTAGAGTTAAACTCTTCCCTTGATTCTTCAATTAAAATATATCATTCACAAAAGGAATGCATTTAGGGATAATGTTTTTTATGTTCCTGGTAAGCACATCTAAGAGTTCTCATACTAGTGGTTACTAGATCTTATTAGAGTTGATGCTTTCTAACCCTTGTATGATCTTTTCTCTCCTTTTCCTTAATAGATTATTATTTTATTAAAAAAAGGTAGTTTTCTTGTGTTGATAATGTTGTCTATAGTTTTTTTTTTTTTAATGTTAATAATGTTCTATTGTGTATCTTGTCCATCGAAAAATCATTTGTGACACCCTCAATCCCAACATGCATATAAATAGAAAAAACATATATAAAATATGGAATTTAATTAAATCAATTTTATTCAATAAAATCGTAAGTAAATCCACGTGGGTAAAAGGTCCACATTCGTTTCACTATTAAAAAAAAACTTCTCAGAAACATTTTCAACTCAAAACAAGGTCTTTCGAGTTGAAAAAAGTTTAGTTAAGCAGCTGAATCAAATAAAGTAAAATGACATGTTTGAAACATCATGCAATTAAAACAAAAATTCATGCCCCCAACGTCACATCCTATCAGAGCATTGTGTCTTGATGTCTTCCAACACAAGGTTCCTTAAAGCAATTCACCTAGTCATATGCTCCCCCAAACACAAGGCTCGAGATCATCACAGAATTCAAACACAAACAACGCACGGGGAGTGAGTTATCACATTCCTAAACAGGTAGAGATAAACGAATGCATATATATATATATAGTAGAAGTATCATAAGCTCAACTTAACACAATTCGTTTCATTTTATCACTCATTGCATAACATCACTTGTTCCAATGATTTAATCACAAAATCATATTCCACACTTTTACATTAATCACGTGTTCAAAACAAGATATGTCAAGTACAACACAACTTCTCACACTCACAATTCATTACCCACTATCACATAGCAAATGACAATGATCATTACACAGACATTATGCAACAGATATACTAAGACTCAATCCTATATACAATATGGTACCATGTCAGTGAAAAAAAACACCAAGGCGCCTAAGAGTACATAACAAGACACGCCACACAATGGGTATGTCAAGTCATTCTCACTAAGTGAAATTATAAGGTGACCAGTCAAGGTCACTCTGTTTTGCGAAAATGCTCCAATCATATGGGATCAACATAGGCTTAAAGGAGCACTCAAATCGAGTGTATTTACCCCCAAGGCCTAGACTCTGAAGAATCCATGAGAGTCTCACCTTCCTGATTCAGGTCCAATCCCTAAAACAACTTTTGCATGCAGACACTGCTCATAAATTATACAATACCCATGACTTCACGCTTATTTTCAAACACGTTTAACACAATGCACTACAATTTAACACCTTAGATTCTTAACTTAGAATCCTACACTTTCCTTTTAATACCTCACGCATTGCTCTACAATTTAACACCCCAGGTTCTTAACTTGCAACCCTACACTTTCCTTTTAACATCTCCCGATTGTGCTATAATTTAACACCTCAGGTTCCTAATTTCAAACCCAACACTTTCATTTTAACACTTCGCGCATAAATATTTTTCTCGAGGTGAACACCAATCAGATTATTGTATAATTCATAAGTCAAAACACAAGTAATACCACATCAAATATTGACCACACACTTATTCACAACCATATATCATGTTCACAATTTAACATCTTCCAACATCGCAATCCACCATCACATGTTTACATGTATCTCACAAACTAACACATACTCAACTTACCACTTATACTCAATCTCAATCACAATTCATAATATACAAATAGTATTACATATATAAACACACACAATATATAAATAACTAAACACATAAATATTTTAATCATGAATTTACAAAGTGAAATATAATCAAACAAAACTGCACCAAGGATTCACTAAAACTTTTGAAGGACCTTATATTTAAATAGACTTTGGCCAATTTAAAAGAATAACAATATGAAACAATATATAAGCTCATACTAAATATTAAAACTAAAACAATAATCGAAAATGTCATTCTGTTAGCCTATTCTAATTCCAAACTATATATAAAATACCCTAAAAAGTACGAATAGGGAAAAAATACAAAATCAATATCTTATTCCCTCTTACAGTAAATCACTCCTTACTTAATTTCATCAATTCACGCTAATTAGAAAAGAATCAATTTCTAGGTTTCACACTCAATACAAGAACATATCAATTTCATAACAATTTCGCATCGGGACATCAATTGGTTCGTCAAACACAGTCAATTCGCGAAGAAAAGAATAAGAACAAAATTGAAATTCATAAAACAATCCAAAATTTATCCTTTAGGGATCCCTACACATGTTCATTTTAATCCTCAAGCATGAGTAACTCATCCCTTACTTCTAAGTGGACTCACGTGTGTAGTCCAACAACGATAGCAGCTTCTCTAGCGATTTCCTAAGATTCCTCAAGCTTTTTCTCTGGTTGTTTTGTTAGGATTTTCAAGCGTTAGAGAGAAAAAGAAAGGATTAGAGTCTCAATTTTATTGTCTCCGTGCGAGGGATATTTCTCTCTTTACAAACATTATTTCAAAAATCCCAACGGTGAAAATGTGAAAATTTGAGTTCCATAGGTGGTGTCCAAATTTCAGGATGATCCAACAGTTAACGAATCCAAGATCATAGTTTTACTGTAATAAATTTAGGTGTATGCGAAAAAAAAAGGAATTTTGAGAGAGGAAGGAAGAAGAACGAATTTATGAGGAAGTGAGAGTGTAGATAAATATAAAAATTGACCTAATATGTTTCTATTTATAGTTAGAGTATTCTGAACTTATTATTTACTCTATTATTTTATTTTATTATTTTATAAAAAAAAGAACTCTATTTTACTATGTCATTAAATAAATAACCAATTAAAACATCTTTTTATTTTTTTTAACATCATTTTATTCTCCTTATTTTCTAATATTATGAAATCTTATTTTAATTAACAAGAAATATTTTCTCTTATTTATCTAATTTCTAAAAACTCTATTAAATTTTTTAAAAAAACTCTTTTTATTTATTTTTGAAAAATGGAATGTTGCACCATTGAGCTCTAAATCATTCTTAAAGTTTTCACCTATAGTTTTTCTTTGACTCCACAATACCTCTAGCTATAGAATTTCTATCAGAAGCGCAAAAAGACAAAACTTGGATTAACATTGCAGAAATTTTGCAAATGTTTTAAGTTGACTGGAAAATAGTCATTGCATTTGCAACTACAAGGTTTTCTAGGTCTAGGTAAAAAAATACTCATTATGCAATTGATGAGTTACACTAAGCTTGTGGATGTGAGTGTAGCATTTTCATTGAAATGAAAGAATCCAGTAAATTACTATTTGAATTATCTACCAAAGAGTAATAGGCTAATAGCTTATTGAACTTTTGGTTGATGGCTATGCAGATTGGAAACTAAAGCATAAACTAAAATAGCCACAATGGCTTTGAAATCATTCTTGAATGTTATTTAAAAGCTGTTATGTAGCTGCATTCTCTTTACAAAAAAGCAGTTGTGAAAATTATACCTTTTGTGTATTCTAGGAGTTAAAATAGTCTCTCTTTTTATATAAAAAAAATGAATTTAACTTGTTTTTTATCTTCTTTTTTTTCCTTTTTGTTTGTTGCAGGACTGATAATTGGAAAGTGAGCATATACTGCAGTTCCTGCGAGAGAAGGTGAAGTCATTGGCAGCTGATTGAGAATAACCCATTCTTTGGCATGCTTTGAACTCATACTGTGTGATTTGGACATATGAATTAAACTTGCCCTGGTTGAGTGACCTGAATAACATAAATGATGATAAGTCAGTTTTAGATAATTTTGAGTTTTGTGACAATTGATTTCAATACGACGGTTACTTTTTCCAGATTTTATTGCAGCTGTAGAATGATGTATTAACTGTAGTCTTCTAATGTTTTTTTTATTGGTGACAAGAGAGTTGATCAGTGATAAAGTGTGAATGGGTCATGTATTTAAAAATAAAAAAAACATATGAACTGTGATGTGATTTTCTTCGAGTAGACTACACTGGCATCTCTTAAATTTTTGAGATTACACGTAACCCCTTTAGTTTTTACTATTTACTGTTAGGAATTAATTCCTAATTAATTAATTAATATGGGTTACATATTATATTTATCATTTATATTAGTTATTTATATATATGAACTTAATAAAAATGATCTAATTTAATGAGCTTATTGGACTATCATCAAAAATTAATATGGGCTTGATAAGTCAAAACCATTTTGACCCATTAGGGAATAATAGGAACGATTTGGTTGAGGAAGAACACAAAACCAACGGTTTCTCAAACTCATCAATTTCGCTCCTTATCATAGATCCAGGTATTTTTTTCACAACCCCTCTTGATAATCTAATGTAATGTGTTTTTGATGATTATTAGTATTTTATTAAGATCCCTAAAATACCAAACAAGTGGTACCAGAGTCACCATTATTGTTAGATTATTGAGAATTAAAGTTATTTGATTTGTGTTATATCTGTATTATTTTATTACATGAACCCTAATTTTATTTTGGGATTTTATCTTTGCAATTATAATTATGATTGTAAGTTTCGGAATTTTTTTTTCTTTTCGATCACGATATAATAATCATCATATGCGCATTCATGTTTTGCGTTCGGATTCCATGAGAAAAACTATTTTTTCTCGCTTCAAAATAGTCATCCATTTTTATTTCTCGTTCACGTGTTTGTTTTTTTTTTTATGGTTGTTGGTTTTGTTTCCTTATGCATGCCATGAATACATGCCATACATGTCATGACATGATATACATGTGATACATAATCTTTGACTTTATTATATCATCATATGAAAATCCATGTTGTGTATCGTTAAATGCAATTTGGCTTTTACATTTTTTTTCCTTGTTTTTATTTGTGAATTATGTGTATTAATTGGTAATTCTCATTATGATTTGGTGTAAATTCAGAAATTACAAACCCTCAAAATTATTCTTTTTTTCATCTCTGGTAATTTTGATTGAGTTGATTGAAACAATATATTGTTAAAGCAATCTCTATTGCGTAAATTAATTTAATTAAAATTGCATAGATATTAGTATAAAATTATTTATGCGAATTGTGCTCAGCCCAAAAGAAGACACAATTTGGCCAAATAATTTTGTACTTGTGATGATAAATGTGTAACAATTATAAGGTATTTTCATGTGAATTATAGTCGGTTCAAAGAAAGGCTATGATTTGACAGAATTTATTGTCAATATTTGATCATTGCATTGAGAGTACCAATTACAAATTGATTTCTTTGTCCAAAGACTATGAATTAATGTTGTGATGGGTATCTTGTGATAGGTTTGTTATGTGAACTATTTTGCACATGTCTTGTTATATATATTTTTTATATAACTTATTGGCTTATTTGTGAGCATGTAATTATTTTTATTTTTTATTATTATTATTCAATTTTTGTTGCTAGTGTTGCAAATGTATCTGCTCAAGTGAACAGTATTCCTATGTTGAATGGGACAAATTTTAAGGTCTGGAAGGAAGCCTTAGAAATTATTCTCGACGGTATGAATTTGGATTTGGCACTGAGAATGGAACGACCCACTTCTACTCTGGAAGCCTCCAATGAGGTAAAAATTGAGAAATGGGATCGTTCCAATCGAATATGTATTATGATCATGAAGCACTCTATTTCAAAAGTGTTTCGGGGCTCTATTTCAGAGGGTGAAAATGCAAAGAAATTTATCGATGAAATTGAACAATACTTTGCCAAAAAAATGAGAAGGCCGAGACGAGTAACCTTTTGGCAAAAAATGATAAGGGCAAAAGTAATATAAGAGAGTACATAATGGAAATGTCTAACTTGGCATCTAAACTGAAAGTAGTTAGAGCTTGGTGAAGATCTGCTCGTGCATTTAGTTTTGATCTCACTTCCTGCACACTTTGGGAAATTCAAGGTGAGTTATAACACTCAGAAGCACAAATGGTCCCTTAATGAGCTTATATCTCATTATGTGCAAGAGGAAGAGAGGCTGCAGAGAAACAGATATGAAAGTGCTCATTTAAGTTCCACCTTTCAAATAAGAAAAGAAAGAAAACTAAAGGTGCTGCTGAAGGGTCTTCTCAGCAAAAGAAACCAAAGAAGGATGAGGAATTTACCTACTACTTCTGCAAGAAGTCTGGACACATGAAGAAAAAGTGTCCCAAGTACGCCACATGGCGTGTAAAGAAAGGTAAATCTTTTGCTCTTGTTTGTTTTGAAGTTAATTTAGCTTTTGTACCTAAAGATACTTGGTGGGTAGATTCTGGTGCTACTACTCACATAAGTGTAACCATGTAGGGTTGCCTGTGGAGCCGACTGCCAAGTGATGATGAAAGATTCATATTTGTTGGCGATGACAAAAAGGTTGCAATGGAAGCTATAGGAACTTTTAGATTACAGTTAAAGATAGGATTTTATTTGGATTTGTTTGAGACTTTTATTGTACTGTCTTTTAGACGGAATTTAATTTATATTTCTAGTTTGGACAAATTTGGTTTCTCTTGTTCATTTGGAAATAATAAAGTTAGTCTCTACCAGAATTCGAATTTGATTGGTTCTGATTCCTTAATTGATAATCTATATATGTTGGATGTTAATTGTTCCTATAATGAAATGCAAACAAATTCACATGGCACAAAAAGGAAATTAAAAGAGAATTCAGCCACTTTATGGCCCAAACGCCTAGGTCATATCTCTAAATAGAGAATTCAGAGACTTGTGTCAGATTAAATTCTTGAACCTTTAGATTTATCAGACTTTGAAGTCTGTGTTGAATGCATAAAGGGAAAACGAACAAACATAAGGAAATTAGGTGTCGAAAGAGCTAAAGACATCTCAGAACTGGTACATACGGACATTTGTGGTCCTTTTCTAACACCTTCTTGGAATGGGCAACAATACTTTATCTCGTTCATAGATGACTACTCTAGATATGGTTACCTTTATTTGATACATGAGAAGTCTCAATCCCTGGACGTTTTTAAGAGTTTCAAGGCTGAAGTTGAACTTCAACTTGGAAAGAAAAATTAAGGCTGTCAAATCTGACCGTAGTGGTGAGTACTATGGTAGATATGATGGATAAGGAGAACAACGTCCAAGACCTTTTGCGCTTTTTCTCAAAGAGTGTGGAATTGTTCCGCAATACACTATGTCAGGCAAACCTAGCATGAATGGTGTTGCAGAACGACGAAACCGAACTCTTAAGAATATGGTGAGAAGTATGGTTAGTCATTCTTCCTTGCCAGAGTCACTTTGGGGAGAAGTCTTAAAGACCGCAGCTTACATCCTTAATAGGGTGCCGAGTAAAGCAGTTAATAAAACCCCTTAAGAAGTTTGGACTGGAAAAAAGCCAAGCATTAAGCATTTGCATATTTGGGGTTGTTCGACTGAGGCATAGCCTTATAGGCCACATGAAAAAAAGCTGGATTCAAGAACAATTAGCTGCTATTTTGTTGGCTATGTTGAACGCTCTCGAGGCTATAAGTTTTATGTTCCCACTTTAAGATCAATATTTGAAATGGGAAATGCAAGATTTCTTGAGGAAGTTGAGTTTGGGAAGGAAAAGACCATAAGGAAAGTTGTCTTTGAGGAAAAACATGTTATTGACAGTGCTCAAGTTCTCATACCTATTGTTGTTCAAGAAACAACTCCAGTAATAGAAAACAATGTTCAAACTATTGTTGATGACATTGTTCAAGAACAAGACAACGATGAGGTTCTTCCTCAAATACCTACACAACAACCTCAACAATCTCAAGAAGTGTCATTAAGGACATCTAATAGAGAGAGGAGAAGTGCAATCCCTGATTATTATATTATCTTTCTCTAAGAACATGAGGATGGCATTGGTTTAACAGAGGATGATTCGATTAACTTCTGTCAAGCCATGTGTAGTTCTAACTCTCAAAACTGGATCAATGCCATGAAGGATGAGATGAAATCTATGCAAGACAATGACGTTTGGGATCTTGTCGAATTGCCTGAAAGTGTGAAACCTATTGGTTGCAAATGGATATTTAAAACCAAAAGGGATTCAAAGGGCAATGACGAGAGATATAAGGCTCATCTAGTCGCTAAAGGATTTACCCAAAAGGAAGGCATTGAGTATAAAAAAATAAAAATAAAAACCTTTTCTCCAGTATCTTCAAAGGATTCTTTTAGAACAATAATGACACTGGTAGCTCATTATGATTTAGAGCTACATCAAATGGATGTTAAGACTGCATTTCTAAATGGTGACATTGAAGAAACAATTTATATGATGCAACCAGAAAACTTTGTATTAGGTGACTCAAAGTCTATGGTTTGCAAACTAAATAAATTCATCTATGGATTGAAACAAGTTTCCCGTCAATGGTATTACAAGTTCCATCAAGTCATTACCTCATATGTTTTGAGGCAAATGCAGTTGATGATTGTGTATTCCACAAGTTTAGTGGGAGTAAATACTCATTATTTGTGTTATATGTCGATGATATACTGCTTGCTAGCAACGATATAAGCTTCTTACAAGAGACTAAGAAATTTCTGAGGAAAAATTTTGAGATGAAAGATCTTGGGGAAGCCTCTTTTGTATTAGGAATCAAGATACTAAGAGATCGCTCTCAAGGTATCCTAAGGTTGTCACAAGAGAGTTATATCGATAAGGTCCTAGATAGATTCGGCATGAAAGATAGTAATTCAGGAGATACCCCGATAGCTAAAGGAGACAAATTTAGTCTCAAACAATGCCCCAATAATGACCTTGAAAGAATAGAGGTGCAAAAGATTCCTTATGCATCAGCAATAGGAAGTCTAATGTACGCTCAAGTTTGCACTTGTCCCAATATAGCATTTGTTGTAGGAGTTCTGGGCAGATATTTAGGTAATCCTGGAATGCAACATTGGAAAGCAGCAAAACGTGTGATGCGTTACCTAAAGAGAACAAAAGGATACATGTTCACTTATCAAAAGCCTGAGAATTTTAAGATCATTGGGTACTCAGACTCTCATTTTGTTGGATGTCAAGATAGCAAATGCTCCACATTTGGATACATATTTATGCTGGCTGGAGGAGCTATCTCTTGGAAGTCTGCTAAACAAACTCTCATAGCTTCTTCGACCATGGCTGCGGAGTTCATTGCTTGTTTTGAGGCATCCGACCATGAGATATGACTGAGAAATTCTGTCACTGCTTTGCGCGTGGTTGACGGCATTGAAAGACCATTAAAGATTTATTGTGACAACAACTCAACAGCTCTTTACTCCAACAACAATAGGAGTGCAACCAAATCAAAGTTTATTGACATCAAGTTTTTGGTTGTTAAAGAAAGAGTTCAAAATAGACAGATTTTCATAGAACATTTAAGGACTAATGATATGCTAGTTGACCCACTTACGAAAGGTTTGGTACCTAAAGTTTTTCATGAGCACACTACTCATATGGGAGTGACTCCTTATAGTACCTTAGTTTAGTGGGAGTCCCATTTATGTTCTATCTATGCCTTATGTTTTTCAGATATTTGTATAGATTGATTTTCTATAAAATAAAGTTGAAGGTTATCATTTCATGCTGAGCTTGTTTTGTTTACAATATTTATATTGTGTTTGGATTGATCTCTATAAAGAATAAAGTTTGGACTAGTTAGAAATGAACATGAATGAGATCACATTGTATGTTATTTTTATGTCGCTTATCCATATTTGATCTATGTCATCAAGTATATGTGACATTGGTGATCATTGTGGCTCAATCACGTTGGACTGTGAGGAAAATTGCAATGGTTATGTGTTACTATATAAGATGGACCAGATTGTTTAAAGAAAGTCTAAAAGTAAATAACATACGATTGCGCGCCTAAAGACTTTTGCAATATAAATGATTGAGGTTAATATGAAGCTCAAGTGGAAGATTGTTAGGAATTTTATAATTCCTAATTAATTAATTAGTGTGGGCTACATATTATATTTGTCATTTATATTAGTTATTTACATTTACGGGCTCAATAAAAGTGATCTAATTTGGTGAGTCTATTGGACTATCATCAGAAATTAATATGGGTTTGATAAGTGGAAATCAGTTTGGCCCGTTAGGGAATAATAGAAACCCCAACAGGTTAAAACCTAAAGCAAGATTGTGGTCCCCAATACACCAAAATCAGAAATTGTATTCTCTTCTCCCATCTGATTGAGGAAGAACACAAAACCAACAGTTCTCGAGACTCATCAATTCCGCTGCTTATCATGGATCTAGATATTTTTCACAACCCCTCTTAATAATCTAACGTAATGTATTTTCGGTGATTATTGGTATTTTATTAAGATTCCTACAAGACCAAACATTTACAACAACTTCTCTTGTGGGAGTATAGGATGTCATGTCTTTCTAACAATTAAGGAGTGTGAGTGTTTTTCAAACAATTAAGGGAAATTCTTTCTAATTAATCAAAAGAACAATTAAGGAGAATTAGTGTAGGGTAGAACAAAACAACTCAGGGAAATTAATGTAAGGTAGAACAAGGAGGAATTTCAAGGGAAATTTAATTTAACTAAACTTCAGGGAAGTTAGTGTAATGTCATGTTAGTAAAATATTCGAACTCATCTATCTTCTTATTAGGGATGTTAGTGTAATTTATTATTTCTCTGTTAATATTTTCATTATCGTTTAATTCATGCTTTTTGATAAATTGGTGGGGCTGGACTCCTTCTAACCAATCATATTGTCCACTTTTGAACAAATTGTAGGTTTTTAGTTGTAGCGTTGTATTGCGTGTTGATTTGGAAATAGCCTTTTGGAGTGTAATTCATGTTGGCCGTTACCTAATGAAAGATGCTTCATCTGAATAACATATTAAACTAGGTTGAAGCAAATTTAATAGCGAACGGGGTTTCATTCATTGGTATTGAAGGATTCCCTTTGAGAGGCTTAGGATCTTTATTGTGATTATAAAGTGTAAACCAGCTGAAGTTTGCAAAATCCTCCTCATATATCATTAAACACTTATTTGACCACTTTTTTTTCCTCTTTATATCAAATCATATTAGGTATCATACATATTTCTCTTTCTTTATCTTCTAAAATAACATTGGTTATTCATAAATTTTTATTCAATCCCAATTGCATCTTTAATGATGATGTTGACAGTGAGTGACAGGATCCTAAAATTTATTCTTAAATATTTTATATATTTCAATTTCAATTTGCTCACTTTAAAAAGCATACACCAACCTAAGACCTAATGGGGGAGGCTATGGGCCACTTGACTTCAAGAAAAGTGAAGGTGAGTTTCAATCTCAAGTTTTTTTTTTTTACTTTAAAAAAGGACACTGTCCTAACTAGTTTTGTATACTTTATCAATAATAAACTAGAGAAGCCACCAGTATGAAAGGAAAAGTGCTCATAAAACTAACTAAAAAATTGCCCATCAATAAAAAATGATCGAAATGTCATTTGGAGGGAAAAAATAACAGCATGTTGGTACAGGACAGTTAGTCGGACACTTTTTATTATATATATATAACTTAATTTAACCTCTCAAATTAAAATCGCACTTTAAATTATTTTTTTAGAGGAAGAAGTTTATTGTATTTCATTCAAAATAAGATCATTTAAAAAGGTTCGAATGAAATTAAAGACACGACGATTAACATAAAAAGTTGATGCTCTTGCAAGAGTAAGCAACAACATTAAAAGATGTCTACATTTAGACAATATAAACACGAATTCTATACAAAGTATCAAATCTTATACCACCTTTACTAACTTTTTTATAAAAAATTTATGTTGAAAGTTAAACTAATTCTATAAAATTTCATATTTTAAAAATTAATTGATACTTTAATATACAATTTTATTTCTTACGTATTAAATAATAATATAATATATTTTTTCACTATTAAGTAACTTATTTAAAAATTTCTTAATTATTTAAGATATGGTATATGTAATAATTATGATAATATAATCTGATTCAATGGCTAAACAAATAGTAACATTTAATTTCTATTAAACTTATTTTAATACTTAGAATTATCAGTAAATTATATATATTTTTCTTGAAATTTAAGAAAATTATATATGTTTCTCCTCCTTTTATAAAACATACACATATTTTCTAATGATGTTTAAAGAAATTATACATGTCTTCCTTCTATTTATAAAACCTACAGAAACTCCTTAAATGTTGTTTAAACATTTGATAGTAATAAATCATATGTTAATAATTTTGATTAAAAAAAGTTTAAATATATTTTTAAATCTCATAAATATGAAAATATTTAGAATTCATGACTACAAAAAAATTTATCTATTTTTCATACTAGCAAAATTTAAATGTTATTTTTTATCCAAAATTAAATTCAAATATATTTGAACCTACATAAATATTTTTGTAAGAAAATGTCAGATTTTTTAACTTTTTTACATCGTCCTTTTAGTCTTTTTTTAATTAAAATTGTTAATGCACATTATTTACTATGGTTAAATGATTAGATAACATTTAAGGAAATTTGTGTGGATTTTTTAAAAAAAAATATTTGTAATTTCTTTAAACCTCTAGAAAGATATAATTTTCTTAAATCTCAGAAAAAATATAAATATATCTTAAAAAAAAGAGAAAAGACATTTATATTTTTCCTAAACATTAAAAGAGATGTATGTGTAATTTACTTTAGAATCAGTTGATCATGTTTTATCCCCTTGGTTTCACGCTTCAAAGAGAAACTATATTCAAGTGAAAATTCTGCGACGATACAGCTAACTATTTTGTTATTCTCTAGATACACCAAACACAAACAGCATTGATAAATGCAGGTTCAAAGGCACGTTGATGAAATAAAATCCGATGTGTAAATTAGCACAGTGAAACATTGACATTCGTACTTACATCAAATCTAGAAACGACTTTCATTAAGCTAATCAGTACATGGAATCATTATACAACTAGAATTTTTCAAATATACACTTAATAATCAACACATGGAATTAATTAGTTAAGGGCACATATGGCTAATTGGAAGCTTAGCCGCCCCATCACCCGTTTAAAATCTTAGAGGTGTGGGACAGCTTCTTGACTAGAGTTTTTTTTTAATGCTATAACTATTATATATATATATAGCTACTATGATTCCATCTAGATGTATGATCATAATCATTTTCATGCTAGTTTAGCAACTTTAGCAACCTTTTAGGCTGTAAAGGTGAGAAAATTATTCAATGAAATTGGGAGACATCCTTCTCAAATTTAGGAGAAGTAGTAGTCTTAATGGGAGCCCAGATATCTGCACCATTGGTCTCAGCAACTCCAATAGTAAATGACACAGGAACAAGACATAACCCTCTACTCCTCAGGCTGCATGGCTCCATACCCTGAAGTAGCAACAATTCAAATTATAACCCAATTCAACACCAGGAATAACACTAGTCACATAAAGAGAAAATAATTCATGCCCCAACATCTAAAACCATAAATTGACATACGATAAATTTGTTGACTTTTACAAAAGGACCTAAAATCATGATTTCTGATTGGTTAGTGCATAGAAATTAAACTCGTCAATTAAATTATACTGATTACCACGGGTACATTCATGATTGTAGAAAAGCTATCCAGCATATTATATGAAACTTAATCCTACTCCATGGTGGATTGGTGGTAGAGTTCATGTTATGCTCACCTGCATCTTTGCTGCTGGTGAACTTTCAAGGTATGGAGCACTAAGCAGCTGTTAAAACAGGAAGAAAAAAGATATGCATAAGTTCAATGTCTTACTAAACATAATTTAGAATCTGCAATAGTACAATGTCTTTCTACAAGCATGCATGTATTTCAGCATATGAAGTAACGATAAACCTAGTCATTGATGATGTAATGTGCATTTCCACTTCATGACAATTTTCTTTTTACTTCATCCAGTCCTATTATACTGCCATTCTATATTACCACGTTAAATTTTTTAGTTGGGCAGGAATGACCAAGGAGAATAAAAGAAACCAGAAAACAGAAACAAATTTAATGAAAATGAAATGTCTTATTTCATGTCTTGATAGGAATAATATATTATTCAAGTATGTTATTACAAAATTTACATCAGGACCGGAGATCATACATAATTTAGGTCCAAGTACAGGTGCTCAAGGCATATGAAACCAAATTAAAAGAAAATTAACGGTGATAATTTCAGCATAATGTAGCAAGAATGGCCAAACCTTAACTTGTTTATGAAGGAATCCTATGTATTCCATTGCCTCCTTTAGAACAGAAGATGTATCTGTCTGCAGTGAGAAGTCTAGAAACTTTAGACTCACAGAAACTTTGAATAATTCATTTGATCGAAAACAATAGCAGGTAAGATATCATATGACTCAAATAAGCACTTTTTAAATTCCTTTGCTATTCAAGCCAAACAAGCATGACAAGTATCTGATATATCTTACAGAAGATAATCAATGGAGCTTTAAACAGGAAGCTAAGATAAGTTGCACTAAACACCACCGGATATAAAACAAGTATTTGTAAGCTGTTGAAGAATACATTGTGTCTGGAACGAGTTGTATACCTTTCCATATGGTGAAACAAGCTGCTGAAGAGCAACAATTCGTTTGCCAATCTTTTCCTTCCTCTCCTATTCACAGAAACAATAGAAATGTTATATAAAAAAAATATATTAAAAAGGAAAGTTTGACTTCAATGGAGAAAATCAGATATCATAATTTTGAGCATCATGGAGAGTTTCACACAACAGGTTGGTTGAACACTTTTAAGAGAGAATGAAATATCAAGTACATTGGGAGTAGACATTGATCTCAACCTGAATAGGCTTAGGCGATTAGCATTAAATTAGACTTGATCTCAACCTGAACTTAGTTTATAATTACTTACATAGAACAAATTGAAAATAATCATATGCAATCCATGATATGAACCACCAATATAATGAGTCAAATCATTGGTTATATACTATGAACCAGAGAAGTTTAATAAAGAAGAGGTACCTTATCATGTTTCTCAAGAAATATTTCAAATAGTAAAGCTTGGATGTCTATAAAATACATGAGTGGATACTGAAAGAAAAAGAAAAAAGAAATATTAACAACAATAAAAGGAGAAAAAAGAAACCTTAGTGCTGATCGATAAATCAGCCTTTTGCCTTTTGGAGGCAATAGAAGTATAACTGCTTTGGTCAACAGAGCAGGGGCTCCTTTTATGTTCCATCATCTTTCTAACATCTATCCCCTCTTCTCTCTGGTGGCATCAACAAAGAAAAATCTTGTATGAGAATGATGAGAAAAAGGAATACAGATTATAAAAGAAACTATGAAACCATCAACACTTTCCATCACTAGAGTAGCAAGTACCAAGTGATCTAAATCAGTTAAAAGGTGAGAGTTTATTTTGTTCATAGTTGTAAAACACACAATCATAGTGCATATGCATATGCAACACACAATAGAAACTCACTTGTTACCAAATGGGTCACCCCTATGGTGAAGTCATGATGGCAATCCACTGATTTAACTAAACTAGCTATAGATATATTTTCAGTTACTTTTAAGTTTGAAATATGTTCAATAGAACTTTGGAGAAGTCAAAAGCCACAAATTGAGGAAGTATTGAATGCAAATTGGAGTCAATGTGGGTTGGCCCCACTGGCTCCATTGTTACAGTCTACAGCTTTGAATTTTTTTCTTGGCCTTCCTAAGGGGATGAAAGGGTGGGAAAATCTATTGAGTGAGCACACACAATTCTTTGAATGAATCTTCCATCATCACCCTCACATGTTTTTTAAAAAGGGTCCATGGTTGCAATTTCAGCTGCAACATAAGAATTTTGGGTTCACTATGATCGCAATTGTGGCCGCATCAGTTACATTTGCTCACAATGCCAAAATTTTGTTCAAGATCGCGATCACAATTTAAAACCTTGTTATCCCATAAAAAATGGAAAATTGTGAAAAATAATATTATTATCTCCTGAAAAAAGGAAAAAAGTCTAACAAATGCCTTAGTTTGATGGAAACTTATCAAAATATAAACACCTCCAAGGGGAAAAAAAAAATTCCCCCAATATGGTAGTGTTTGCTTTTGCTCTAGGGTCCTGCCTTGAGTGCAGCATGTAACACACAAAAACACTTACATTTGATAGGACTCAAATCATCCATTCATATTCCATGTCCTGTTTTCTCTCCCTTCGATTAATAATATAACATCTCAACAAAAAAAAAAGCAGGAGAGACAGAGAGTACTACTTTCTAAAAGAAAGAAAAAAATTGTTTAATCACCTGTCATATTTTAATTAGAGAGACAAGGAATTAGAACAAATGATTTCAATCCATATGTATGTATTGGACTTGGCATGCAAAAAATAACTAGTACTAGTTATAAGATTGATTTTCACATTATTAATAATAATATATATCATAAACACATAACAACATGCGATGCTTAGTCAGAATAATAATGCTGTCAAATCAAAGCCAAACAAACGATGTCATCACCGTTACCCTCCCCCGTAAAAGAGACCATTAAAAAATATTAGATAATCTCAGAAATACAAACTGGTAACAGCTACACCACAACCCAAAATCAAAAGTGGCCCCATAGTCATGATCCATGGAAAACAATTGCCAAGAAAAAATGAACCATCCATGCATAATCATATTCAAACCACATAAGGCACAAAAGCTTCTTCTAATAAGCCAAGGGTCATCACTAGTCACTGTCACAGACATTGATCGCCATATTCCTCGGTTAACAACTAATCACACTTTATCAATAGTCCAAATATCTTAATCTAAGAATAGTCAAGATTGTGATTTTTTTAGTTACCACACCAAAATTATTGTTTAATTACTACTAATTTCTTTTGTTTTTGGTGATTTAGTTTCACTAAATTATTAATTAATTTCTAACTTTGTGATGTTGTCAAATGTCAAGAACCTCAAATGTGTGTGGTGGCCCACCATTTGATTTTTGACAAAAGAAAAACACACTATGTATACACACATATACACGCATTCACATACACACACATAGACCTTGCTGAACGAATCTAACTTGCGTACAAAATCTCCCCAACCACCTTTGTTTAATGTTAAAGGATATCTTAATTGATAACATGCATAAGGACACAGGAGTAATTAATTAATTTACGGAAAAAGACAATGATTGATTAATCCAGTGAGAGAATCACACGGTGTGGTTTTGGGCTTGGGTTTTGCAAAATCATAAATAAAGTAATAAGCCCAACCACTCATTTATTACAATATGTACTTAGAATAAGAACAATTCTGATCATAATTCTCTAGGAATTGGAGTGCAAGGATGAGGATTAAAAAGTTGAAACAACATCAATTTTGAACACAAATTCTCAAAATTTCCCATGACACCATCCAAGCACAAGAACAACATTGAGAAAGTCCATTCACTAATAGCCTTCATGAAAAGTGTGAGCACAAGATAACACTTGAAAGACCAAAATAGACAAATGGTACTAAATTTTAGTTTAAAAAACTTACTGAAAACATAGAATCAGCATTGCAGAAGGAGCTGGCTATCATCTATGATGATCCTTTTGAAGCTAAAAGCAGAAAATGGTTGAAACCAAAAGAACCCTCTTCCTTAGGCAAGTGATGGCTGCAAAAAATGGTTTGATGGGTGTCTTCCAAAAGTTGTAAAGCTTGAGACTTTAAGCAGTGCCTGTGATTAGAATTTCATTTTAATACTTTGGAGTACGAAAATTCAAAAACTTTATAAAAAAAAAAAAAGTAGCATGCAGTGCTACAACAAAAGCACAGGCACATATGGGAAAATAAATGAAGTGACGTACAATTAAGTCCTTGAAAGAAAGAAAGAAAGAAAAAAAAACTAGTGGAAGCTCAATAATGGAGGAAGAGAAAGTGTGGAGCAGAGAAAGAAACAGAGGTGTGTGTGGCTTCTTGTGGAGAAGGAAGAAGAGGAAGGAGGAGCAGGTCAATGTCAATGTGATTTTATAAAGCTAGAAAATGAATATAATACAATAATTCCTTACGTAAGAGTTTTTAAATGTATATTGTCATTAATATACTTGACAGCTAATATCCAACCAAGACAACATCTTGGTTTTTCGGATTAATGTTTATACATGTATAAAACAGTTTTATATTTATTATTTAATTATAAATTATTAATTGAATTATTTTAAAAATTAATAAATTTATCATATATAATTAATTATAATTAAATAATTATATAAATTTTTTACGTTTTCAATGCATAATTTTTTTTTCCACTATAAACTTTTTGTATAAATTTTGTATATAAATACTATCTCAATTTTTTTATCTTTTAAGTTTATTATGGAAAAATCAAGAAATATGATAATTTTTTTATTCTATTAAAATAATTATTGATTTTTTTATTTCATCCAGCTTTCTCATTTCAGAATAAATGTATGTATTAATTATTTAAAGATAAGAAAATAGGTAAGAATATATTTCAAAAATAATCAATGTAATCTTCAACTTTATAAATAACAAATAAATAAAAATATTTTTTCTTAGAGAATATGATAATTAAAAAGAAACAGGAAGAGTATAATATATTGTGGTTAATAGAATACAAACGGTTAGTGATTAATGACAAATGTAAAAATTGGTGAATTGTTTATGAATTCATATATGTAAAATGTTTAATAATATTTTTAAATATAATTAGTTGTTGTATTTTTCTTTTCTTTTGAATAAGACAGGATACGAATAGCGAAACTAATTATTTTTCAAACTAGTAACATTGTTTTTAAAGCAATCAGCCTTGGGGCTGAAAATAGGTGTCTCTATTAATTAATAAAACATTTTTTGGAAACTAAATTTTATTAGTCTACGTTAGGAATCCCCTATCTTTCCCGAGAAGACAAAAATTTGTGACATAACCAAGAGTGTTCAGTTCATTTATAAAATACTACTGTTATAATTCAGAAATTTTGTTACATAATCTAATATTTTTTCAAACAAAAAATATATAAAATTTATTAAAAATGATAATAAAAATAAAAAATAGTAAAATTTAAAAAATAAGTAAATAAAATTAGTAACAATTTATTTTTTTATCTTTTATAATTATTTATGTTCATCTTTTAAAAAAAATGAGAATAAAAAAATATTTATTTAATATATTCAAATAATAAAATTTATTTTGTAGAAATAATTACTCTCATTACCATGCATATAGTTCAAGCACTGGTTATAGGCAAATTGACCATATTGGGTTTAATTTACAAACTATTTCCCAACAAATGTCTATTTTGAAACATATTACGGGGGGATTTGTTTTGGTAAGCATTTGGTCAACATGATCAGAGAATCCGTTCACATGACACCTTAGAGTGCATTTTGCCATTGGGATTCACGAAACAGTCAGCATTTCGCCATTAGGGTTGGTGAAACAATTAATATTTGAAAAGGATTTTTAATCAAATCTCTTAATTGATGCTGATAAATATATTAAACGATTTCAGCATCAATTTTGCCAATGAGGATGACGAAATCCACTATCAGTATCAGGATAAAAAAAAATTCAATTATGATAACAAATTTGGAAAAATTAAAAATTGTTTATAATTATAAGATAATTGATGCTAATAAATGTATTTATTTTATAGCATAATTGATGCTAAAATCGTTTAATCAAATCTCTTAATTGATGTTAATAAATACATTTACTTTTTTTAGCATCAATTAATATTTTATTTTATAATTGAAAAGGATTTTTAATCAAATCTCTGCTAATAAATACGATTTCAGCACCAATTTCGCCAATGAGGATGGCAAAATCCACTCTGCCAAGCCTGTTTCGCCAACCCTAATGGCGAAATGCATTTCAAGCTACCACGTAGATGGATTCGCTAATCGTGCTGACGAAATGCTTACCAAAATAGACCCCATGCAATATGTTTCAAAATAGATTCTTATGAGGAAATAGTTTGTAAATGAAACTCAGTGACGTTATAACATTAACAAAAAAGAAAAAAAAAACTTGTAAGGTGGGCCAAGTTTCTAATAGTTTTTTGCTTTTAAAAAACGGTATTGGTATTATTTTGTAGATAAGCAATTTGTGAAAGTTATTGTTTTATAGTAAGTTTCTAAAGTATTTTAATTAAGTAAAAATATTAAGAATGTACCTAACAGTAATTTTTCCTCACAAAACTATTATTGAAGCTTTCACTTCCGTTTTTAAAAGAAACACTAATTCAAATTTTAAAAAAGAATAACGCTAAAGAAGGTTAAGATCTCTAATAACATGATATTAATAAGTATCATAAAGGACACACTATTAATCACGTGTAAATAAAGCATCCCACACCCAACATAAATAGGTGTGTATCACAAGACTTACAGTCACTTTGACTCAGTTATTCATCAATTCTTAACTCATTAAGATAATCAAGTTGATTTTTTTTTTTCTTCCTCACCTGTGTTTTTTTTGTAAAAGGTACTTTACTCGAGATATAGACAAATATTAAATGAAATTGTCTCTCTTTTTTTTTAGAAATTTAGGGCATAATTCATTGCTATAATTGAGTCGAGTTTCATGCATGAACTTTAGATCTTGTGTTTTTTTCTTTTTATGTCAGTTTAGATTATGATGAATTAATTTAACTTTATATAATATTATAAATTATTTTAAAAAGTTAACATTTTAAAAATTGATTATAAATTATTTTTTACAGAATAAAATATATATATTATCTTTACATAGATATAATCTTTTTCAAAAAAAATTATATTTCATAAAATATCCTAAACTATGATTACAAAATCAAGAATATACCTAAAATATTTTTTCCATAAATATCTTATCATTAAAGCTTTCACTTTTGCTTTAAAAGAGAAATCAACCCATCAAAAAAAGAAACCAATGCAAATTATTTTTGAAAATACTTTTATTTGTGGTAAGGAGGATTAAAGTCTATAATAACAATATTGTGTCAATAAGCGCACACTACCAACCATTGTCGTATAAGAGAAGCATGCATGTACTTAAGATCGTATCTATCCTATCTATTGGGATATCTTAACTTGAAGAATGAAGATAATTGAATTAGATTTCGGTCTTAAACTTAGATCTTTTGTATTTGAGTCAAGTTAATTAAGATTATAATGTGAGTTGTTGTTGTATATTAATTTTAACCCATTCTATTCTAAAAAGTAATTTAATAATTCATACTTTCTCATATCCTATTTATAAAACTCAATTACTAAATTCATTAGAATTTAATGAATTAAGGAAAGTGATTAATTTACTAGATCACTATAAATTTATCTTAATTTTATCTCTCTTCTAATTATTTGTCATTACAACCTCTCTTTTAATTAGTTGGATTTTAATCTAAAAATAATTAATAAAAAAATATCATGAGTTAAGTCTCATAAGGACAAACATTATTTTTAGTTTGAGTCTTATAAATAGAATAGAAGGGAGTAAAATTTTTAACTTGTATTTATATTTCAATTTAATATTAATCTTATATTAGCATGACTTATTTTAAAATATATTCAAAAATATTCGTTAGCTCCCATTTTAAACCTTAAAACTTAATTATACGTAGCATTTAATATTTATATTTAAATCTATATTTTTTGTTGAAAAAATCTATATATTATATCTAAATATAAAGTCAACTCCTGACTTAATTTTGTTTCTAACCATAATCAAATCATTGTTTAACAACAACAACATTAATAATATTCCCTTTAAACTATCCATGAGAGATGAGACCATGGAGCATTTCAAGTCCCATGTCATGTTTTGTATATGTGTACGTGTGTTGTTGGGGAGACCCTTAATAGAAGGTACTGTTGTTGCTTACGGATGGGACTATGACCCTTCGTGTTCAAATTTAGCTTACACATGTCTAACTAAAAATAAGGTACCTGCTTCTGCCAAGCCAGTTTCAGAAATAAGGAAAACCCCAAATTCAGTGACCAATTTTCATAGCTGAGCCAATCCACAAGAGTCATCCACATTTTTTTTAAAAAAAAATTGGTCTTTGAATAGGTTGTAGCCATAGGTTACTACTTATTAATATTGATGACTAATATTATAACTCATGTAATCAAGAATGCAGAATCATATCCAAAACTCTATTTTATGTGAAGAATCTCATCTAAAACATTTAAAGTAATTAAACAAACATGCATTAAAAGTGATTATAATATTAATTCTAATAATTAACATTGAGATTTCATAAAAAGTTTAAAGAAATAAATAAATGAATATTCTTTTATATTTTAACGCGTGAATCTAAATTTATTCAACTATCTATGTGTTTTATATCATCAAGAAATACAAGTATTGTTGTAATAATTGTTTGTTTTATTTCTAATATAAGCATGTAACAATATCTTAAATAGTAATCAAGCCAATGATTTTCCAACAAATTCATGTTCGGGTCTGTTTCACTTTATATAAAGATCCAATGAAGTTCTGGAGGAAGCTGAAGTCTATGCTCTTCTGGAGGCTTCAAAATGGTTACTGGAGCTTGGACTTGACAATGTGATGAATTAATATATTTTTATCCTAGTTCATAAAATGTTAAAGAATATGTTGAAAAATTTATTACTAATACCAGTTTGGATAAAAATTTATTTTGGTTTTTAAAAGTATAAAATATTGTTGCAATGGTCCATGAAATAAAAAAAAACAAGTTTTCAAGATATCAAATAAGTTCTTAAACTCAACTATTTATTATCACTTTGATGTTTAAATATATATTAATATTATCATTTAAATCATATAATTTTTAAGTTTAAACTAATGTGATTGACAAATGATATTATCAAATACTTTTTAATTTTTTATTTTCAGAAATTAATATAATAACTTTATACACTTTCAATTAATTACCATTTTGTTAAAGGACAGTTTCAAGTACCTAAACAATGTTTTACCCTGCTTCTTTCATAAAGATAAGAGTTTAATTTTAAAATTTTATACTAATTATAATTATTTTTCCTTGTGTTCATGTTAAGCAACAAGCATGAGTAATTAAAAAGAGCTTTAGTCTGTTTTGGCGGGAAGCCGGTGGGGTGTCATGTCAGAGCAGTTTTTCAGCATCGGATACGCTCTTTCCGACACCCGGTCCCACCCTCTTCTCTTTTTGTTTTTGGCATTTTTCTCTCTAGAACTAACCTAATCCGTGACCCCATAATCTTCACGCGCGCCTCCGTCTCCGTGCCCCCACGCGCGTCCCGGTTTCCACGTGTTGCCACCAGAGCGATTCGCGTGCTAACAACAACTTTCTCAAACGTCGCGAGGTGTTATCTGGGAAGGTGGGCCCCACGAGACGCTTCATGTTTCTACGACCGTGCGCCTCAAAAGTCCACGATCAAACCATTTTCGTCTTCCTTTTCTGACCCTCCCTTTCGTGTGGGACCCACGCGCTTTTCTTCTCTTTTTTTTTTTCTTTTATGACTTGCTTGACTTCTCTGTTTGTTCACTCTACCTTCTTCTCCGGCTCTTTTTTTTTAACACACCAAAAATAAAATTATTTTCTTTATTTTATAATCATTCTTGTTTATGAAAAAACATTTTAAAATAATTATTATTTTAATTTTTAATGTAATATTATTAAAATTATTATTTTTATTTATATTTTTTTAATATTAATAATATTAACTACAAAAATAAATTAATAATGATAAAGTTAATTTTATAAAAATTTTATTTTTATTTATTTATTAATTTACGTAAAAACAACTTGGAACCACAATTATTAGAATGAAACGGCAAAAACAAAAATTAAGTCGCGAAAAGTTTCCTTTTTTTATTGGAAGTGTGTATAGTTGTCTCCTTTTGTTTTTGCCTCGTGCTTTGTTAATTTATGATTGTTAGTAGTGGGTTTAGCTTAACCAACCAGCCTAGTTATTATTCAAATAAGAAAGGTTGAGCGGATTAGTCTTTTGAAAAAAGTGAAACTGTTGGCTTTTAAAGTAAATAGAGTATTAATGATGCAAAGATTCAACGACTTAGTAAATATTTACTTTCTTTATTCGTTTTTTTGTTTGTGACATTCTATATTAACCGCGGGAGAGAATTTGTTCTACAATTTTAAAACGCGTCATTGATTAATAATTGTTTGTCAGAGACGAAAAAAAATATTAATAATGATGTTTTTTTATATTTTATTTGAAAAAATAAAAAAATGACAGAAGAAAGAAAATAAAAACTAGAGAAACAAAGTTAATTTCTAAAAATATAAGTTTGCTTCTTTTTTTTTTTTCATTTTCACCTACTAAACAAAGTACTAAAAGTATCACATCTAAGTTTTGTTATACAAACAAAACTTATTTACATTTTATTTGATGGTTTTGGCATTATTTTAAAATTAAAATGGACTTTTACCTTAAAATTAAATTTTTGATATTTAAATGTCAACGCTTATTTTCCAGGTTATTAAGTAAAAATCAAATTTTAATTTAAAATAATATTAGAAACACTTAAGATGTTGCATCAAAATTTTATTTGTATTGAATACAAGATAATTATAATATAGTGTTTATGCTAATATAAATAACATTAAAAAAACATCTAAAATATCTGTTTGTGGTTAGATAGTAGGAGTACATAATAGGAGAGTCTTTGAAAATAGTTGATGGACATTCTATTGGGCGGCTAACTAACTTGCCAATTAATGTCCAATTGGTGTCATACCTTTGGACCATATGTTTGTTGTATCATCTGCTTGTTTTGGTTACATTATTAAAAGAAAGAGAAAATAAGGGTGCTGCATGTGAGAATAATTTGTTGCATTTATCCATAATCAGATTAAATAAAACTTGTGTAAACTATATATGAATCAAATTAATGGGTTGGCCACTTGGCCTCATCATCGATTCTATTTCACCAAGTGAGCATGAATAGTTCATTGGTTAAGAAAAGTAAATTCTAAAGTCAAGTTGTGTAAAAAGAGCACTGAAAATTAAACGAATCTTGGTTAAACAGGAATAAGATTAATTATATACAAAATAAGCTTAAGAAGAATTAAGTTGACGATACATTGTACATTGTAGATGAAAGTTGAGAAATACTTTACACTGGTTGCAATATTTTAAGCATCTTAAATGGATCGTATACTCATTTTGATTTTGTGATGTTAAGGACAATTTGCATTAATTTTAACTAATTCATGCATGGTTGGGATTTTTCAAAAGCAATAAAAGAGTTGTTTCTGCTTTTGGTGTCTCGGAATACATAAATAATTGTTTAAATAATCTCTAACGTTAATTCAAACATATTGTTTACCTCCTTGTCGAGGACTAACACTTGATCTCTCAAATCAAAACTAAATAATTTAAAAGGATAATCAATTTTTTTTATAAGAAAATTTGTGTTAAGATAGTACTACTATTTGTCGGATAGGCAATAATGGTTCACCATTTTCTAAATTTTGCAAAATAACATACAAACTTTGAAATTAATTAAGAAGGGAATGCTTATAACTGAATTCTTATGATTAGAATGTTATAAAAATATAAAAATTTACCATTCCATTAAACTCAATGGGAAGTGATTATAATTTTATTAAATAGTAGATTTTTTTTAATTTCTCATATATATATATATATATATATGAGACAATTTTATTCAACAAATGTGAACATTTTCTCTCAACTGAAAATATTATAGTCTTGATTTTCTTACGTTGTGGTCTGTTGAGAGACTAATTCATTCTACCAAAACTAACTAACTCGTTGATATCATTTGTAGATATTTAACTATTTATATATCTTAAATCCATGATCCATCACCTGTCTAGTTCATGTGAAAAGAAAAGAGAGAAAGAAAAATAAAAACAAGAGGGGAAAAAAACAGAAGCTTAAGGTAAGATGGGATTCATAATATTCATTTGATTATTATTCCGAGCTTAGGCTTAATATTCTTTAGTTGGTGGTTGATCCATCACGCTTGAGTCACACTACGGATTAGAAGGCAACGGGAATTATGGCACTAAACCAGGAATCTTAAAAATAAAAAATAAAAATAGAATCCAATTTCTAGTTAAATTAGTAGAAAACGACATGAAATCTTCGACACTATATTGCTATATAAAGTCCAACTATCCTATGAAGTATGAACCCTCTGTTTTCTACTCGTTAAGCTGTATGTTTATGAATATGATTAGAAGTAGGAACGACGTTTACCTACCCACAAACAATACCACCAATTGAATAGAAACACACACACTTTTTGCTCCCTATCCTCCTATATGATATTGATAACTAATTGAATTGAACATATCATATATATATATACACACACACACAAGTATCAATTCTTTTATAGGAATACGAGGAATTAATCCAATATCCAATTTAGTAAAATAACATTTAATAAGTTTTAAAAAAAAATTAATGTGATCATATAATCAAATAATATTATATAGATAATTATGTAACAAAAAATTAAGAAAAGAGATCAACTTATACCTGTATAAGTTACACTTACTCTAAAATCATTTACTAATTTTTTAAGCAAACCATATTCATTAACTTTTAATTAAATACTTTTATCATATAATTCAGTGTTAAATTCAAAGAATATTTCAATATAGATCATATTTACAAAATATTATAATTTAGCAATTAGATTGATAAAAAAACCATTTTATGTAAAGTTATTGAAGGTGTAAAATATATGTATAAGAGTAAGAAGCTAAAAGAAATATAAGGGAATGCACAGATTCTGGTTCTTTTTAATCTCAAAATTTTAACCCAAATAATACAAATAAATTAATCATTTACTTAAATAATATATTTTCAAAAATATTTACATAAATGATACATTTTACTGTGACATATGAGAAATCAGTTCTCTAAACTAATTTCTCACTTGAGTCTTTATAACATTATTTTTTTAAACTATGTTATGAGATCAATTCTCGAGAACTCATTTCATAATGTTTTTTTTTTTTTGTAAAAAGACAATTTTCTTAAAAACAAAATTATCTATTTTTTTGTTTTAATTTTTTATTTTACTAACTTATATATATTAATTTATAAAAAAATATAATTTATCTAAAATAGTATTTAAGAAAAATGTATATATTTAAATACTCAATATAAATATAATTTAGTTAAATATTTATAAAAATGCATATATTTAAGTGATCTAATTCTTTTACCTAAACAAATTAAATAAATAAAACATGTTTAATTTTAATAGTATGCATTGATGATTGATGTAAAATTATGAGTACTTAAATATAATTTATCTAGAATAGTATTTAAAAAAAATCCTTAAATGAAACCAAGTTTATCTAGATTGAAGAAGATAGAAAAAAGGAAGAATTAGATAAATAAAGCTTAGATAAACATCATAATCCTCTAGAACTAACACAATTAAAGTAGAGAATTTTTTTTAAAAAAATAACAGAATTCCACTGATGAATTGCAAGTTTATTCTAAAAAAGTAACATCAAGTAGTTTGCGCAATGACTACCTAGATTCATCACGCATTAGAGCAATTATCTCATCAGTTGTTCTAGTTTTCCTTGGTTTGTGCAGTAGGACAAAGATTTCATTAGGAGAACGTTCAAAAGTTACATTCAACTCAATTGTACCTTTGATACTAAATTTTGGATAGATGAAAAACATTTTTCCTACATCATCTTTGTGTTTGAGCTTCATACAGTCGTATGCAACACAACCATCACCTATATAGATTGATTGACCGTAAAAAAAAAATCTATTACAATTCTACTACCTCCGTTGGCGTCAAAAATTGTTTTTCTTAAGACAGCAAGCAATATGTCCTCATTTATTGTGATGACTTTTGGATTAGTAGGACATTTAAACACCACCCCTTCATCTGTTGGAATCATGTCACCATCGTAATACACAAGAGTGGATACATTTTCCATATTTTAAGCAATAGGGTGAATATCAGACAAAGGTGTTGAGTTGTATCTAACCCGCCTACTACTATATATATTGGGTGATCTATTGTTCTTACGTGACTAATACCAATGGCTGAGATCACACCAACAATATAAATGGTTTAGATTGAGTCTTAAGTTTGGTTTGTGATATTCAAAAAAACAATGTTTAAATAAATCGTCCCGTAGAAATCATGGTGCAGTCACATCGTCTCAAAACAAGCAATGTGAGGTCAAATTGTATAGGGGAAAACAACATGAGGTCAAATCGTCTTGAAGAAATGAATGTTCAATCAATTTGTATAAGAAAAGTACAGTGCTTAGTCAATTAATGCATTATTCAGTATTCATTCAATTAACAAGGGTAAATTGACAATCAACATAATAAGACACAATTAACAAGGGCAAGTTTGTGTCCACCAATTCCATATATGGGAGGTTATTTGTTTCTTGTCGCTTGTCGACGTACTCATCTATGTACTTTTGATTCAAGTTGTTCATTAGGAACAACAGGTTGTTCTTCCTAGATGAAGTCATTAGTGGAAGAATTATCGGCAATACTTTGGTGAAAGGATGCAAACGAAGGTATGGGCATACTTTGCATGTATGCATAAGCAGACATCGGTGTTCAAAGATTTGTACCCATGAGATTGCTCATAAATTCTTCTCCGCTAGCATTGAAGAACTGCTGATTGTACTCATAATCTTCTTAATGATGATGAGGTTGTGGCGTGAATTCATATGATTGAACATGTGGTTGTAGTCTTTTATTATGCATGCTGACAACGACTGGTGGACTTTGTTGTGGAGAATGTTGTTCAGTTTCCATGTTTGGAGCTAAACGAGATGTGACAACAATGTTTACATAAATTGCAAACTATGTTAGGCAAATTTTTGAATTTGCTCGATACCGATTCATGTAGTGACTCATATGTTCAATCTTTCCTAGAATTAGTTGGCCGATTAACATATTTGTATCTTTCCTTCCAAATTGTAATCCACCATTGATGTTTCTCTGCCAAATTTGTGTCACTATGTCCTTTCATATTAGTATGATGAACTTTGTCAAGATTATGTGGTGGATTTGGTATGTCTTGACAAAGTTCAAATTGGAGCATGCCCCTGCTAATTTGATGTCATACAACCACTGGTAAACAAATTAAAGCCACACAAGCAATCCATATTTGGGAATACTTGTATGCATTTTCTGACAGAAATGACTCAAAACCTCTATAAAGCATCCAATGGAACTGAAAAAATAAATTGCATTAGTAATTTTAAAAAAACAATGTGATTGACGTTTGAATAAATGAAACAAAAACAAATGGTTCAACCTCCTTGTTACGCATGTTATCGAATCTTGACCTATAGCCTATCACATCATTGTGTGAGATTCCAGAAAATTGTAGCCTTCTGTCGCTCCATCTAGTGAAATATAACATGTTAATGTCAAATATATCACCAAAAATGGACTTTGTTTGAGTGTGAAATTTTTGTTTATCTAGTTGCAAGTGAGTATGACAGTTGGCGCTCGACCCTTGATTGAATGAACGATATGTGATACCATGCCAAGACTATATCAACATTATACATCTTTCCATTTTTTGAATGTGGGATAAATAGTCCTACGCATTTCTCTATACAAATGTGCTAGACATGTTGAACCCTAGTTGTACTGACCAGCGCGATCAAGATCTGCTAATAGGAATAGATACATCAAGTGAACTTTATTCCCTGACTTGTCTCGCATTAACACCCATCAATCAGCCCTAAAAGGTATGCCTTACAATAGGCTGCTAATTGTTGTTGTGTGGGTTCTGCTGGGAGAGTCAACATGTTTTTTTTAACCATTTTAGTTTAGGTGATGATCCCACCAGTGCATTCTCTGGGGGAACAATACCTATATATTTTGTGCACATTTGTTCCCAATCATAATATGTTGGGCCAATAACTGGTCTTCCATCAATGCATAAACTCAATTAAATAGTAACATCTTCCAAGGTGATTGTGCACTCACCATCAGGAAGATAAAATTTGTATGAATCATGTCTCCACCTTTCAACCAAAGCAACCACTAAAGCATTGTCGATTTTAACTTGTTCGAGCTTTGCAACATCTGAAAATCTAACTTTAACCAACAAAGGTTCAATTCTAGGATCTGGAGAAGGCATAGCCTAAGCATATGACTGGATTATATCGTTTATTACCTACAAAAATTAAAATAATAACAACATCATTATGTGTGAATCAAACATAATTAACATTCAATTAAATAGAATGTATTATGTACTTCTCCAAATCTATGAAGGTGTTGTTTCCAAAGAAAAGGAGCAGTTGTAGATGCCATGGTTTAGGCTTTGTTACTAACATCAAGAAAAAGTTAAAGAAAGATATATGAGAATGAAAGAAAGTGAGTTTCTGAGTTTGTGTATATGATGGCAATACATGCATTGTATTTATAGAAAAATCTAACAGTAACATAATTCATTTAGTGGGATCTTGGTTCTTCAACGTGCATTGCTTCAATCGGTGATATTTAGGTCGTTCATTTTATCTGTGGGATCTTGGTTGTTCAATGTGCATTGCTCCGATCAGTGATATCTAGGCCTTCATTTTATTGGTGGGATCTTGGTCGTTCTTTTTGAAATGTATGTGACAAGTCATTAAACATTATAAATATGGTACAATAACAATGTCATAAAAAAACTAATTATCAATATGGGTGAGTGTCAAACTTCTTTCTCTTCATATTAAATATCATTTCATTTTGTATTATTCATAATATTAAAATTGTATGTTTATAACTACTCAGCATATGCAAAGACAGAGCATACGTTCAATCACTACTACAACATTTTGAGGGAGGAAGCAGATGTTGATCGGGCAATTAATTGACTCAGTGAGATTCTGCTAGAAAAATGGACTCTCGCATGGGATGGTGGCCAACAATAGGGGTACATGAGCACCAATTTTGCTTATTCGATTAATTTGGTAATCAAGAAATCTGTCAATAGGTGTACCAATAAAATCAGCATATCTAAGGTGTAATGCATTGTTCAACAAAAGAGGGAGAAAAGCCACAACAATGCTTGCATCTGGCCAAGTTTATACGCAAGTACTAAGCAAGGCCATCAAAGATGCACAAAGAAAGGAAAACGCTCAATTCTTGAGTTCAATCAATGCAATAGACAGTTCTTGATCCAGGAGACGATAAACCTGAGAGAGGATCGGCCCACTAAAGATTTCACGGTCAGATTGGATAAAAGGTGTGACTGTGGCAAATTCCAAAAATTACACATGATTTGTTCTCATGTTGTTGTTGCTTGTAAGCATGCTCACTGTGAGTATAGGAACTACATACATCTTGTGTAACGAAGCGTATTGGTCACCATGTCATGAGCCAATAATTTGCCTTGACCCAAACAAAAAAAGAAATTCTAAGGGTGGTTTTGTCTCTTCTCGCATCCACTCCAAAATTAATATCTCAGAATCGTGTCAACCAAAGTGATGTTTCATGTGTCGCATCCTAGACCATTCAAAGAAAAACTCCCCCCACCATGTAGGCCTAAGCCAACAACATTGAATTTATGTCATGTTCTTTGTATTTTAAAATTTTTGTTGTATTGTTTCAAATTTAAATATTTTGTTCTATTGTTGATAATTTTAAAATATTTTAGTTCAGTTCAACTTGCTTAATTACTTTTAAAAGTTATATTATTTGTTGTAGATTTTATTTTTAGGCTTCATTTAATCTATTTAAAAGTTTAATTTGATATATTAATCTATTTACAAATCTATTTTATATTAAATTTTTTATATAAGTCTAATTTTCTTTATATTGGACAATAGACTCAAATCATTAAGAAAAATAATACAAAGAAATAATATCGTAGGAGTATCATCTTAAAATTGTTTTTTAACATCACTTTCTTTTAAATCAACTTTATTTCATTTTAAACTACAAATATAATTAAAAGAAATAACAAAAATAATACAAAGTCTTCTCATATTGTACATTATTTTCAGTTCAAACAATTTAAACATAAATGTAGATAATTAAAAAGAAAAAAAAATTAAAAACAATTTATGAAAACAAAAAAATTAAAAAAGAAATAACAAAAAATAAATATCGCGTTATGAAATTAGTTCCTCATGATTCCTCGGAAACCAACTTCTTAAGGTTGATTACAAAAAAAGTTAAAAACACACGTTATGAATTTTGGGGAATCAATATCAAAACATGCGTTTAAAAAAAACCTCAATTTAGAAATCAGTTACCGAGAAACCGATTTCTAAACTAAGACAAAAAAAATGTTCACGTTAAGAAATCGATTACTCAGGAATCGATTTCTTAACATGAACATTAATTTGTATCATTCATGTAAATGATTTTTCAGTTCTATTATTTGTGTAAATAATTAATTTTTTGTATTATTTATGTGAAAAATTCTTCTAAGCTCTGCATAAGCTTTTTAAAAGTAATTTATTTTTATATTTTATTATTTAAAATAAGTTATTTATAACTTAAAAGAACTTTTAAGCTTGATTATAGTTTTAGTTCCTAAAATTTGGAATAAATTCGGTCTTGGCATCCAAATTAAAGAGAAAAATATATATTTTTAATCCTTAAGCACTAAATTTAAGGGACTAAAATGAATTTTTTAAAACAACTTTTAGTCTCTAAACGATAAATTTGAGAAACTAAAACTGTATTTTTTTTTTCAAATTTCAAGGATTAAAATGATTTTTTCTTTTTAAATTTAGAAGACCAACATCGGGCTTCTCTTTTTTAGGAGAGAAAAAAAAACCCAGACTAACCACACTATATCATATGACTATGTTGATAGTTATAAGGTTATCGTAGTTGAGGGTAGAAGTATTAGAGTGATACGGAATTAGGAGATATTGGGTTTCAATACCCCCACTAACGTAACTTACTAACATTTAACATTTGCCTATAAAAGAAAATCATATGACTATTTTTTTTTAAAAGTATCTTCTTGAAAAAATCCATGACTTGAGTTGCATGTTTTATTTTTTCTATTTGTAATAATATCTAGAACAAATTATAGCAATAATTTTTTAAGTTTCGTGTAATTACAGGTAACCCCACTCTTTTATTTTCTTACACTAATCTCTCTTTAAGTTTGAAAACATTACATTAACACTCCCTTATATATTTAAAACATACACGGATACTTTCTTAAACCTTACACTAACACTTCTTATAAGGGAACAAAAGTAATACCTAAAAAAGCAGAAGATACTTGTGCAATTACAATAAACACTTCCTGTAATTGGTTCTAATATAATATTATCTTGTGAGAAAGTCTCTCTCACTACTAAACACATCCCCTCTCTAGATAACCACTTGATCTTAGTGAAATGATACTGAGATAGGATAACGACAAGAAAGATTACTAGAGATTCTCTTCCACCAATATGAAAAGTAAAGTATATGTCATCACATTAGGCAAGACCCAATTATGAGTTCAATGAAGCATGTAATTTACTCATGAAAATCGAATAACCATATTCAGAGGTCAGCCATAAAGTACCTATGTTTTTCCATATAGAAATTTCATCCTACTGCTTATACTTGACTCTACAAAACAGTTATCTGATTCCTATACAAACTGTCAAACCGTAACACCCCCAGCTGAAAAATAAATAAATAAATAAATAACTACACTAAATTCACTCAGGGTGATATTTTTTTTATGTAAGAATTAAATAGTCAATATTCTTAATGAGAATTACTTTGTATGATATAATTGGTCCTCGTCATCAAAAGAGTAGAGCAGTAACATTAGAGATTTTTATAATGTTTACAAATTATCAATGGAAAGAAAATAGTAATTTCAATATACATAAAGCTTCTTACACTAAGCAAAACTATAAATTCTAAATATTCCTACTACGACAAATCCTTTAGCTCAGATGATATATCTGCTATTGCAGAACTTTATTCATGATTATGCCAATGATGATGATGAGAAATAGTAAATTGGTGCATCGTGTTTGATGAGCGAAAATTTAAAGGCCTGAAATTTTGATACCATTCCTATCGCTGTAAAACATATAGAAACTAACAGCTTTTTGCCCCTCATAAAAATTTCTGACTTCCACCCCTATCTAAACGCTAATGTTCACGTTTGTGTGTAGTGCACGACACTAGAGACATGCTGCTACTTTATTCCTTTCCTTTTCCACAGGAAGAAATAGGAGCAGAAAATTGCGTAGAAAGATCGCTTCATTTTGTGATATTTTACCATGGCATGGTCTATGCATACACACAACTTCAATACATTTGACAAACAAAAGCATGTAGCATCTATATGTAACTGCTCGATTTTCGTGACAGCCAGCCAAGATAACATCTATGTTCTGCATCACTCAGCCCTGCAAAAGATATATCTTATATGAAGCAATGAACCTGAACTTCATTTTTTTTTCTACCTACAATATATATATATATATATATATATAATTCACTATGCTCCAATAGCATCATTAAAGCCATACCTGTCTTCTCCTACGGTTCTGTATGGCATACCAGGAACGTGCCATTGCAAAGCATGGCAAAAGAACACCAGCAAATTGAAGGAGTGACACCTCAAACTGCCATCAACCATACCAAGTTAGCATTTAGTACGCAATAAATCTAGAAAGAACAGATGATATGAAAGAAAGACTGAAATCATTTGAGTCCAGAGTCAGCACATTGTTTCTTAATCAGAATTTTGATCTACTATGGTGAATGACAATATTAGGTGCTCTCCCTCCTCTCACTTTTCTCAAATCCCAAAAGTGGCCTACACTTTTCACCTAACTGTCTTATAACTACCATATATTCACAATAACTCCAATTACAGTTATTCAGTTACTTGTTATTAATACTGGTGGTTTCTATTACTATTAATAGCCATAATGTTCCAATTTTCATCTCTCATTCCTATTCCTCCTAACATAGACCCTCCTAATCAGAGGTATCAAACACACATGAGATGATGTGGACATGCTGAGAAAGGAAGTTGTCAGAACATGCTACTTACATTAAAGATTATCGATGCATCTTGCCCAGTTACAGAGTTCTTTGTGACCATTAAAGCTTCACGTACAAGCAAAATCATCAGCATCTGTATAATATTATTATCATTAGCCATATCAACTCTCAGAAAGGATGAAACAACACATGCTTTAATATTAAATCTGTTTCCTTACAATGAGAGTCACAGAGCGAAGGAAAGCAATGCTACTGGTTTGTGACATGGCATAATCTTCATATTCAGTTTGCAGCAACTGCTGCTCTGCTGAAGCTAGAGCCACACGGAGATCAGCATTGTGCCCCCATTCTTGCCTGTATATGGGAGTGATATAAATCTTAATCGAGGAAAAATTGATCATGGATATGAAAAGAAGCATTAAAAAAAGGTGAGGGCCAGAGGGATATAAATAAATTAACAAAAGCTTTACACATCTTGAGTTGGGAGTAGCAATAGCAATTGGGATAAAAATAGTGACACAGACCCTACATTTGGAATAGTGGCAACAGCTTGCATCAATTAATTCCTATTTTTTTGAAATAAGGGAAGAGGGTTAGAGCCTTAGAGGGTAGACAATTAGGAATGACCAATATTAGCTGTTAATGCCAGGACAAGGATAAAATCTTGCAAATTAGCTCCAAGGAATGTCCCTCAGATTTCTGATGAGTTAACAACATTCCTCATGAACTCAGTACCTGTTGATTGAGACTGAGTTTTATCCAATCACAATACTGAGACTGTTCTGACAACAGAAAATGAGAGATAGCAAGCATCCAAGTGACATGGATGACCTACAGTTAATTGTTAAAACATCTAAAATGGAAAGCCAATACTTATGTTACTAAGACCACTAGCTATGATGCATAACTTAGTTAAGTAGAAAATAATCAAATTGTGGCTGGCTGCATGATTGAATTGAAAATTGACACTTCAACCATAACAAGATAACCTTGTTAAACTTGCAATGAATAATATCTAATGCAAAAACCAAGTTATTCATTATCACCTCTCCAGAATTCATTGCTGCAGATTGAGGCTTTATAGTTTTTGGAGAGAGCAAGATATCTATATATTTCCAATGTAGGGATATTGTGCTAAATGCTTATCCAAGGGGAAGGTGCAGAAATTGAGAAGACTTTGAATTTTCATATCTAAAGATGGGATGAACCATAGAGCAGAATTGTGAATGATCAAAAAGGTATCATACATGATTCTTTTTTTATCAGGTGTATAAGAGTTTATAGAGAAGTAAGATGAAGGAGATTTTAAAAAGTTGAGGTATATGAGTTGATTTAACTTATGCGAGAAGTTTGATTTATTTTACCTTCTTAATTCATTTTATTTTCTACTCATATAAGTGTTTGTTGAGAAGTTTATCCAAATTGTCTCCTAATATATTTGTTGATATGATATGCAATTTCTGGCATCAAAATTTAGAAAATAATTTGCAGGGAAGTAATTCTAGACAGTTTTAAAATGCATCCAATTTTGTTAGTGCAACTTCTTTTCCATTCATCAATAACAATTGAGTTTGGTTAAAAACCAAATTCTCAGGGATATTCACTATAAGATCCCTTTTAATTTTCTCCAATGTCCTTGGTCTAACCATGCGAGATCATTTTATTCCAAAGCCAAATCATTTATTGGAAAGTCAAAGTTCTATAAAATTCCTTTACCATAAAAAACTTCGTACCCCATTGCCCAGAGGCTCTTCGCTATGCGAAGGTATGGGGGAGGGATATTGTACGCAGCCTTACCCTTGCATATGCAAAGAGGCTGTTTCCGGATTCGAACCCATGACCAACAAGTCACCAAGGCACAACTTTACCGCTGCACCAGGGCTCGCCCTCTATAAAATTCCTTTACCATATTGAATCAATTTTCTGTACCTAGTACAAGATCATTTTCCTAGTCATATCTGAGACACAAGAATGAAGAATAAACAGCCAAAGGCTTACATAGAAAATTTCAGCTCACAACTCGCAGGCATTAAGCAAAACCTTTCATAAGATGGAAATTAAGAAAAAGTCATATATAAATCAGTTAGTCCAATACATGTTCAAAATTACCTAATATCATTCGTCATAATTGCATTGCTTCTGACCGGTGGAAGAGAATAATTTGGTGAAAATGCCTAAAAAGAGTGAAAGGATAACTCATCATTTCTAATTTAGGCAACTCTTGAAGGAAAAAAAGATCATGAATGAATTGAAAAAAGCCCCAACCTGATTACAGATTTCACATATTGTATTTCCTTTCTTATTGCACCATCTTTGGATACACTTTCTATGAGCAAACTGCATGCCAAGAAATAGTGAGCAAACAAGTTCATAAGCCAACTTGAAGTCAAAACTCAAAACCACTACACCAGACCAGTATCCACAAGGAATCACAAAAACTTCACTGAACTCCCAACCCTCTTCCTCTTCCTCTTGTACAGATGCAAGTGATGCAACACGAGTCAACATGAGATGAAACAATATAACATGATCGTGAATAATTGAAATGCTTTCAATAACAGCAATTGAACTAATTCAAGAAGCCATTGCATTGAGGCAAGTAAAGACTAAGGACACTACATGCCTGCAGACTCGTGCTACTTAAAAGGAGGGGCATGACAAGTAAAAACAGAATACCAATACAGAGAAGGGTATCAACTCATAGTCCTATAAGTTGCTCACTAATATTAAAACTTTCTCACTTTTAAGAAACATGACAACCCCGACAGCCACTTGGTGTTCCTAATTCTTAACAAGTTACATTATTTCCAACATGTAGAGGTAGTTAGTTATTTTGGGTACTGGGATTGAGAGTGAAAAAGAGAGAAACTTTATGAAAAGGACCACCTTGAGAGTGCCATTGCAAGAACAAGGTGCCTCCATGGCTTGTGCTTGGTCTTCTTCCTGGCATATTCTGCACTCAACAACAACAACAACATCATCATCCTTGTTTGAAGATGAAGAAGAAGAAGAAGAGGAGCACACTTTTCCACCATTGTCAGAGACGGGGATTATAACTGGGTCAACACCATCACAGTGTTTTTCATTCACTGATCCAAAACAGGTCGTGGAGGCTATGATCCGGTCAATGCAGACAATGAAGTCGTTCACCATTTTTTGAGTGAGAGAGACAGACACCGTGGAGAGGCTGTAATGTAGGTTTTGTGTTGGGAAAAAAAGAGAGAAGGGAAAAGGACAAGGGAAGAGTGGTGCAGTGAGTGTGCAGGCGTGGGTTCCAAAAAGGTAAGACCACTATCAAATGCCAATGGTACGTTGACGGAATTTACGGAACAAACCGCTTCTCTGGCTTGTCTACGCAAGGAAAATAGCCTTATGCTTGATATGGTTTTTTTTAATATATTTTTAATCCTTATATTTTCAGTAAAAGAAATATTATAGTCATACTCTCTAACTCACTTTTTTGAGCATATTTTTTTTTCATTTATTGACATAAAATTTAATCAGATTCACGTCTTATTTAATTTAATGACTCTTGACCTTAACTTTGTAATTTTTTATATATTTTAACTAATAAGAAAGTATGTGTTAAAAAATGTATTGCTAGCCGTGCTCTTTTAGTTAAGTTTTGTTTTAATTCTAATAATTTTAAATTAATCAATTTGTTACTTATATTTTTTGTTCACATAGGAAGGAGGTAGTGTCCCAAGGCTCTACTTAGCTCATGAACATGAGGTATAACATGGAGCTCACCTCTATTTATATGGAGCGTCTCACGATAATACTTTACATGTGCCTTATAATATTAACCCTCGAGGGGCACACGTCTCTGTACATACAATCTTATTGGCTCCGCATACGGTATTAGTGCATTGATGTGCACCTTAGACATGTCATATACATAGTGTACTATATGTCTTATCGCCATGTTTAGTCATGACTCAGATGACCATTAGAGATGGGTAGGATCTATTGCTGGCATTGGTGTGAGTCGATCTCTTCGAGAGAGTTGATTAGGGTGATGGGTAGGTTTTTTGTCTTTAGCATCATCGGGTCAGCCTCGTTAAGAGAGTTGACTAAGACGATGTACAATCCTTCAAGCATTAAGCCTTGTGCCATAAATGCTTATGGGTAAGACAATTCTTTAGGATGAGTCGACCAAGACGATGTACATTTTTAAAAATAGGTGAATTTAGTTTTTATTTGGTTCCTTGGTCGTCAGTGATCAAAAACTAAATTCACCTATTTTTTTAAGTTTAGAGATCGAATTGATTGATTTGAAATTAGAGAAACTTAAACCAACTTTGATTGAAAGTTCATGAACCAAAAACATATTTTACCCTATTTTTTAATCAACTATGAAGTATTTACAGATTTTGTTAATAAGTAAATTTTATTAAAGAACTTGATTGACATCTTTAATGAGGTCTCATCCCTTAATAACATTTTTTTCGGACACAATAGTCAAATTGAAATCCTATTTAAATAGATCGAACTCAATTTTATTTGGACCAACAAGTTATTGATATGTCAGGATGATATTATTATTACATAGGAGACACTTGTTTCAAGTCATGTTCTTTTATTCTCAAGAATATGAGGGTAAGAATAAATACTTTCATGATTGTTAGAAGATTATGACAATATATTCTTAAATATATTTTACTGTCATATTGTAAGCAAACTCTATTCCTATGAGAAGGAGATGTGTATATGATATTCTTATGGGAATAGAAGTTATTTATTTTTTATAATAACTACCTATTCTCATAAATTAACAAATTAAAACCTAACATTTATTGAAAATACTACCTATTGTCACGATATTTTTCTACCTATTTTTTTCAATTTTATTTTTTAATTAGATAAATTTTAACTTTATTTATGAAATTACTAAATAATAATCAAACATGTTAATGAGAATAAAATTCTTAGATATATTATTTCGGAAAACATGATTTATGAGAATATAAAATTATACTATGAATCAAACACTACCATAAAAAAATTATACAATAATGTTAGTTGTTATTATTTAAAGATTACAAGACTAAAATTTAAAGTTATAAAAATTGAAATAAAAGAAACACATGGGGAAGGAGGTTAAATAGTGTATTAGTGAAATCTCTCATAAAAATTATTTTTGAAGCAAAAGTAATTTTGTTAAAGAATCATTACTTATTTTTGTTTTTTGTTTTTATCCGTTGGATTTGTATTAAAACATGTACTGGAACAATTTCAACTACCAAATAGACCACTCAATCAATTTGACACAAGTTTGAAATCTTTAACGAGAACAAAATCAAATTGCGGTATTAAAAAAAAAGAGGTATTATTTGTGGTAATTTTTAATTAGGATAAATAAACATTTTGGTTCATGAGAGTATGAAATGGTGCTAAAGTAATGTTTTTAAGATGAAAAATTTAAATTTAATCTAAATAAATCATGCCGACAATCTAATGACAAATTGATCATTTAATTTTATAACTTAATGTCAAATTAATTATTAAAAAAATATAAATTATTATCAAATTGATACTTGATTAACTTAATAATAAAATTGTTTCACAAATTTAATGATGAGACAAATCAATTGCACTCTTTATACATTACTAAAGTTAAATTTTTCCTTTTTCAAAAATCAATATCTCATCGGTTCATGTTTTTTGAAAAAAAAAGAATATTTACCCTTTTAATTATCATTACGATAATACTATTAACAAAATAAAGAACTATTTTTTTTAACTCAAAGGATCAAATAGCATATAAAAATAAGATAAATGATTAAAAATATATGATTTCACCTAAAACGAATAAAAAAATATTTTTAATTTTAAGCACAAAATAAATTTGTAAAAAGCATAAGTGAACTGAGTTCCCTTCCTAGAATAGCAGAGTATAGTAGCAGTAGCAGCAGCAGCAGCTTGTCGCGTGCGTGCCTCTCCGGCGAGGCCGTAACAATCCACAAACAACAAGCTTTTAAATTTCTCCTTCGTTTCGCTTCCAATGGCATCAAATAGCCATTCACCATCTCTCGAGATATTAGGTATCTATCGATTCAATCGTTTTTCTCTCTCTCTCTCATTTTCTCTCTAACTTTTGATTTCCGTTTCGTTCTCTCAGTTCGAGGACCAGAGGATTTCTCGCTCTGGACCGGACCCCCCTTCGCGAACGATCAACCAAGCGTCAAGCTCGAGAAAGTGAACTGCATCAATGCGAAGTTCAGCGACGACGGATCCAATCTCATGGTGACGAAATCGAACTCGCTGATTAGCGTGTACGATTGCAGCACTGCCAAGGAGATTAGGGTTTTTGAAGTGCCCAATGTCGTTGCTGCGGCCTTGTCACCCAAAGGAACTTACTTGCAAACCTTCCAGAAGCCTTCGGGGCCGCAGGAGAAGAATGTAACGCTGTGGAGCATCGAGACCGGTGCTGCGGTTTACCAGCAGTCGCAGAAGAACATGACGAAAGCCAATTGGTGTGTGATCATTTCGTTATTTGTGGAAACCAAAGTGTTCTTAGTTCTTACCAAATTTATGCTTCTGGTTAACATGACCTTGCTTCTGTTTAGATAACCTTGCCCGTTAAGGACCTGTTTGGGTAAACTTATCCAGAAGAACTTCTAGGAGAAGAAAATAAGAAGATAAAATGAAATAAGCTAATTTTAGCTTATTGATAAGCTCATTTCATTTTTTTCTTCTTCATAAGCTTACCCAAACTCGTAGGATGAAATAAGAAGGAAAAATGAAATAAGCTATTTTCATAAGCTAAAATTAGCTTATGCATAAGTTAAAATCAGTTTGTAGAGAAGCTAAAGGACAGAGCTTCTATAGATTAGTATAGGAGAAGGAAATAAGAAGGACAAAATGAAATTAGCTTTTTCCATAAGCTAAATTTAACTCATGCATAAGTTAAAATCAGTTTATGGAGAAGTTAAATGACAGTTATAGATTTGTATACACATGAGCTGATTTTAGCTTATAGGAGCAACTGATTTCATTTCACTTTTTTTAATTTTCTTTTCTTATAAGTGTTTATAGAGAAGTTTGTTTAAATAACTGTTACCGTGTCTGTCTGTTGTTCAGGCCTGCGATTCAGTTTAGTTCTGATGAAGCTACTGTGTGTCGGTTGGCCACTAATGAGGTACAATTTTTTGATACTGGGGATTTTTCGAAGGGAGTTGTCTGTCGGTTGAGAGTTCAGGGAGTTGCTGCTGCTGAGCTTTCTAGTTTACCGGGATCTCATGTAGCTGCATTTGTTCCAGAATCCAAGGTTTGTGTCTCTCAATTTAATTCTTATCGTGGAGGCTTAGTTCAGTTTTTTGCAAATAAATCAATGAATGGTAATTTGGTATTAGATAATTTGGCATGCTGTTTGTTAGGTTTTTAATATATGAAATATGAAATTCTATGAACTGCTGATACATAGAAGTTGAGTATTTGGAGGACAAGCATCTTTCATTTTCTTCTAAATTCTTGGCTGACAGAAAAATTGTAAATAGGGTATTTATATGTTGTATACTGTTATGTAATTACAATAATTAGGGTAATTGTAAAACTATACATGATATTTTCCACTGTGTCGTTAAGACATGGATTCCGATACATGTTTCTCATTTTTCTTCCTCTCTATAATTTTCAATAATTGGTGAACATTCAAAGAATGGAATTATTGATTATTGATTTTTTTTTGGGGGTTGTTAGATCAGATTGGTAGCCTATGAATGAATGACTGATGACTGTGTCTTATGAAAATATGTTGCCCTAAACACAGATCATATAATAGGAAATCTAATCTGAATTTCTTTGCATATGCAGTCTTCTTTGTTCATTATGTCTCATTAAATAAAGGTTTAAATTTCAGGTTTATGTCCTGTGTGGCAGGCATCTAGAAATAATGATTATTTATCACACCTTTTCAATTTTGATGGGAATATTATGAAGTTTTCTACCTTGTAGGGGATTCCTGCTAGTGTACAGATATTTGCTTGTGGAAATGCGTCTCAAAGTCAACCTGTTGCTCGACGTAGTTTTTTCCGATGTTCAACCACCCAACTTAAATGGAATCATGGCTCAACTGGGCTTCTAGTGGTGGTGCAGTCAGACGTTGACAAAACTAATCAGAGTTACTATGGAGAATCAAAATTATGCTATCTGACCACAGATGGGATGCATGAAGGACTTGTGCCTCTTCGTATGTTCTTGCTGCTACTAAAAGAACTGATAATTGGTTATATAATGTCTATAAGAAGGGTAATATTCTATTTTTTTAAACAAATTGGCAGGGAAAGATGGGCCCATTCATGATGCTCAGTGGTCATATTCTGGCCTGGAATTTGCTGTTGTATATGGGTGTATCCTTTTCTCTATGATATATACAATATGGATATAAATAGCATGCACTAAAGTTACCACTATTTGATATTTGCTGAAGATCTGCTAACATGGTATACTAGGCTAGGTAAGGTTTGATACGTTATACAGAACAGTACTTATGGTAAAGTCATGAACCCCATTTTGGCTGAAAAGCACATTTATTTTGAGATGATTTTATATTCATGATAGGAAATGCTTTCAAAAATACATTAGAGCTGCTTCTTTCTATCTTCTCTATTTGAAAAACCTAATCCCTCTTAAAATATGGTTTTTGATATGCCATAATATACCAAACTGGATTACATATTTTCTGCATACTTTTTGATGCCTTATGAGTTGTACATTTTTAAGAAGTCAGATGATGAGTAATTTATGTCCTCATTATATTAATCACTCTTTTAATGGTTTTTTTTATAGATCTCTTGAATGTTTCACTTTTCCTTAACTTGTTTTAGTTATGCCTGCTAAAGCAACTCTGTTTGACAAGAAGTGCAATCCTCTACTAGAGCTTGGAACTGGTCCTTACAACACTATTCGCTGGAACCCAAAAGGGAAATGTATCCTCTGCTGATGAATTGGCATTCTTTGTATTTAGTCAAATAAATTTTAAACACTTACCTGACATAAGATTTCTTTCTTTTCTTTCTCTTTTAAATTTTTAAAGGCCCTGTGGCCTGAGGGTTTTTGGTTGGGATTGGAAATTTGAAGTGGCTCTATATTCTTATGACATGAGCATCTAAATATGGGCTCCTTGATTGTTAGCTTCCAGTTTTGTGTTTGGCTGGCTTTGGTAACTTGCCTGGTGATATGGTATGTTCTGACTATTTGAATCATTATGCTCTGTTTTGATTTTTCCTTTCTGGTGGAAAAGATCTGATTGTAATGACTTATCTAGGGTTACTGATTAACCTTGTTGAAAAACAAATTATGACTTACAATCACTTTTAGAGTATAAGAATCACTTAAAATGTTATATTTTTTGTGCCTTTGGTCTTTAGTACTGAGTGAATTCCTTGTTCAATTTATTTTGAAGAAATAATCACTTGATTTTGATAGCTTCTCAGAAGAGCTTTGAAGGAAGTGATTATTTCCCAAAAATAGTGGTTCCCAACGATTCACGTAGCATTTTTTGTTAGTTATTAAAACAATAATTGAAGGAAATAAGAAATTGCAAGTATCTGCTGTACTTCCATGTCTCATGCTCAAATGCATGCAAGATTGCAAACACATGTTTCTTATGTGAACTTCATATGTGACAATTTGGAACCACTAACAGATTTCATATGTTTCGCACGTTTATGTGCTAGGTATTTTGGGATTACATAGATAAGAAACAACTTGGAGCCACTAAGGCTGAATGGTCTGTGACTAGTGAATGGTCTCCGGATGGGTGTTATTTCATGACAGCTACAACAGCTCCAAGGCTTCAAGTTGACAATGGGTATGTAATATTTGGTCATTAGCAGGATCTTGAATTACTCAATGCCTAAAAATATGCAATCTTCTACCCATGGGCACATTATTTTGTTGTTAAGTGTACAATGTCATCCTGATTTTCTGTTTCCACTTTCCATTGATTTGATTATAATTAGTCAATGATTACTTTGAACAACACTTATGGGCTTTTATAGGACGATAACTCAGATAATTTATAGAACATTTTACTGATTGTTATATTATATGTTGATTTCCACTTTTTTGGTGGTCATAGTCTTATTCACACATTTTTTTTTGTTATATTTTATTTTCTTGTATTGAAGGATCAAGATTTTTCACTACAATGGGTCATTATACTTCAAAAAGATGTTTGATAAATTGTACCAGGTCAGTGGTGTCTTAAACTTTTGCTGATTAATTGTTTCTTTGATCATTTTTCACAGATTTTATTGAATCGTATGCAAACTATTTGCAGGCTGATTGGAAACCAGAGTCACCCAGTAAGTTTGGTGATATTGCTGAATTAATTAAGTCTCTAAATTTGGTACAACTTGAAGATAAGAAACCATCAGGTTCGTTATGATGCTTATAAAATTTCATTTAGTTGAGTTATATTTTCTGCTCATTGAAGACCATGAACTAATTTCAGGTCAAGGACCACCAAAGTCAACCCAGACTTCTACAAAAGCCTCCTCTACCAACCCCCCAACACAAAAACCTGCTGCATATCGTCCTCCACATGCTAAGAATGCATCTGCTATTCAGGCAGAGGTACACAATGCAGAAACTATGCTGTCATTCTTTCTATTTTTAATTGTCAATATAATTTTTCAGCTATTAAGCATGGCATAGCATGTAGTCAAATTGTTCCAGTATATCTTTATGCATCTTGTCTTGAACCCTTGGAGCTGAGTTTCATTTTTTAGTTTATGTCTCTAATGATGCTAAAATGATTTGTATTTGCAGTTGTTTGGAGAGACTCCTGCAGAGTAAGTACCTTTCCTCCTCCCCCTTTTCCTTTCTTTTATTCTTAAGTTCTTATGATTTATATTCTGTTATTAATGACTATATTTGTTGATTAATTTAGACCACTGAGCAAGAATGCATTACGAAACAAGAAAAAGAGGGAAAAACAGAAGGAGAAAAAGGCTTCTGATGCCAGTTCTTCGTGATGGAATCAATGTTCTTCCTAATGCATTCTAAATTGCTTTTCGACTACTGCACTCGTGCACCTGAAAATTTGAGGCTTCAGGTTTTGCTTTACTAGGTTTTAATTGTATTATGTCCCTGGCAACCAACTTTGGGAAGTTTTGATTTGCTCAGATTTTGAGGTTGCTTGAAGTCGTGTTGTAGGTTTATGCTTTCAGCTGGGATATAAAAGGTGGGAGAAGATAAATCTCTTTCTCATGATAAAAGAAGTATTCATTGTAAGAGAAGTGAAATTATACGTAGGTCACAAACATTCTTTTGTTTCCGGTTGGGATATAAAAGGTGAGAGTAGAAGATAAATCTCTTTTCTCCTCCTGATAAAATATGTATTTGTTGTAAGATAAATGGAATTATAAGTAGGGTGCGCACACGCGTGTGTACGTACATGCACAAGATTATGTATAGACAAGACGTAATTTCTAGTACATACACACACGTGTGTACGTACACACGAGCACCAAAGTATGTATGGACAAGACAAAAGTATGTATGGACAAGACGTAATTTCTAATACATACATACAAAGTACAATAGTAAAAAACAAGGGCAAAACTTAAGTGTAGCTTTTAAGTTTTCTAGTGTTTCTCTTCAGAATTTGAGTCTCATCTCAATAATCCATGCAATAAAAGTTAACGGGAAAAGTTTTAATTTCCAGTTGAAATAAGTATTTATTGCAAGTGGAATCATAATAAGTAGGGTGCGCTCCCTTTTTTCCTTTAACACACGAGTACAAGACTAAAAATAAGGACAAATTTTGGGTTCAGTTAGTTTTTTTTTTTTTTTTTGACTAGTAATTCTTCAATCAATCTGAATTTTTATTAGATATTACATATATAAAGGTCAGCAAAATGTTGGTGTGAATCGTTAAGGTAAAATTTCAATTCGATTGAGATAAAGTGCAAAATATTTTAATACACAAGTTTTGTCCTACAATTAAAAAAGACTTAAATGTTTTTGTCCCTATAAATATGTTTTTTTTTTAATTTTAGTTCCTTTAAATTCTTTTGTTTGTTTTTAGTTCATGTAAGTGCATGTCTTTTCAATTTAGTTCTTGTAAGATTTTTTGATTTTTTCTTTATTTTTAAGTTTACTTTTTTTATTCATTTTGGTCCTTATAAGCACATATTTATGAAGACTAAAAATAAAAAAAATAAAATCTTAAAGAGACCAAAATTAAAATTGTGTAAACTGACAAGATGAAAAATGAATAAATTTCTTACCAGCATCAAAACTTAAAAAACCCAAATTTACTAAGACTAAAATGAATAAAAAAACTTAGATGTGATTTGCTTTTTATTTTCTGTTTTTATTTTTTGTTTTCATTTTCTAAAAGTTGTTTTCATTTTCAAAAGATTAGAATTTTAAAAACATGTTTGGTTTGACTTCTTGTTTTCTGCTTTCAAAAAATAAAAACACTGAAAATGTGTTTTCAAAAGAAAATGTATTTTTAGATTTGCTTAAAATTATATTTCTTGTCACCGCATTTTCATTTTACCTAAAATAAGGTTCCTGATTTCAACTGAAAACGAGATTTTATTGTTTTTAGTTTTTTGTTCGTTTGAGAAAAAATATTTTCACTGAAAATGTTTTCAAAAATCCAATCAAACACATTTTCATTACTTTTTTTCTATTTCCAGTAAAAATGAAAACAAAAAATAACCAAACCAAACACCCCCTTACATAAACTAAAATTGAAAAAATTTGAACTTCGGAAGACTAAAAACATTTAAATTTTAAAAATAAGCTTTGAAGTAAATCCAACAAAACTTATTATAAAGAATCACATGAACAAACCATAAAACCCTCATGCCTGATCTTCCATTGTTATTGGTTCGACTAACTTGTATACAATGAATAATATAAGAAACATTCTACCGGAGCACTCATCCTGGGACTGCACTTTCTCCTATATTATCTTACAAATCTATGGCATTCAAATTCCCTATTTAGCAGAAAGAACTAAGAAGGCTAGGATGAGCCATTAAAATTTACTTAAATCTCATGGTTAATACAAAAGAAATAAACCTCAAAAAATAAAAAATAAAGCTAACGTTAGTGCTATATAGAACTATTCACTGTGTAATTGTCATTCTTTCTCTAGTAGTCTCTTTTATTTTTTTAAGCTTCCTCTAGCGTCTCGTTGGTTGGCTCTGCTAAAGCCTAAAACTAGAACAGAACATTGAATGACAAATGATTCAAACAATAGTTTACTAAAATGGTATTCAGTTCTTGTATTTAATTTTTCGTTAAGAAAGATCTTAACGTATGTCTGTCAAAAAATGTTATTACTTTTTCTCTAACACGCTTAGTCAACGAAAAATCCAACACTATTATAATTTTCGCCTGTTAGAATTCATGTAAAGCTCATTCCAGCACTCTGGAACTCTTTTAGTGTCACTTACAAAGTTGACAAGTAAAATACTAAAACATTACTCTGAAAATACAGGATCAAAACTGGCAAAATTGCAAATAACTTAATATGCCATATATGCTTATCTCCCAAACAAACACCTACAGGCTATACTTTCGCCGAAGCAAACAAGATACTTCCATCTACGTATATGATTTAAAATTGGATAATTTTGGAAAGATATTGTAAAGCTAATAACAATATCAGCTCTTGAATCTGATGCTTCTACTGATAGCCGCATTAATTCCAGAGGATTCTCCACCATAAGGAGCAGTCGGCCTCTTGATACTCTGAACTTGCCCCTTGCGGTTCTTAACAGCCTTTTGATGCTTGAGCTGCACATTGGGATAGCAAGATAAAGACAAATGTCAAGCAAGAAAGACACCAGCTAACCAACACAATTTGAGGAGTTTGTTAACCCCAAAGAATAAATGCTTCTAGACAGAGTACCTTGTAATTCTTTCTGGGATTCTTTTTTGCCTTGTTGCGATTGCGGGTTAGTCCCCTATTCTTCTCAATCTACAGCATATTGGCAACAAGGTAAATGCTTGCAATTTTGTAAGAAATGATGAACAATTCAATTGAAAACCATAGTAGATTGAGCAAGAACCTGAGAAGAAATATGGCGCTTTCCTTCTACAATCTCTGGCAATGAAGAGACTGAAGTGTTCCTGCAACAGCAATCAATCTTTATTACCAAATTGAAGATGGTCGCAACAATAAAATTGAAATAGCCAAGTCATATTAAAGCATAATATATCCAGAACAAGTTACAAAAGAGCCAAAAGGCTAACAAAACTTCACCTTGAGTAAGTCTCAGCTTTTGCTGCAAGTTTTGCAGCTCGCAGTTGTTCCACTTGTTTGTAAAATTCATTTTCTGAGTCCCCACTTCCACCGTCATCCTCTTCATCGGTAACCTCATTAGGTCCAAGATCAGTCATCTGATCATCACCATCATCATCCTCAGTCCTAATTCCAGCACCAGCCAACACCCGAAGCTCGTGTTTCCTTCGCCTTTCACCAATATCATCTCTCTTTGGTAAATCATCATCACCAGAAACCACCTTACTCAAAAAAAGGATCAGTTAGATGTTTCAAAAGCAGGTGATATAAAGAGTGAATATTTTGTAGCCTAAAACAATGGAAAGATTTTATTTCTTTTGCATCATGAATAGCACAAACTGCAGATACTGTACAACCTTTTACACAAACAAAATGAACTAACATTGGCAGCAGGCCGGGTCATAGCTCAATAGTCAATCTAGAAGGGAGAAAGAGGGAAACTATTTCAAAAGTAGTGGGGCCCACTAGTACTATTTCTCACCTATTTCTACTCATCTCTTCTCTATTTCTCTTCAACCAAAACCTTTACTTTTCACTTTATTCCTCCCCTATTTCCACTCCCTTTTTATTTGCATCTACACTATTTCTCTCCTCTCTACCAAACAGGGCATAAGGGATCCAAGTCCTTCCATACAGTGGTTAAAATGACATTTTAAAGTAGCCTACAATGTGCACGCCACTATGAATTGCAAAGGGAATCAGACATCAAATTCATCGTGCAAAACTTTGAAGTTCAGTACCTTGGGCTTCTTCATATTTGCATTAAGGAATTGTGAAACTTGTTTTGAGCCATAACCATTAATCAATCTAGCTTCCCCATTGGCATCCATGGTATCATCATTAAAATCATCATATGTTTCGAGCTGGCTGTGAAATTTGTAAGTGGCTAATAAGTTCCAACATGCTTGAAACAAGTAGTGTAAAGGATAGAAGAGTGAAGCTATACCCATTAACTGGTCTCAAACGCTTTAATGCATTACTAGGCTTTGGAGCAATGGAGCTGTACAGACCCTTGTTTTTCAGTTTTTCCTCGAGGGAAGCTCTAACTTTTAGCATTTCCAAACTCTGTGCGCCAATGTGATCCTTCTGCCATGTTAAGGTTTATTTCAGTCAAATTAATAACCTTTTACACCAACAAAAATAAATCAAATATAAAGGTACACTCCCAGTATACTATATTGAGATTCAATAGAAACAAAGTAAAAGTAAAAAAGCATCACATGCCATGATCTATAATTTACCTGAGGTTTAACTTTTCTTGTTTTCTGTACACCATCCTTTGAGGATTCCAATTCTTGTATCTCAACTTGCTTGTTAGGCTGCATCAGTACATAAAAAAATGTTGACCATTGAGGACATTTTCTAAGGTTGCCATTTGGATGACAGATAAATATAAAAGCCAAGATTAACAAGTGATGAATACCACCACTGTTTCTTCTGTTGATTTGGCAGAGACAAGAGGCTGCTCTTGGTTTTTAACGATAGAATCATTTGTCGTTGGAGCGTTCTCAATATCTGAATTTAGTACTGTTTCTAACCCATTATTTTCTTTAAGAATGTCCTCAAGTTCAAATGGAAGTTTTGTGTCAAGTTGTTTTATCTGTTGAGAGAGGCACACATTAAAAAATTGCAAAAACCAAGGAAAACAAACTTCATCTCAAATCCAATATTTGTGTGCAATTGCACATCAATGGTGTAAATGTCAGCAGATAACTATGCACAGTTGATGACATCATGTTAGAGAGTTCATATTTCATACATTAATCTAGCATGAATTATACCAGTTTGTATACTGTGTAAGCAAGGCTACCAATATAGGTGTATGCAATATAATAAATCATCCAATATAAGCATACATATTTCCAATAAAGTTAGTTGAAACACTGATTATCTAACAAAACAGGACTAATGAAGCAATGTCATTGGCATATATTTTTACCCTTACATCTACTTCCAGGTTATTGCATTAATGGACAATCCTGTATACAAGAAAGCTAAGGCATGAATAAGTGATATTGGGGCTCTCCATCCGGCCAAAGCTCTTTATGTCACTATGCTAACCATATTCATAAGACAAATGATTTTGGAAACTAGATCCTTATAGTCACAGATATTTAGCTATTTTGAAAATAACAAAACCTGATCCAATAATTTCTTGATCTCTTCAAGGCGAGCTATTATGGGATGATCATGGACTGGCTGCCCTTCAGACTTGAGGAGAAGGAAGAACGTTATTGCTTGGCAATAGGACAGAAAAATAAGCTGCTTCAACTCAAAATAACGCACTTCTCCTTTCATAACTATTTCCCCCTTTTTAACCTTCACAAAAGATAAAAATAATGATAAAATCAAAGGAAAGCCTCTTTAGATATATTATTGATAGATATAAATTGATTGACTCTACTCCTATACAAAATAAGCATTTTTTTTTTATATTTATACAGGCCAAACTCTTTTTACATGGTTTGCATGACCATGGATCAGGGAAAAAAGAAAAACCACAAGAGGAACAACCTTGCTTAAAAATGGGTTAATTTCACATTCGAGTTGTCTGTGCACCTCATTTAGTTCTGACAACCAATCAACTAATTCTGGAGCAGACCTGCAAGGAGAAGATAGTCACTAGTCAAGAAGAAGCATAGGACAATGACAGCATTGACATAGACTTAAGATAAAGACAACATCCTAACCTATATAAAACATTCTTTTCTAATGTCAGATATTAAGCTAAAGCAATGCATGAAAAGGTAACATCATAATTTATAACTCATAATCAATAGGCTTAAAGATAAAGACAACATCCTAACCTGTATAAAGCATTCATTTGCTCCTCCTTTGACAAAGCATTCAGTTCATCAACAGTGAAAATTATATCTCTATCCAGTGATTTTATTGCTTCGTTTCCTTTATCAGACACATCCTGTAAAGATATACAAGTTTACTACAAGTTTGATGACAGATACCATACCTCTATACCTCAAAATATATGCCTTCACCATATGTTGAATTTCCCTATTATTCCTTCCACCATTATGTTTTTCCTCTAGTAATATGGAAATTGACCACACTTGGCAATGAACCAATGAGATAATCAGCAGCACTAACCTTCAAAGTTAATTTTTCGTTATCTTTGTCTTCACTTATATCCACAAGGTCATAGTCTTCCATTGTTAAGGATTTTGCCTTCTCCCTTTGTATTTGTAATGCCAATTCTTCCTCTTCTTTTGGGGCCTCATCATCACTTGATTGTATCTTAAACCAAAATTTTACAATTACTTAACAGAAACAATAAAATGCACCAGAAAAATCTACAAATTAATGGTTTACATATGGAAACATTTTTTTTTTCATGTGTACTCACCTCAAAATTTCGATTCTCAGCACCGTGTGAGAATTTTTTCCCACCTAATGTAAGTTTATAATCTTCCTCATCATCAACATCATGCATTTCATCATCTCCTCCACCAAACTTTGCCCGTAAATATTTCCTTTGCCTAATCACTAAGCACAGCATATACATAGGTTTAGTGAAACTACATCTCTTGAATAAATTACACTTCAAAAATTTGCACAAGTAACAAAGGCATATTTTAGGAAGATTTTTTTTCATAAGCCTAAACTATAAATACATGCTTAAAAACTGAGAATTTCAACAAACACAGCAGGAATGCATAATGTACAATACGATTTAGCTAAATTTTTGTCACCAACATGGGAACATATGATTCCATTTATTTCTATAAATTATCTACAACTATTTAAGTCCAAGTTTTCACTAATTTTTGCTTGATTTAAGACTAACTAACCATTTTCAAACCAGCCATAAGGTTTGATAAAAACAGATTCATTATAGACTGTGCTATGTACAAAAATATATACTAACAAATGGAAGACTTGTAAATTTGTGTCGTTCTAGTTGCTATTTCAAAAACAAGTATAAAGATTAATGATAACCTTGAAGTTATTTAAGGTCAACTGCATATGGCTGAATAAACATCAATAGAAGTTGTAACAAAAAAGGACCGTTTAACATTCAGATTTCAAAAATACCAGTATATCTATCCATTCAGGAAATGGAGCAAAGTACACAGAAGAGCATGCATTGTGATTCAATATCATGGTACAGCAGTCTCTTTGACTACAGCACTTGGATAGGAATGATACATTTGCATAAAAAAGATATATACACTTTGTCTTGACTAATAACCTCAATTATATATGTATATCTATATCTATATCAAATATAAAATATCATACTTACTCTTCGCCACATCGTCATCCCCATCATCATCATCATCATCTTCGTCATCCTCATCCTCATCCTCATCTTCATCAACATCCTTCAACAGATATTTGTAAGAAAAAAAAATGAGACAAAATATACAAATGAAATAAAAATTGTCATCAACAGTCCTGTTCCAATTGTCAAGCAAACAAATTAAACATAAAGATTTAATGTTTCAAGTTTCATTGAGTCAAACAAAAGGATTTACAATATTAAAAAAAATAAGCAATGAATGAGCTTATAAGTTATAGTAACCAAAACCTGAACATCAAAAATAGGGAGCTCCTCGTCTTCCGATTCTTCAGCATCATCATTAATGTCAAGGGGGACAATGTCCCTCTGCTTATGAACTGCAAAACCCAAAGCATCACACAAGTGAGTAACCAGCAAGCAAAAATCATAAGAATCAAAAGTATAACAAATCAAAATGCTGGTCACAGTAAAAAAAAAATCACATAAATAATTATAACTGGAGGGAAAAGAAAAGAATAATAAAAAGGAAGAAAATAGATTTACAGGCATCAATTTCGTCGTCCATGTCGTCACTGGAATAAGTAGCATGACGAGAACTTGTTTTACTTTTAGAGCTTTTGGTATCTTTCTTCTGATAATTTGTACTTCTTTTCTTCCCCATCCTGTGTTCTCTGTTCTTCACCACCAAACCCTAGAACTGCACCTTTGTCTCTTCACACTCACGAGTCTCGCACCAGTGCAGTGAGGGCGCGAAAGGTGAGGGTTTAAGGCCAGAGAATGGGAAAACCTAGCAGGGATGCGAATTAAGAAAAAGAGAAAAGAAAAAAGAGGTGGACAATTACCTAACGCACCCCATTTTGTGCTTGGTGCACCCCATCAGAAATAATAAAGCCCTTGAGTGGACTCTTTTACCCTTTATTAATTTTAGCATGAACCCCAACATCTCTAACTTTCATTGTTCCAGCGCTTTTGCCTTCTCCCCTATTCTCTTTTAAGCTTCTTTCTTACTCTCCCATCCTCCCAGCGTCGCCACGCTCCTAATTTTTGTTGATCCCATTGCCACTGCACCCTATTCTCCCTTGTCTGGTTTGCACATCGTGCCCCCACAACTTTCGCTGTATAAATTTAAAATTCTTACCTATATTATGGATTGATCAATCCGTAAAAGCATATACATTGCAGATTGTTGAATCTGTAATCAATAGTATTAAT